>NW_026000185.1:15215637-15280637 GCF_001458135.2 Marmota marmota marmota | reverse complement strand
ATAAAGGGAAACTTGATAAAGAGATGACTCCAATAGTAGGCATCCAGCTGGGCCAGGGATAGCATCTTGAACTGGGAGCCTGAAAACCTCCGGGATCTCTCTAGGTCTCTGCTCCCCTCTCTCTTTCTATATACTGACTTTCTCTACTTCTCCAACCCATCTCATGGGATGTGGCCACCCCAAGTCCCTCTTTCTCTCCAGTTCTAGCAGGTCTAACTCCACCACATTATATAAATAATATTAAAACTTTGCAGATAAGATACAAGTTTTCTTGGACTCCCATCCTAGTCCCCTCCACAAAAGAAACCATTAGTATCAACTTCCAGATATTTTGCTGTGAGTTTATATGGATATATGTGGATATATTTCTCTACAGAAAATACTTTTGTTTTTATAGTGTATGGGTTGTTACATAAACATTGTCACGCTGTCAGCATTCGGTATTTCTCCTTCCCTTCAATCCCTCTTTAGTGGGTCTTGTTTTGTATTTTCTCCATCCATCTTTAACTTGTGTAATGATACGCGAAGATGTCACTGTTCTGGGAGAGTTCGATGCTTTTAAAAAAATACAAAAGCAGCCATCAAATAAAGGGCACAGGCCAGGCATTGTAGAGGATTCAAAGCTGAATGAATAGTCCTTGAAGTCAGTGAAGTGATCTAATCGTGGTATTTTTGTACCAGGACGGATTATTTTTTTATGAGCTGTGTACTGGGTTTTCCACAAGGAAACATTCCCCTGTTGATGAATAATTGCGGGAATCTCTATCCAGTCCCACTTTTCTGGAACTTGCCTAACAAGAATGAGTCCTTGGCAATACCTTTGTGATGTGCCTCCCAACACTTCCCTCCTGAAAACCCTACTGACACCCCAATCCTTTAATCACAACTAGTGAGTTATTTATTTTTTATTTTATTTGTTCTAATTAGTTATACATGATGGTAGAATGAATTTTGACACATTATACACAAATGGAGCATAAATTCTTATTCTTCTGGCTGTACATGGTGCTGAGTCACACCAGTAGTTTAAGCATACATGTATACAGGGTAATAATGTCTGTCACATTCTACCGTCTTTCCCATCCCCACCGCCCTACTCCCCCGCTCACTCCTGTCTGCACAATGCAAAGTTCCTTCATTCTTCCTTACCCCATCCCCAACTGTGGATCAGCATCTGCTTATCAGAGAAAACATTTAGCCTTTGATTTGGGGGGATTGGCTTATTGCTAAGAATATCTTAGCAAGATATTCTCTAGTTCCATTCATTTGCCTGCAAATGCCATAATTTCATTCTTCTTTAAGGCTGAGTAATATTCCATTGTGCATGTGTACCACATTTTCATTATCCACTCAACTATTGAAGGGCATGTAGGTTGATTCCATAATTTAGCTATTGTAAATTGAGCTGCTATCAACATTGATATGGCTGCGTCACTGTAGTATGTTGATTTTAAGTCCTTTGGGTATAAACCGAGGAGTGGGATAGCTGGGTCAAATGGTGGTTCCATTCCCACTTTTCTGAGGAGTCTCCATACGGCTTTCCATAGCGGTTGCACCAAATCACAGTCCCACCAGCAATGTATGAGAGTGCCTTTTCCCCCACATCCTTGCCAACACTTGTTAATGCTTGTATTCTTGATAATTGCCATTCTGACTGGAGCGAAATGAAATCTTAGTGGTTTTGATTTAGCTAGTGAGTTCTGTGGTGGACATAGGATTTAGGCTGCATAGAATTCGTAGTCTCTCTTAAGAGTCTGAATGTAATGAGTTAGTGATTTGTTAATTTGATCCTGTTGTGGTGGAGTTAGACCTGCTAGAACTGGAGAGAAAGAGGGACTTGGGGTGGCCACATCCCATGAGATGGGTTGGAGAAGTAGAGAAAGTCAGTATATAGAAAGAGAGAGGGGAGCAGAGACCTAGAGAGATCCCGGAGGTTTTCAGGCTCCCAGTTCAAGATGCTATCCCTGGCCCAGCTGGATGCCTACTATTGGAGTCATCTCTTTATCAAGTTTCCCTTTCTGCTAAAGCTAGTGCTACCTGTGAATTGTGACTAATAACCTTCCCTTTGGGTGATAAGGGCTCAAATGAAGCCAGAACCTTCAGAGCAAATCAGGTCTGTCCCTACCGGCACGTACTGAGCAGGAGGCTTAATTAACAGGGGCCCTGCAGGGATGCAGGCTGGAGATCCTGGAAGACAGGAAACCAGGGCCACCTTTGAAGAGCTTCTTACAGTCCTGCAGCCCCCATTACACAGTGGTCTTGTGACAATCAGGATGTGAAACTAATGTACAGGAGGAGAATGTTGCATTGGAACCCTGGACCCACAGGGTCTGGGTAGCAGTATGCAGGGGATCAGAGGGAAGGACTGAAACCTTGATTTTCCGCCCATGTGTCTACTTCCCTGCCCTGATTAATGCAGGTGGTGGGGGAGTGCAAGAAGATCAAACACTACCCACTTGCCCTCCACACCCAATCCAGGGACAGGCAGGTGAAGGCTGTCAGTCTCCACTTCGCAAGTCCTAAGTGGTGGGCACTGGGAATGGGTGTGGTGGCTCAGTCCTGGATCTCTTCCATTCTTGACTCCCTTGCCCACCCATAAAAGAGAATTATCCCAACGATTATCTGTGACCAAATCTTTCTACATGGACCTCCATAGGGAAAGAAGTTGGCGTTTCTGAAAAAATGTTTCAAGAATGGTTCTAATGGGGGCTAGAGATACAGCTCGGTGGTATAGCGCTTGCCTGGCATGTGAGGCCCTGAATTTGACCCCCAGCGCCCCCACCAAAGAATTGTTCTAATAAAATTTAGTAGCATGGAAATTTGCACTTGAAGACTAGTTTTCTACTCACCCAACTGACTGTCATTTGTCAGTCAAGAGCATGGTGACCTTTAACAGAACATTGTTTTCTTTCCAATCTTGACGAGCAATGATTATCTAATCATTCTCTTGTTCTCTAATATGTCTCTACCAAGATAGGAGGTCAGAAGAGTGGTCACCTTTGTCCCAGGTGGGATAGGAGCATATTGCCTGGGAAGGGGCCCATCAGGGCTTTCTGTGGTCTGCAAATGTTCTATATTTTGATCTGGGTTATTGATACACAGATGTCTACATGTGTAAAAATTCATCCAACTACATACTTAAGATTTTGCAGTTTAATCCATGAATGTGATGGTGTAATAAAAAAGTAAATTTTCTGAAAATGTTTTAACCAAGTCTGCATCTCTGAATTAGCCTCCTATAGTTTCATTTGCAGCAAGTTTGTAATAACATTTTGGGGTAGTGGAGGGTACCAGGGATTGAACTCAGGGGCACTCAACCACTGAGCCACATCCCCAGCACCATTTTGTATTTTATTTAGAGACAGGGTCTCACTGAGTTGCTTAGAACCTCAGTTTTCCTGAGGCTGACTTTGAACTTGCAATCTTCCTGCCTCAGCCTCCCAAGCCACTGGGATTACAAGAGCACACCAATCCACCTAGCTGTAATAACATTTTGACACATACTTGCAATAACACTTTCTGAAAAGTTTTCATAACACTTTATTTATTTATTTAGTGATATTGAGGATTGAACCCAAGGGCCCTTTTTATTTGCCAAGATGCAGAGGCTAGCCTTGAACTTGTAAATCCTTCTTTCTCAGCCTCCATAGTCACTAGAATTACAGATGTGTGCCACTAGCCCCACACCTATATTCTGTCTAGTATTTAGGACCCTTCTCTGGTTCCTCCCTAAAGGGAAAATTCTGTGTGTGGGGGGGTCTGTTTCTGTTTTGCCTTCTTGACATCCACTTCCCTATTTCTTTATTTTCTGTTCCAATACAGGTTGAATATTTCCCTGATTGGAACCAGAAGTGTTTCAGATTTTGAGATATTTGCATATATGTAATGAGATATCTTAGGGATGGGACCCAAGTTTAAGCATGGAATCCACTTAGGTTTCATATATACCTTATACACATCACCTGAAGGTGATTTTGAACATTTTTAAATATGTGCATGAAAAAATGGAATTTTAAAAGTATGGAATTTTCTGCTTTGAAATCCTGTTAGTGCTCAAAGTTTGAATTTTGGAGCATTGTGGATTTCAGATTGGGGATGCTCAACCTTTGTGTAAGAAGAAACATTATCGGATACCTTGAATAGCTCATAAGAGGAAAAAACAAACCCAGTCCTAACAGACTTATTTGGGGGGCGGGTACCAGGGATTGAACTCAGAAACACTCAACCACTGAGCCACATCCCCAGCCCCATTTGTATTTTATTTAGAGACAGGGTCTCACTGAATTGCTTAGCACCTCACTCTTGCTGAGACTGGCTTTGAACTCGTGATCCTCCTGGCTCAGTCTCCTGAGCTGCTGAGATTACAGGCGTGCACCACTGCACCCAGCCTAACAGACTCAGTCCCTTTGGCAATCTTAAATACTGGTCAGTATGTCAAGGTAGAAGAAAAGAAGCCAGATCTTTTTCAAACTGTCACTGTATTAGAGTAAAAGCATTTGCTCATAGTAATATGCTAAATGATGTGCATTGTGGAGAGGGTCAAGTTACTTGTCTTTACATTTAATCAATACTAAATTGATAATATAGTCTATATTGAATGTAAAGAATTATAACTCAATCCTAAATTATTTTTTTTTATAAACCATTTGAAGTACCCAGTTTTAGTTTTCCCAAGAACTCTTTTATTGTGAGAATTTTAAAACTGCGTTATTATCTAAGAATATTCATGAAGTTGGGTATGGAGACACATGCCTGTAATCCCAGCAACTCGGGAGTCTGAGACAGGAGGATTGCCAGTTTGAGGACATGCTGGGCAACTTAGTAAGACCCTGTCTCAAAAAATAAAAAGAGCTGGGGATGGGACTCAGGGTTAGAGGGCCCCTGGATTCCATCCTCAGTACCATAGACAAACAAACACCTT
This sequence comes from Marmota marmota marmota, assembly GCF_001458135.2. Taxonomy (NCBI): domain Eukaryota; kingdom Metazoa; phylum Chordata; class Mammalia; order Rodentia; family Sciuridae; genus Marmota; species Marmota marmota. The sequence goes on along the minus strand of NW_026000185.1, from coordinate 15,275,716 downwards.
AAAAAAAGAAAAGTTCACTGGGCATGGTGGTGCACACCTATAATTCCAAGCAACTTGAGAGGCTGAGGCAGGAGGATCACAAATTTGAGGCCAGCATGGGCTACTTAGTAAGATGCGGTCTCAAAACATAAATTTTTAAATTATTTATTTATTATTAATAAATAATTAATTTTAATAACATCATTAATTAATAAATTAATTCATTTACTATTAATAAATTTATTATTAATAAATAACTGGCTGGGGATGTAGCTCAGTGGTAAAGTATTTGCCCAGCAAGCAAAAAGTCCTGGATCCAATTCTCAGTATTGCAAAAATAAAAGGAGGGGGGGAAGGGGAAGGGAGGGTGGAAGGAGGAGGAGGAGAAGAAAGGGAGGTTCCCATATTTTATCTAAAGCAAACTTGACAGTACAGGGGCCAAATCTGGAAGGCTTTATTATTGTTCTTATTAGGATTTATTACAAATGTCAAAAATCAGGAGACTTTCCATTAAAAAAAAATCCCACTTTTCAGTAGCTCTTGAAAAACTGGAAATAGGCCCACTTTCCGTGGCATTCAGAGGTGAATGAATCATGGCTGCCCTTTTCCAAGGGGGCATAGCCCTCCATTCTACTTCAACCTCCAACCAGCTACTTCACATGTTTTTTACCAGGAGACATTTGAATGGGAGACAAGAAAGAAAGAAACCATTTTATTTGGAAAGACAAAGTGCAACTTAGTACATATGCAAAAATAAATCTGTACAGAGAGCCACTTCTCTGGGTCCCACCCAGAGTCTACCTTGAGGAGGTGAAATGGTTACCTCTGAGACTGGAAACGCAAGGAAGAGGCCCAAATCCACAGAGAATACACGGTGTGTCTCCCCCCTCCCCCACCAAGCTGCAGATACTCATGTAAACATTTGTTGACTTGTAAAACATGTGCATGCAAGTGAGCTGGGATGGAAGGTAATAAAAACATCAAAATAGCAAGAAGGGTGATATACCTGGAAGGTGGTATTGAAGATAAATTCCCAGAATGCCTCAGTGAGAAGGGGAGCAGTGATATTCCAAAGTGCTTGGGTCTGAGAGGATTTTTCTCTCCTTATACCCATAAAGCTTGCCCTCATTTGTTTATTTCTCTTTTACCTCTGGCAGAACTAAGCTGAGTGCGGTGGCACATGCCTATAATCCCAGTAGCTGGGGAGGCTGAGGCAGGAGGATTGTGGGTTCAAAACTAGCCCCAGCACTTTAGCAAGGCCCTAAGCAACTCAGCAAGACCCTGTCTTTAAATAAAATCCAAAGAAGGGCTGGGGAGGTGGCTCAGTAGTTAAGTGCCCCTGGGTTCGATCCCTTGGCAAAAAACAAAAACACCAAAAACCTGAATGGGCCATTGAATTCTAGTTTAAATTATATCCCCAGGATCCTCTAAATGACAGCCTCTCTCAACTCCTAGCTCCAGCTCTAGCTAGCAGTATCATGTGACAGAATCTACATGAACCTGTGGTTTCTCTGTGAAATGAAGGTGACAGATGCTAATCCTAACTGTGCTAATCTGGATTTCCACCCGCCTCTTGAATTTGAAGACAGTCTCTGCTGTCTTTCTAGTTGAGCTGGACTGTCTTGGGTTTGCTGCAGGGAGAGATGCCTTAACCAGCTTCAGATGACACAGACCTAGGGTTTGTGTTTGTTTGTTTATTTTGTGGTGCTGGGGATTGAACCCAGGGCCTTGTGCCTTTGAAGCAAGCACTCTACCAACTGTTATATCCCCAGCCCCAGACCTAGGTTTTAAAGGTGGAATAAGTGCTTCTGGTAGCTCAGAAGGATCTCAACATCTTGCAAGTTCCTTTTTCATTCTCATGGTCTGCATGCAGACCACCCTAGCCTCCTGGAGGAGAAAGACATCACTTCCTGACAGTAAGGCCATGTGGGTGGGTGGGGAGTGGAATTGTAGGCATGATGGTTAAAGCAAATCCAGACAAGGAATCACTCAGAGTGAGCTCCATGACTGGAGCTGGCCCTCCCTTCATTCACGCACTTACTTGGTAACCAACTCTGCTAAGGTACTATGCTTAAAAGCCCTGGAGGCCAGGCACAGTGGTGCACGCCTGTTAACTCAGAGGTTTGGGAGGCCAAGGCAGGAGGATCTAGAGTTCAAAGCCAGCCTCAGCAACTTAGCAAGGCCTAAGCAACTCAGCAAGACCCTGTCTCTAAATTTTAAAAAAGGGGATGGGGGTTGGGGATGTGGCTCAGTGGTTAAAAGCCCCTGGGTTCAATCCTCAGTACCAAAAAAAAAAAAAAAATAGTCCTGGAGGCCACAAAGTTGATACACCTCTGTTCTTGCAGCTTATATGAAGTAGCTTTCAGTCAAGGGTTAACAAACTACAGGCCAAGAGGGCCACCTGTTTTTATAAATAAAGTTTTATTGGAACACTAACCATATTCATTTGTCTACATCTTGTCTCTTGCTGGTTTTGCAATTTGATAGCAGGGTTGAGTAGCTGCAAAAAAAGGCCATGTGGTCTATCTGGCCCTTTCATTAAAAAAAAAATTATATATATATCTTGATAGAGAATTAGATACAAGGGACAAAAAGACAAATTATTTGTCTATCTGGCCCTTTCATTAAAAAAAAATTATATATATATATCTTGATAGAGAATTAGATACAAGGGACAAAAAGACAAATTATTTGTCTAATAAAATCTTAGAGAAGCCAGGCAGGGTGGTGCACGCCTATAATCCCAGCAACTTGGGAGGCTGAGGCAGGAGGATCTCGAGTTCAAAGCCAGCCTCAGCAACAGCAAGGTGCTAAGCAACTCAGTGAGACCCTGTCACACTAAATAAAATACAAAATAGGGCTGGGAATGTAGCTCAGTGGTCGAGTGCCCCTGGGTTCAATCCCCAATACCTCCACCCCCCCCCCTCAAAAAACATTTCAGAGAAGAAGGAAGCTGTCTGAATTAACAACGGCACCACCAACAAAAAGGCACAAGGCTTGATTACTTTGAAGGAATATGTGGCAATAAATTTGCTTCTTACATTTAATATATGCAATTTAACTATAGGTACTGGTTTAAAACACACATAAAATTTAAAGCAAGCTAACCACCGATCTGGTATAGATGAAAGAAGAGTGATCAGTACCAACTTCTAAAGGAAAATTGTTATGAGTCCATGTGCAAAAACTGGGGATACTGTCATTTCTGGGTGGACTCGGGGAGTTTTCACAGGTAATGCTGACTTAATTTTTCCTTGAAGGGCACACCCCACTTTAGAATCTAATGTTTGCACAAGTTCATGACTCCACAGTGCTCCAAACTGAAGTGCTGAGGGAGTATCTTAACAAGTAAGAGTGGCTTGTGTGTTACACTTGGCTTTGCATCCTTTGATTGTTCGAGAAAGAGGCTGCTCTAGCATTTGTGGTTGATTGAATTGTCTAGTTTCTTGGCTATTTGAAACAACAAGTGAAATCACACTAGTATTAAATAGGAACTCCTTGTAAGGAGAAAGCTCATTAAATAAAGATATTGTAGCTTGACCCTGGGGAAACTTCTAGAACTAATGAGTGTTTATCGTTCTTGCCCTCTCATCCTCAAACATCTTTAGTAAATCTCAAGGGGCTGCTATTGAAAGCAGCCAAGCTGCAAATCACAAGAAAATCAGCCCAGCTTGGAGCAGAAAATGCCAAGAGTGGGGGCTGGGGAGCAGATTCTATATAAGAATAGCTTCATGTAAGAAAATGCTAAGGGATACTGCACCAGGGACACTTAGTCACTGTGTGGATGTTGCCACTAGGAAGCAGGGTATATGCTGCTTGGAGCAAAGTCCCCCATATTCCAAGCTGCTGTCTTCATTCATTAAAGCTTTGAGATGCACCCTGTTCCACACCAAGTATTCATGTACAAGTTAGAGGTAGTAAATGTGTACATACAAAAAAAAAAAATCAAACCTGTTTTGTAAAGCCCATAGGAAGAAAGCATGCTTCAAAAACGGAATTTGGCTGGAATTCCAGAAAAATCAGTCTCAGGGCAGGAGGAAACTAAACTATGATATTAGAAATTAATCAATGTGCAGGCCCCTGCCCCAGGATGGAAGGGAGGCTGCATGTGTACTCAAAAAACACCATGCATGCTCCCAAATGCTCAGAGAAAGATGGCTGTGCACTAAGTCAGGACAAAACACACCCCTGGGAAGTTAGCTCTTCACTTCCCATCCCCATTCTTGAAACGGGGTTCTGAGGGCCTGAGATTTGAATCTAGCCTGGAAAGGCTGGTGAGCAAGGGTCTCATATTGTCCATGGTGGAAAAGCATGACACGTCTCAAGATAAGAAAGCAAGAAGTAAAAAATAAAAAGAGAATCTCAATAACAGTAGGATGGTTCATTAGGCTGCATTTTTTCAATCCCCATTCCCCGAAAACACTGTCCTAAGGGACAGCTGTAGGGTCTCTGCTAGTAGCAAAGACCTTTTTTCAAGAGTCAAAAAAATAAAATAAAATAAAATACAAAAGTCAATTTACAGCACATGAAAAATACCTTTTCCTTCTCAAACTAAATAAGTCTCCCCACCCACCCCCCATCCCAACCCCTTAGCCCTTTTGCTTGGGACTAGCTGGCAGCAATTGTTCTGGTAAGTTATCCTTCCATCTGGGCCCAGGCCTCCTCTGCCAGCTGATAGTACTGGTTGGCTAGACGGCCCTTCATGGCTTCCATGGCTGCCTCAGCCGCCTGGGTGTACAAGTCCCCTGAAAGAGAGCAAGGTAAGGTACAAAGAGGTGAACCGTGCATGCCAGGCCAGTATCCCCCACCTCTCCCACAAGAGTACCCTGAGGTTTGGTTTGGTTTTGTCTTGTCTTTGTTTTTACAGGAACCAAACTACCCCTGACACCCTTCCCCTCCCTCCAGATAGATGCTCAGGATGCTCTGTCACAGGGTGGCCATGTGATCAAACCTGGCCAATCAGAGCACTCCTCCATTCCCTGCAGGCCCTAGGGGTTGGTCTAGACTTAGGCAGAGCTAATCAGAATAAGCCTTGGGGTCCATAGTGATTTGCAGGTGGGTGGGCGATTCAATCAGGCTGAGGATATTTGCAGAATAAATTGAGAATCTTTGTAAGAGGAAGAAATAGTCGAAATAACTTCATGTCAGGTTGGCTCAAGTTTTGCTGTCAAATGAATTTGTATAAAATTCAAAGCAAGCACTTTGGAATTTTAGAGCTTTGGGGATTTATAAATTTCAAATGATAGATTTGCTTTATTATTTGGCAAATTCTTATACAACTTTTAAAATTTAGTCTCATCCCATACCTGTGAAATCAGGAGTTTAGTAAGTTTGTTATAGGTAAAGGACTGGATATTGGTGTCACCAACACCCTCTTCCTGAATTCTCACCCACAGGTTTCATCTGTTAAAACCCTAATCCACAAAGTGACTGTAGGTGGACATAGGGCCTGTGAGGCTGTGATAAAGGTTAAGTGAGGTCACAAGAGTGGGGCCCTGAGTTCAATGGGGCTGGGACCCTTCTCAGAGGAGGAAAAGACAGTAGGGCCTGAGATTTGCATCTAGTCTGGAAAGGCATATTATTTGGCAATAAAAAGGAATGGGTCTCTCTACCCCGGCCCTTCTCCTTGCATACAGAAGACAAGACATGTTAGTACATAGTGAGAAGATGATTGTCTATAAGCCAGAAACAGGAGAGCACCTTGATCTTGGACTTCTTGGCCTTGAGAAATCAATTTAGGAGACTGCCCCGTAATAGAGAACTTGCCTAGCATGCATAAGGCCCTGGGTTTGATCTCTAGCACCAAATAAATAAATAGATAAACAGACAAATAAATAAAATAAATACATTGTTGTTACTTAAGCCATTCAATCTATAGGGCAGCTTCAGCAGATTAATATATTATGTAATGGAAAAAAAAAAACCATATAACTTGTCTATCAACTGATGGCTCAAAAACAAAATGGGGGGGCTGGGGACATAGCTCAGTTGGTAGAGTGCTTACCTTTCATGCACAAGGCCCTGGGTTCAATCCCCAGCACCACAAAAAAAAAAAAAAAAAACCCCAAATGGGGCATCTCCTACAATGGCATATTATTTGGCAATAAAAATGAATGAGGCACTGGTACATGCTATAACATGCATGAACCTTAAAGCCATTATTCTAAGTGAAAGAAGCCTGACACAAAAGGCCATGTATTTCATGAGTCACTTACAGAAGGAGCCCAGAGCAGGCCCATCCATATAGACCAAAAGTTGATCCTTGGTCCCCAGGAATGGGGGAGAAGGCAGGTTAGGAATGACTGCTAACTAGTACAGGGTTTCTTCTTGGGGTGATGGAAATGTTCTGGAATTAGTTAATGGCGATGGGTGACCAACATTGTGAAAATACTAAAATCCACTGAACTACACTTCAAGATGGTAAATTTCATGTTGTGAAAATTTTAGTTCAGTTTTCAAAATTGCAAAGAACTCCCCTTAAGACTTTAATATATATCTTTTTTTTAAAAAAAAGTATTTATTTTTTAGTTGTAGTTGGACCCAATACCTTTATTTATTTTTATGTGGTGCTAAGGATCAAACCCAGGGCGCGCACATGCTAGGCAAGTGCTCTACCGCTGAGCCACAACCCCGGCCCTCTAATACATATCTTGATGTCCATGGTTCCAGTACCATCTGCAGATGCTCAAGTCCTTTATAGAAAATAGCATAGCATTTACATGTGACCTATACATTATCCTCCCACACACTTTAAGTCCTCTCTAGATTACTTCTTTTTGGGGGGTGGGTACTGAGGATTGAACTCAGGGGCACTCGACCACTAAGCTACATCCCTAGCCCTATTTTGTATTTTATTTAGAAACAGGGTCTCACTGAGTTTGCTTAGCACCTCACTAAGTTGCTGAGACTGGCTTTGAACTTGTGATCCTCCTGCCTCAGCCTCCCCAGACTCTGGGATTATAGGCATGTGTCACCTTGCCCAGCTCTAGATTACTTATAATAGCTAATTTAAATGCTATGTAAACAGTTGTTAGCCTATATATTTTTTATATTATTTATTTATTTTTAGATGTTTATTTTTTAGTTGTAGTTGGACACAATACCTTTATTTCACGTATTTATTTTTATGTGGTGCTGAGCATCGAACCCAGGGTTTCACACGTGCGAGGCAAGTGCTCTACGGCTGAGCCACAACCCCCGCCCTAAATTTATTTTTAAAAAATTTGTTCTATTTAGTTGTACACGACAGCAGAATGCATTTCAACTCCTATACTGCTTTTGTAAAGGAAGCATGACATTTCTTTCTTTTTTTTTTTTTTTAATTTTTTATTGTGGGTTGTTCAAAACGTTACAAATTTCTTGGCATATCATATACATTTCTTTCTTTTTAAAAAAATATTTTTAGTTATAGATGGACACAATACCTTTATTTTATTTATTTATTTATTTTCATGTGGTGCTGAGGATCAAAGCTAGTGTTTCATACACACTAGGCAAGCACTCTCTCTACCACTGAGCTATAACTCCAGCCCTGTCATTCTGTATTGTAAGGGAAAAAGTCTGTATGCATTCAGCACAGAGGCCATGGACGGAATCCAGGGCCCCATGTATGCCAGGCAAGTGCTCCACCATGAACTACATCCTCAGCACTACTAAAATATTCTTTGATCTGTGGTTGGTTGAATCCATGGATGAAGAACCAACAGCTACCCAAGGCTGACTGTATAAGCATTAAATAAAAATGTCCATCTGCGTGTTAGCTCCATAAACCCCCCTCCCCCCCCCCGAAAGAGACTCACCCTGGGCCCCTCCCAATGGGGATGAGAATTACAAGGGTCCCTGCCCAGCCCTGTCCCGCCCCAGGGGCAGGTCGGCGAGGCCCTACCTGATCTCTGCGGGTCCTTCTCCAGCCCGCAGCCTCCGGTGACCAGCATCTCAGCCTCCCTGGCCAGCAGCGCATACCGGGGCTCGTCCTGCATCCCATCGAACTCACCGCCCTCGTCACAGTCCGTTGTCTCCAGGGCAGTGTTGTACCAGTGCAGGGCCTCGGGCCAGTCTCGGCACCTTGCCAGGGGACACAGAGAAAGAGGGAAATCATCACAGCAGCAGGTGGGGGAGGGCAGAGGGCCAACCACCCCTGATCCAAGTCAGGGATACAGCCGGGACGACCACCTCTGGTTCCCAACCTACAGTGTCCAAGACCACCACATCCGAGGGGCACTGTGATGTTGTAGGTTTATTTATTTATTAAGAGGGCAGTCATGTAGCTTTCCTTAATAACCATTCTGTAACAGAAGTCGAGCATATTGGGGAGGGGGACATTTTTCTAGGATCGCCCACAAGCACCCTATGGGCTAGCACAAGCGGACCTCTGACTCTGGTAGGAGAAGGACCCTGGGCAGAAGCCCCCAGAACCACCTAACAGCAATCGCTCAGCCCCTGCCTATGCCCTGCCTGTGCTGGCCAGTTCGGGCTCTCTTCCAGAATAATACAGGACTCCTCTCCCCACCCCAGCGAAGCCCCTCCGCTCCCCGGCTCTTTCTCCTATGGCAGCATGCATCTGGCCAAACCACCAAGGGTGACCATAGGTTTCAGCCAAAGTCATGCAACTACAAAATACAGAGCTAACAGGGCAGCAGGCTGTTTTTCTTTACGTGTAATCCGTGTGAGGAACTATTTATAGCACATCAGGAAAGAGCAAAGAGTGTCACTGATAAGAAAGACTCTGGTTGTCCTGAATGTGCCAGGAGCAGCAGCTCTAATGATATGTTTGCCTCTTGCCTCACCCTCCAGTCTCAGCTCCTGTTGGTGCCAGGTGCTACTCCCCAAACATGCCAGCACCTGCCTGTACCCTCATATTTTTTTTTTTTGGTACCAGGAATTGAACCCAGAGATGCTTAACCACTAAGCCACATCCCCAGCCCTTTTAAAATATTAAATATTTTATTTAGAGACAGGGTCTCGTTAAGTTGCTTAGGACCTCACTTCATTGCTGAGGCTGGTTTTTGAACTTGCGATCCTCCTGCCTCAGCCTCCAGAGCTGCTAGGATTACAGGCGTGCACCTCCACGCTCAGCCTAAATTCCCACCCCTCTAGTCTGGGTTCCACACCTAGTTCTTCACCCCTCCAGCCTCAGTTCATGTTACCTCTCCAGAGATGCTGTCTCTAAACACCTTGTTTTTTACAATTTCACACTCTAATTCTCCTTGTTCCCTCATATATTAGGGTCATCCCTGACCTTTAACTGCTATATTCCCAGGGCCTGGCCAGCAGTACAGGCTCAACACATTTCTGCTGGATGAAAAAAGGTAAGCAAGTGGCGGGTGGAGATGGGATTTAGGACCGTGACCCCATTGTATCTTATTTAAAAAAAAAAAAAAGGAAATTATTTGAAAATAACGAGGTACCCAAAAACCTAGGGTTGTATTATTGGAATAGGGACCCCTAGACTAGATGACATCACCTCTTCAGCTTTGATGATCCCTAGTCCTAAAGGGCAGAACACAATTGCCCTGGAAACATTACATGGGAAAGCATCTTCTCTCTCCCTGCCCACCCCTGCTCCACGTTGTCCCAGTGGTCAGGGTGCCCACCCTGCCTTGGAATTTTCCATGATTTTTCATTCCCCCTATTAGATGTAACTTCTGAGAGAACCAAAATCCCTTAAATATAAATTTGGGCCTACATGGGGCCCTGCCTTACCCATAGCTGGCCCTTAATTAATGCTCCCTGAATGCAAAAGGCTGGAGCTGCTTGGAATGAGGAAGAAGAAAAAGAAAATGACTATAGTAGAAGCTATAAAAAAAAAGAAAATTCTCATAGATTTAATTACATAAATATTAAAAACCAGCATGTCCCCAAACCCAGTAAGCAATGGTCATTATGTGGTATATGTTTCCTCCTCCCCAATCTATGTTGGCCATCTCTGGAAATAGGGAAAAAAAAAAAAAAAAAAAACCAAACACAACTTCTTTTAAAGAGAATGGGTTAACAGCCTTAATATATAAAGAATTGTAACAAATCAATAAGAAACTATCATCTGGAGTAAAAGTAGAAATAAATATAAATTAAAAAAAAAAGAAGTAAAAATCAAAGTAGACAAAGGACAGAAAGAGAAAGCACAAATACAAAGACCTTTTAAGAACCAAAGATATAAATATTCAATGCCCATCTCCAACTCCTTCTACCCATGCTATACTTCTCCACGGCACTCAATGGGTACCATATGTATGGGTACTTGATCTAATAGAATCATGTTAGGACTTTTTTGTTTAGCACCTCTCCATGCCAGTATAGTTCTAAGTTCACTAAAAAGCCGGTCAATAGTGAATACAATGAAAGAAAGGTGGAAAGACTAAAACTTTGGCTCTGCCACTTATTAGGTACAGGTTGAGCATCCCTAATCCAAAACTCCCAAATCTAAGAACACCAAAATCTGATACTTTTTGATTATAATCATAATGCAAATGTGAATCATTTTGCAGATTCACTAAAAATATTGGATAAAATTACCTTCAGGCTATGCGTCTATGGTGTATACATGAATTTTGCATTTAGATTTGGGATCTGTCCCCAAGATATCTCATTATACATATGCATATAGTCCAAAATCTGAGAAAACCCAAAATCCAAAACACTTCTGACCCCAAGCATTCCAAGTTCCTTCACTTCTCAGAACTATAGTCTATAGTTATCCACAAAATGGGGCCCCAAACACCTGCCTTGTCTGTGTCATTGAGATGTGTTGGTTTATTCATTCAACCACTGAGCTAAGATACTAAGATGTGGAAGATGTAGGACACAGAGTTATAGGAGAACTGATTCCTATTCTCAATGAAATCAAATCATAACACAAAAATGCTGTCCAAATATAGGGGAGCACTGCTGTTACACAGCAGGTATCTGAAAAATGTTGGCACACAGGCAGGCTTCTGAATGCATTCAGAAGGTTTTGACCCTGAAACCTCCTTAATATGAGAGTCCTACCAGACTTTCGTTCTAAACCCAGTAAGAGAGAGGAGCTCCTGAGACCAAGAGGAGGGACCTGCTCAGCTGGTTCACCTTGGAGATTTACACAATGAATGCACCCTCCTTGCTCCCTTCCAAAGAGTTCTTGAAGGTTCCTGGGTAGCCAGGTTCCAATGGGAACCACCTAGGGTGAGCAACTGACCTCTGCCCTGGACTTCCGGGATCTCCCACTGGCTAAGCCACAGAGCTGAGATGAAGGTGGGCCACCCTGTTCTCCTCCCATTGCAAAAACCAGACCTGGCATCTCAGCCTGAAGAATAAATGAAAAGTACTGATACTTTAGTTGCTGGAGTCTTTAAACCTACTCCTTCTTCTTAGAAGTGAAAAATAATAAAATAAAAATAAAAGCAGGAAAAGTCAATTAAGATCACCCAAATCCTACTATCCAGGGACAATCCTCTGAGCCTGATACTGATTTTTTTTCTCATGAAAATCTTTATTATACTAGCTAAAATGGCTGCCAATCACTGCAGGCCTCATGTACCCGGTGCTGTGAGAGTTACTGTCACCATGTCATGTAACCTTCATACGACAATCCTCAGAAGCAGGTGTTGTGATTGTTCCTGTTTCAAAAGATGAATGTAAAAGAACTCACTCAGGGTCACTGGTCTGGTAATGGGTGAAACCAAGACCAGAGCCCACGTCTATCCTGATATTAAAGAGAAAGTGCCCACCCAATCCAGATCCCTATGGATTCCACCTGAGTGACAGCCACAGTTACCTGTCTGGGCTGAGGTTCAGACCGGTGTCAAAAGCTCGTGCCACCAGGATCATGGACTGTCTGTCGCCAGCTTCAGCGGCCTTGAGTAAGTAATCGAATCCTTTCGTCTTATTCTCCTTTGTCTCCTGTCAATACAAACCAAAGAGGGGGAAAAAATAACAAGGCTTGCATAAATCTCGCTCATCAATCTTCTTCCTGTTTCTTGTATTATTGGGAGAGCTCTGGGGCTGGCTACCACAGCATTACACATTACACAGCATTACACATCGTAGTTTTTAGTATATTCATGGAATTGTGCAACCACCACCACAAAAATCAATTTCAAGCTGAGAATGTGGCTCAGTGGCAGAGCACTTGCCTCGCACATGTGAGGCACTGGGTTGGGTCCTCAGCACCACGTGAAAATAAATTAAAAAATAAAGGTATTATGTCCAACTTAAAAAAAAAAAAAAAGATATATATGGCCAGGCCAGGTGTGGTAGTGCACACCTATAATCCCAGGAGTGTGGGATCGTGAGTTCAAAGCCAGCCTCAGCAACTTAGCAAGGCCCTAAGCAACTGAGACACTGTCTCTAAATAAAAAAAAAAAGGCTGGGGATGTGGCTTGGTGGTTAAGTGCCCCTGAGTTCAATCCTGGGTACAAAAGAAAAAAAGAAAGAAAGAAAGAAGTGGCCAGAACTCTCTCATTCCTGCCACGTTTTTGCTAGGCCCATGGCTGGCAAACTAAAGACTGCATTTCCCAGCCTCCCTTGCAACAGGCACCTATGTCCTAACACAGGAGGCCTATCCAGTCTCTCATTCATATTGCCTGTCCCTAGCACTTTAGAACAATGCTTAGCACAGGAAGTGCTAAATAAACTTCAATAGAGGTTATTTTATAATTCTATTGGAAATGTTTTTTTTTCTTCTTTTTTTTTTTTTGGTACCGGGGATTGAACCCAGGGGTACCTGACCACTGAGCCCCATCCCCAGCCCTATTTTGTATTTTATTTAGAGACAGGGTCTCACTGAGCTGCTTAGCGCCTCACCATTGCTGAGGCTGGCTTTGAATTTATGATCCTTCTGCCTCATCCTCCCAAGTTGCTGGGTTACAGGTGTGCACCACAGCACCTAGCTGAAATATTTTTGTTTGTTAATTATTATCTGTATTATATCCTTTTCCACCTGAAGAGTTTGCTCCAGGAGAGCAGAGACCTTGTCTATCTCATTCATTGTCGTGAATATAATCAATAATAAAAATGCTAAAAAATCATGTGTTGTTGAGTGAATGAATGTCTTCACAAGACAATGGAAAAAAGGCCTAGAGGAGGGGGACCTTGGAGAAATGAGAGAGGGGCTTTCTAGGCCCACAGTGGCCCCTAAAGCAGGCAGCCATCACTTTCCTTGCTAAGACATGGCTTGAGCATGGCTCACTTCCTGCAGGCCTGCCCTGTCCTAACCACACTGATCATGCAACCACACTCCTGCCAGGGAAAGCTTCCAGAATCGGAACCCTGGAGAAAGATAGCTGGGATACCTACAGACAAGGACGTTGAACTTGCTTCTCAACCCCTTTACAAGGTCGCTAGGTGGACCAGTACAAACGGCCTGTGATAACAGGGAGAGTTATCAGAGTGTCTCAGAGAGGCGGGATCCCCCACAGTCCTGGTCCTCACACCCAGCATCCCTTTATTCAGGCCTCAAACCCTCTGAGGGTCCTCTGTACCAGGTGCTGGGGTTCACAAGAACAGACTTACGCTTTCATAAATTTGGGGCTGGGGAATAGCTCAGTGATAGAGAGGATAGTGCCTAGCATGGGTGACGCCCTGGCTTCCATCCCTGGCACCAAAAACCCAACTTTCAGGAATTTGGCAAGCCTGTTGAAAAGCACAACCATGATTAAAACTTAATCATGTTTTAATTATTATCTGGGAGTGTCGTTCAGTGGTAGGGCACACACCTGGCATGCAGGAGGCCCTGTATTCCATACCCAGCATTGAAATAAAATCATAAACTTACAAGATGAATCATATTAAAACAAAGGTAATAAATACTCAAAAGTCATCAATCCCTAATTATTTTTACTGTGTTTTACTATTATTTATGTTCTTGAAACAAATTATTTCAGTTGCAGCACCATGGTCAGTGGGACCACATACAGCCTTCATGGTGGGAACAGTCCTGTGCTTTGTATGATGCTGAACAGCATCTCCACCTACCAGATGCCAGCAGCAATGACTATTAAAAAAAGGTCTTAAAATCCCAGTGGCTCAGGAGGCTGAGGCAGGAGGATTGAAAGTTCAAAGCCAGCCTCAGTAACTTAGCAAGGCCCTCAGCAACTTGGCAAGACCCTGTCTCTAAATTAAAAACAAAAAGAGCTGGGGATATGGCTCAGTGGTTAAGCACCCTTGGGTTCAATCCCCAGTGCCAAAAAATAAAAATAAAAAAGTCTATAGCAGGGCATGGAGGTGCAGGCCTGTAATCCCAGCAATGCAAGAGTCTGAAGCAGGAGGATTACAAGTTGGAGGCCAGGCTGGGCAACTTTAGCAAGACCCTGTTTCAAAATCAAACACAAAAAGGGCTGGGGGGGAGCTGAGGTTGTGGCTCAGCGGTAGAGCGCTCCCCTAGCATGTGCGAGGCCCTGGGTTCGATCCTCAGCACCACATAAAATAAATAAATAAAATAAAGGTATTGGGTCCATCTACAACTAAAAAATAAATATTAAAAAAGAAAAAAGGGGCTGGGGATGTTGCTCAGTATTAGAGCATCCCTGGGTTCAATCTCCAGTACCCCCTGGCCCTGGCAAATAAACAAACAGATAGATAGATAGATAGATAGATAGATAGATAGATAGATAGATAGATAGATAGATAGATAGTCTCCACACATTGTTAAATGTCCCCTGAGGAAGGAGGCAAATCCCTGGTTAGGATTTGTTGAGTGTCCACTTGGGCAGCACCTATACTAAAATTGGAACCACACAGGGAAGATGAGCATGGTCCCTTTGCAAGGATGACATACAAATCTGCGAAGTGTTCTGTATTTTTAGAGCCTGGGGAGGGGAAGGGAAGGAGGAGGAGAGGTTGGTCACTGGGTATAAAGTTACAAGCAGATAGGAGGAGTACGTTCTGGAGTTCCATTTCACAGCAAGGCAACTACAGCTAAAAATAAAGTGTTTCAAAATAGCTAGAGGGTTTTGAATGTTCTCATCAAAGAAATGATAAATGTATGAGATAACAGATATACCAATCATCACACATCATATACACGTTTCAAAACACCCCCACTATACCCCATAAACATGTACAATCATTGTCAATCAAAAATAATAAAAAGGGGGCTGGAGTTGTGGCTCAGAGGTAGATCACTTGCCTAGCATGCGTGAGGCACTGGGTTCGATCTTCAGCACCACATAAAAATAAAATAACAATGTTGTGTCCACCTATAACTAAAAAATAAAATATTAAAAAAAGATAACAATAGGGCTGGGCTTATGGCTCAGTGGTAGAGTGCTTGCCTGGCATGTGTGAGGGTCCAATTCTCAGCACCACATATAAATAAAGGTCCATCAACAACTAATAAATTGACCATGGCAGGAGTTTGTACCCCACTCCTCCCCTAAAGTAGACCATGCTACAAATCAGGATTTGATTAATTATTTTCTCCATATCTGAACTTCAGAAAGGGAAAGAAGAAATAGGAATAGTGCAGATTAAGCTTCAAATTGTTTCATCTCTGTAACCATTCCATCATGCCTAGTGATGGAAATTAAAAGAATGTTCTTCCAGCACTTAAAACTATTATCTGATGCAAGAAAGAATCTACTCAGGTCAGGGGCAAATGAAGTTCCAGTTCTAACACAGGTCTTCTTTATTTCACTATCATCTTACTTATTAAGGTAAATGAAAATATCAACCAACATTCATGTCAGAACTATACCCCTTCACCAGTTACCACCACAGGTAGGTTGTTATGTGCAAAAGTTGGCAAAAACCAATGAACGTATTCTGACAATATAGAATTTACAAGAGTACTTTTATTGCTATTTGTAAAACATATGCTGTATATTCTTTATGTCAGCAAACTATATAATATGTATATATATATATATATATATATATATATATATGCACAGATTTCCTCTGCATCTCTGAAAGCCAACTACTGAATGTTTAGCAGCACATCACTCATTGAATGAGATATATTCAGTCCTGCCCCCAAGAAGCACAGAGATGGGAGAATAGGGAATAAAATAGGAAATAAAAACAGCTGTGGTATCCCTTGCCTGCATGCCAAATATTATAGTCAACTAAACCACAGGAAGCTACCAACATTCTACAGTTCATAATCTATTAAAAAATGTGAAGTTTCATAAGGTTCCACTTAATGCGGATAAGACTAGTCACAGCAGCAAAAGAGTGGAACCACCCCAAGCATCGACAGGGCACAGGTTAAAGTGTGTCATATCCATTCTGTGGAACACTGTCAACAAAGAATCAGGAAGCTTTCTGTGTGACACTGTGGAAAATTAAGGTCTAGTGAAAAAAACAAGGTCCCAAAAGTGTGTACAGTATGCTAACTTTGGAGGAAAAATAAGAAGGTGGACCGTTAGAATCTGTACTCCATATTTGCAGGTGAAAACTGTGTTCGGGAAGGAATAATATGCCTCCCAAAATTCATGTCCACCCAGAACCTCAGGATGTAATCTGATTTGGAAACAGGGTCTTCACAGATGTTAGGTAGTTATGTTGGGAGGAGACTATCTTGGATTATGAGGACCCTAAATCCAACATGGCTGGTGTCCATAAAAACACAAGAGACACAGAGACAGAGACATGTGGGTAGAAGGCCACGTGAAGGCAGAGATAGGGATTGAAATGATTCAAGCCAAGGAACACCAAAAACTGCGGGCAATTTCTAGAAGCCAGAAGAGATAAGGAAGGTTCTCCCCTAGAGCCTCAGAGGAAGCATGGTCCTGCACTCAGGTTGTAGTAATTCGTTACTATATCTTAGGTAATTAATACATTTCTGCAATTATATATGAAAAATTGGTAATTATAGCTATACGTGTTTTTCAGAAATGAGAGAATGGGAAGAAAAGTGGGAGGGGGATTTTGCACTGTAAACCTTTAAATATTATTCTTTTTTTTCATGCCACTGAGCTACATCTCCAGCCCTTTTTGTGTTTTCAATTTCATTTTTTTGGGGGGGGTACCAGGGATTGAACCCAGGAACACTCAACTACTAAGCCACTCCCCACTAGGGTCTCACTGAGTTGCTTAGGGCCTCACTAAGTTTCTGTGGCTAGCTTTGAATTCACAATCCTCCTGCCTCAGCCTCTAGTGTCTCTGGGATTACAGGTGTGCACCACTGAGTCCATCTTTATTTTTTGAGACAGTTGCCCAGACTGACCTTGAACTTATGATTCTCCTGCCTCAGCCACCCCAGTAGCTGTGATTATAGGCATGAGTCACCACACCCAGCTTAATTTTTTTTTTTTACTTTTTCATGAGTGTATTACCTATTTAAATAAATAAGGTCTTCAAAGTGTTTTTCACCACCCTCTTCATCTGAGATCTGCCTGCTGACAAGCCATGATCAAGCCTTGAGGAGGGCTGTTGCCTTGGACCCATGTTGAGCCTCTGCTCCAGCCAGACCCACCAAAAGCCTCCCAACCTCTCCCAGGAAACTAGGGCACTCCCCAGGTCTTGCCAGAACAGGTCCATTCAATCCTTTCTTCTGTGCCCATGACCAGGAAGGAAGGAGGAGACCCCTACACAATTCCCAACACATTCACATCCTGCTCCTTCACATCCTACCCTGACTGCTCCTTAGCCCCAACCCTGCACCCATCTCATCCCTGTGTTCCAACCCCACTGACCACCTTCTAGACTCTAACTTTCTGTCTCTCACCTCTGGGCCTGAGCGGCTCCCTCAGTCCGACCTACTCACTCCCACTGGCCTTTGGGTCAGTGAATGGGCATCTCCCAGTGCCAGGCTCTGCTCTAGCCACTAGGGGTATGGCAGAGCTGATGACAGGAGGCCTGCAGGGACCACTCAAAAGCCCCTCAGGGCCTTTCCTCATTTGTGTCCACCAGTCTCCTCTGCTTCTCCCATCATACTGTCCCTATTGCCTGGAAATGTGACTGTCCCTCCCCACTCATTCCCCAAAGCCAGAGATCAAGTCTGCCAGTTTTGACTTTGAAGTACCTGACCCCAAACCAATGCCCAGGATGTTTCTGGGGCCTGTATCATCCTCAGGGAGGCAGGTGAGTGAGTGACCTCCAGGACAGGAGGCAGGTGATGGCTGGGTGGGCGGAGCCCTCCACTTCCTGCGGGGTCTCCACCGTCCAGTCCCTCACCTTCAGAGAGACGTCAGCCAGGATGTGGTGGGGCAGCTGCGAGTACATGAGTCCCAGGCCCACGATGGCCTCCAGCTCGCCCAGGTCTGCCGCATGCTCCAGATGAAAGAGCGCCGAGTCGCGGTCCCACTTCTGGTCCTTGGCGCAGAAGCGCCCGCCCTCGTGGTAGCGCACCATGGCCAGATGGACCTGCCACACAGACTGCGGTGTTGGCCCGGCTGTCTGCGAAGCCCAAGCCGCACCCAAGGGCCGCCCAGCCAACCTGCGGGAGGAAGCGATTGGCACAGGAGAGGCGTGGGCCAGGGGCCCCGGGCTCGTGCAGAAAGGGCTGCGAAATGGGCATCAACAATACCTTCCCCAAAACAGACTTCCCGATTTTCCTTTCAAGGTCCAGGGCATTAAGCCTTTGCACTTCGAGGGCCACCGCTGATGGCCTTGGCAGGTGGAGGCGGGAGGGGTTGAGGAGGTTCCACTTTTCCACACAGACCTGAGGGGAGGGACAGGGACGGAGCTTAGAGGTCAGAGACAAGAGGGGCTGGGGTAGACCTGTTGTCCCGTACTCAGCTGCCCCTGCTACCAGCACCCAGGAGCCTGCTGGTAAGAGGGAGAACAAATCCTTACAGTGTCCGATTTTATTGGACAAATGTTTTCCAATTCTAATCATTCAAATGCCACCAGCTTGCAGGTGCAGAGAGACAGCAACCACAGGACTCAGAGGAGAACAGACAGCAGCAGCTCAGAGAAGCGATTCCCCCTATTTATTAATCTGAGTCTGGTTGGGGGGCTCAACACACTAAACCCCATACAAGGCATGAGAAAATTCAGACTTCAGCAGATCCACTTGCTCTCTTCCAAATCCACCCTGATGCTGTGGGTGACATCAAAGGGTGCTTTGGGCATGGGTTTAGAAAACACATGGTTTCTTCCAGCTGAAGATACACTTGTCCAGAGGTTCCTGCAGGTCCCAGCCAGGCAGCTCAACATCCTGCAATGCACAGGGCCACCCCACAACGAGGAGCGATCCAACCCTGAATGCCAACAGTGCCCTGATTGAGCAACCCTGCACCATGCTGAGCTGGGAAAACCTGACCTGATGGAGAAACAGCTCAGCATTCTGGGAGGAGCAAGAGTCAGGACTGCTGGGGATGTCAGGGAGGGCCAATGGCATCCAGGCTTGGAAAGCAGGATTTGAGGAGGAATGGACACAGGGGAAGGAAAGACTTTGCAGGGGAGAGAGACTCGTCCTCTTAGCAAAGGTGTGGATGGTCGAGATCCAAGCAAGGTGTGTTTGGGAGTCAGTAGAGAAGAGCAAGTCAGATGTAGGGCTGGTCTGAGACTTGCCTAATGCTAACCACCATCTGGGATGCTTGCTACACATACAGGCTGAGCATTCCTGATCCAAAAATCAGAAATTGTAAAGGCTCCAAAATCTGAAACTTTTTGAGTACAACATGACATCACCAGTGGAAGAGTCCATACCTGATCTCATGAGATGGGCTGTAGTCAAAACATAGGTGCACTAAAAATGTCCTATAAAATTACCTTCAGGGGCTGGGTTGTGGCTCAGTGATAGAGTGCTTGCCTAGCAAGTATGAGGCTCTGGGTTCAATCCTCAGCACCACATAACGATAAATGAATAATATAAAGGTATTGTGTTCATCTACAACTAAAAAATAAAATTTTTAAAATTACCTTCAGGCTATGGGGCTAAGGTGTACATGAAATAGAAACGAATTTCATGTTTAGAGTTTGGTCTCATCCCCGAGTTATCTCATTGTATATATGTAAAGACTCCAAAATCCAAAAATATCCAAAATACTTCTGGTCCCAAGCATTTCAGATATGGAATACTCAATCTGGACTAGCTTGGGAATCTAAGGAAAGTTGCTTAAGATCCAAGTTTTTCATACATAAAATGGGGATGAGTAACCTTAGCCTATCTCATTGAATGGCTACAAGAAATAAATGGATTAGCTGGAGGTAGTCATGCGTACCTGAAATCACAGCAGCTGAGAGGCTGAGGCAGGAGGATCGCAAGTTCAAAGACAACCTCAGCAACTTAGTGAGGCCCTAAGCAGTTTAGTGAGACCCTGACTCAAAATAAAATATAAAAAGGGCTGGGGATGTGGCTCAGTGGTAAAATGCCCCTTGGTTCAATCCCAATACCACCCCCCACAAAATAAATAAATAAATGGATTAATAAAGTGCACAAGGCTCCTCTAGTCAAGCACTTTAACACGTGAGCTACAGCCATTGTCATTTCCCCTCCAGGACCATGTCTTGAATCTTCCCCACAAGTTCCTGCACAGGATGGCACCTCATGTCTGCCCAGGCAATTTGCTCATTTGCAAAATGGACACATGCAAGGAGGACGAGCAGGTGGCAGTGACGTGAAGGAGGAGAAACAGAAACAGAGCCCTCCACAGACAAGCAAGTGACCAGAGATCCCAAGACTGTATTACCCGTCCGGAGCTGCCCAGGCTGTCCTCATCGGACTCGTACCTCCGGTTGCCATTTGAGTGGCCCTGGATGGAAGTGGAGATTGAGTTTTTCGGAGGACAGACCTGTCTCCCAAGAGCCTCCCGCTGGGGAACTGGCCCAGCCCTCCCAGGTGGCCCTCCATCCAGAAGAGGCTGACCTTCCCAGGGGGCTCTTCTCGCAGTGAACTGGCCCAGCCCTCCCCAGCAGAAGCTGGAACCGTTGTCTGCCAAGCTAAAGGGATGTCAGGCCACAGGCAGGAATGAGGGGCTGGTGTGGACATGGCCCAGCCAATTACCCAGCCTCCGCTCCCCATAATAACCAAAGGCCCCAGCTGCACCATAAGATTTTCAACCTTATATCCTGCCATTTTCAATCTTATATCCAAGATACCACCCTCCTCCCTTTTGTGGCCCACATTACCCATTTTACATTTTACCTTCTGCTCTGCATTTATATTTATCTGAAATAATCTTGTTATTTTACTTGTTATATTCTCAGAACCCACTCACATTCCCTTTCTATAGATTTTATCCTCTTGAAGGACCAATGAGGCAACAGGAAACTCTACTCTCATTGTCTGTGGGATCCTTACCTGTTCTCGGGGCTCTGGGTCATCCAGCTCACCCCGCCTTTCACTGGGGTATCCACTATCCCCACTGGCCTCAGAGTCCTGTGGACAGAAGATGATCTTAGGGTCTTAGAGGTCCTTTGAGGACTTGGTGGATCTGAGTACATCCTAATCATCATCTTTCTGCCCCTTGTTCCATCTCTTCATTTAACCTGCTCTTCTTCCTGTCCCATGAGGATTGGGGGACAAGGAAGCCATGTGGAGTGGTGGCAAAGAACCTGGGGGTTGGAGCCACACTGCCCAGACTCAAGTCCTGACTTTGTTACTTGCCAGCTATTACCTGGGCAGTTGTTCAGATTCTCTGAGCTTTGGTTTCCTTAGCTATGGGGATTCATTCTAGCACCTACATCAAAGGTCGGTGAGGATGAAAGTAATGTGGGTCATGATGAGTGCTATTACTAAGAGCGGCTCACCCATTCACAGGCAGAGAACAGAAGCTGGCTTAGGATCAATGACCAAGGACAAAGATACAGCCCTGGTAAACAGTATTCACCACAACTAAGTCCCCTCTACCAAACTCCACATACATGTTTTTTTTTTTTTTTTTTAATCTCCTAGATCTACTTTGAAATTGAATCTGGAAAAATTAAGAATCTCAAAGACTTCAGTCTTTGCCTACCAATGTTGAGTTTTGACCCTATTTGCATGTTGTCAGTAATCTAATCTGTTTTCTACTCCTCTTTCTTCTACTAAGTGGTATTTCAACACTCAAAAGAGTATAAACAAGCCAGCTGTAGTGTTGCGTGCCTGTAATTCCAGCAACTAGAGAGGCTGAGGCAGGAGGATCACAAGTTTAAGGCCAGCCTCAGCAACTTAGTGAGGCCCTAAGCAATTTAGGGAGACCCTGTGTCTAAATAAAAAAATAAAAAGGGCTGGGGATGTGGCTCAGTGGTTAAGCACCCCTTGACTCAATCCCTGGTACAAAAAAAAAAAAAAATCTAAAATAAACTCCTATGTACCCATCACCCAACTTTGTCAACTCAGCATTATGCCCGAGTTATGTAAGCCCTTTAATTTTTAAAAGTACTTAAAACATCACCATTAAAATTTCAACCTGCTACGAATCCTGTCAATTCTCATTCACTTCCCCTTCCATGAATTCAGACTTTTCATATATTAGTATTTTTTCTCTTTCCTTCCTTCCTTCATTTATTTCTTGAGTTGAATTCAGGGCCTTACCACGCTGGGTGAGCTCTACCACTGAGCTACATCCTCAGTCCCTATTGTTTTTATTTGAATAAACCATTTTATATTACTTAAATTTTATTTTTATTTTTATCTATTTGTTTTTGCATCATGCAAGCTAGGCAAGCATGCTACCACTGAGCTATGTCCCCTGTCCTTTTTATTTTTGAGACAGAGTCTTGCTGAATTGCTCAGACTGGCCCCAATCTTGCAATCCTCTTGCCTTGGCCTCCCAAGTAGCTGGGATGACAGGCATGCACCACAGTGCCTGGTCTAATATTTTCACATTTAAGGAGCGGGGATGTAGCTCAGTGGTAGGGTGCAGATGCAAGGTCCTGGGTTTAATCCCTAGCACACGGGAAAGACATTTTCAACTCTTTAAATTGATGCATTATGTTCTATAATACCCAACTATTCAGTATGCCAGATAAAAGACTGAAAATGGATTGCAGGCCTTATTCAGGAGCTTGAAGCACCCCTCTCTTGGACCTCAGAACCACACAACCTTGGGCACATGTTCCTCCTTTTGGAATCCCTCCGAAGCTGTGGGACACAGAGCCTCACTTAGATCTCAGCTCAGTGGCTCAGTGAGGCAGGCAGCCTCTCCCAGTCTCAGTTTTCTCACCTGAGAAATAGATGAATACCAACTCCAAGGTTTTTGTAAAACAGAAGGCAGCAAAGGACAGAAGAGCAGAGGGCGGGTTTGGGTTTGAGAGCTTGGGTTTGAACCCTGGCTCCATTGCTAAGTGTCATGAGCAAGTACCTTAACTTCTGTGCCTTAGTTTCTTCAACTCCAAATCAGGGACAATGAGAGAGAGAATGGCCCCCGGGGTTGCTAACACTGGGACCGGAAGCCAAGAAGTGACAGGGTGGGAAGGAGACTTTCTACTGTGCTAATCTTTCAGACCTTTTCCTCCTGAACCAGGAAAATGTATTACCTATTCCCAAAATTCTAAACTTTACTTCTAGAATAAAATCTACTCTAAAAGGAATAAAAAAAATAATACCAACCTTGTAAGTTTTGAGAATTAAATGAGGATATCTACCAAATCCTTAAAACTGTTCCCGGTGACAATTCCATACATGTCACCTATTATTATTTTCCCCTTCTATTCAAGAACTCTGAAAAGCATCCAGGAATGAGCTTGAACCTCTGGGGTAATCAGTAGAGCAAAAGTGGGACTGTGACCTGTGCATTTATCCACTTTTAGTTTTAATTTTTACTTTGATGCCATAATATGTATTCGGGCAGATGCAAACATAGTGCCTTTAGTTTCTCACTGCTGAGTCAACCTGAAGCTGCAGGAGACATTCTCTTTATGCAACCCGAGAGCACTGTGCCACCAGGCTGTAGGTTCCATGACTGTAACCCGCTCAGGGTCAGGCATCCGCACATGTGTGGCCAGACCCAATCCAGGGCTGCTGAGCCTGGCATGTGCTGCTGCTGATTTGGAAATAATCTTCCCTGATCTCCAGGAACTGAAGGGACACGACTTTTTCCCAGAGGAAGCTCTGCCTTGGCAGCAGACTGAGTTCCTTCACTTTGTCCAGCTGCCCCAGCCCCAAGCCCTCTGGGCATTTCCTGGAGCACACCTGGGCTGGGCTACCCACCTGAATCTGAAGGCTCACCCCATTAAGAGAGCTCAGCCCTCCCACCCTGCTGGGGCCCGGAGCCCCTCCTCCTTCCCTTACTCTCCACTCACCCGGTGGTTGTCTAGATGGTCGTGGTCTCTGGGTGCCATGTTATCAAGGTCACCAAACACGGGCCAATCTGGGCAGGAAGAAACAGAGGTAATGTGCAGATTCTACTGCTGGAACATTCACCAGCCCAACCTATTGCCTACGGCGGACTGTACTGGCCACCAAGCTTTTATTTTTAACTAATTTATTTCTTTTTGGACTGGGGATTGAACCCAGGGGTACTTAACCACTGAGCCACATCCCCAGCCCTTTTTTTGCATTTTATTTAGAGACAGGGTCTCACTGAGTTGCTTAGGGCCTCACTAGGCTGACTTTGAACTCGTGGTCCTCCTGCCTCAGCCTCCTGAGCCACTGGGATGACAGGCCTGCGCCACTACACTCGGCTATTTGTAATTTTTAAAGAAAGGCATAAAATGGGAGAAGAATGTGGTCAGACCCTGGGGGACTGACTTCAGTTCTTTCTCAAGAACTTATTCTTGGGCTGGGGATGTGGCTCAAGCGGTAGCGCGCTCGCCTGGCATGCGTGCAGCCCAGCTTCGATCCTCAGCACCACATACAAACAAAGATGTTGTGTCCGCCGAAAACTAAAAAATAAATATTAAAAATTCTCTCTCTCTCACTCTCTCTTAAAAAAAAAAAGAAAAAGAAATTATTTCTGGAGATACTGGGAAAAGATGTGAANAAAAAAAAAAAAAAAAAAAAAAAAAAAAAAAAAAAAGAACTTATTCTAAGTCTACCTCTCACAAACTACAGGGTCCTGAGCAAGCAGCGTCACCCTCAAGTCATAATGCAATTTACCTGTAATGTTTTTGTCACCATGCTCAGCTCTGCATTAAATGCAGTTGTGAAGAAAGAAAAATCATATGTAATTTGGGGCCCACTGAATGGGTCTCAGATGGCTTCAAAACCAACCAACTCCTGGTATTTTCCTATTTGTCTCCTGACCTAAGCTCTCTTGAGCCAAATCTGTCTGGCTGCCCATTTTGATTAAATTTGAGGGCTGGGGGCATAGATCGGCGGTAGAGTGTGTGACTAGCAGGCATGAGGCCTTGGGTTCCATCCCCAGCACACAACAAAAAAAGTTGTAAAAATGGCTTTTACATTTTTAAATAGTTGGGGGGGAAAAAAAATCAAAAGAACAGCTGAGTATGGTGACACATGCCCATAGTCCCAGCTCTAAGAGTCCCAGCTCCTCAGGAGGCTGAGGCAGAAGGATCACTTGAGCTCAGGTGTTCCAGGTTTGGACAAATATCAAATATCAAAAGAAGAATATTTTATGACATGTGAAAATCACATGAAATTTAAGCTTCAGTGACTATAAATAAACTGTAAATTTATTGGAACACAGACTCATTCGTTCACAGTCTATGGCTGTTTTCATGCTGCAAACGCAAAGACCACGTGGCCTGTAAAGCTTAAAATATTTACTCTCTGGCTGGGTGTGGTGACACATGATTCTGGTCCAAGCTACTTGGCTGAGGTGGGAGGATCACAAGTTCCAGGTCAGCAGGGACAATAACATTGCAAGACCCACTTAAATAACGATTCCACTTTTCTCCTCTGACCTATTAATGTGATGTTAATAGATGCCCTAATAGTTGTACAATTCTCACATTCAACTATGACGGACTATTCTTTTTATAACACTATTCATTTTTATTTGTTAATACTTCATTCAGAATTTTGATGTAATTTTGAGGTTGGGATATAATAAAATCTTCTGGGTTTGGGGATTTTTTTTTTTTTTTTTGGTGTTTTGTCATATTTTGGTATAAGGGTTTTACTAGTTTCATAAAACACACTGAAAAATGTTGCCAAATTTTTTCTACCATAGGGGCTGTTTCTATAGAATTTGGTTGACCTATTTCTTGAAAGTTCATTCAAAGAACTCACCCATGAAACCTTCTGGGCCATGAACCTTTTTGATTAGCACATCTGATTTACCAGCAGGAGTGAAAACCAGTTCATCTCTGCTCTACCCTCTGCTGTCCCCTCCAATCACAATGACCGAACACCAAATCATCACTCACGGAGGGGGTCCAGTTTCTGGCTGTGTGGTGTGGCTGACAAAGGGGAAGATGGGAGAGAGTCGAAGGTCACATCACTCATGTTCTCGTCTCCAGAGTTCTCTGAAAGGCGAAGGAGCAGGGGGGGCCGGCTGCCAGAGAGGGTCCTCACTTGGGGGCTCCCGCACTTTTCCTCTGTCCCCCTTAAGGTGGTCTTGGCTGATTGCTGGGGATGGTAACAGGGATACTTATGTCATGTAGTCACTCTCTGGGGAATGAGGGGCTCTTTTTGTTCTTTCTGTTGTTTCCCTCTAACCCTGAACCCCTTTTAGCTATTGCTCTTTTGCATGCAAAAAAAATCAGTGCAGGATTAACCCTCAGGTATCCAAGAAGGGGCACATGGTACAGATCTCAAAGGGCCTGCCAGCCAGCACCTTCTAAAGTGATAGCCATACTTTGCAGCCCTGAGCTGGACAATATATTCCAATATATGTCCAGGATCCCAAGCTGGTCTTTGCCAATATTCTGCATCTGGTCTGTGTAAGCAGGGGTGTGGTGGTGTAATCTCATCTTGCACACAATAAGATGCCCAGAGAGCCAGGTGTGAGTCTAATCTCTCATTTGTCAATATACCACACAAGCACACACCACACACCGTCTCTCCTTTCCTACCTGCTGGTCTTCCTCACTCTGGTCACAAATGGGCCCAACTCAAGCAGATAACAGCTACTCTATCATGGGGACCCTCCAAAGGGCTCTGTGCACCAAGTTGAAGGGGATGCATTGAGGAACAGATGGGATGGATCTTATCAGCCCTGATATTCTTGAATTCAGCACTCCAGGCCCAGCTGCCAGTATAGAAAAGCAGGGCTCGCTGCCTGGCAGACGGGCCAGGTTCACCCTGGGCACCCACCAGCATCTTGGTGTTCTGATTCAATGCATCCTGCTCCCGGGGTGAGAGGTCAAAAGGAGTGAGGCCCATGCTCTGGCATATTCGGTTGCAGGCATGAGAGTAGAAGAAGAGAGCCATCCCTCGGACACCTGTGGACAGAACAGGGGCATCTGAAGTGTCACTTTGCATCTGAATAGGGGAAAGGCAGAGTGAGTAACAGACACATGGCCAGGGTGGGTGGAAACATGCTGAGCTGGAAGTGAGGGTCAGATATCCCAAGCTCTCATCTCGATACACTTGGGAAGGCCCATCGGCTGTCTCTGTCTGTCTCCTTGGGTGAGTTAAGAACTTGCAGATGCTCGGAGGAAGGACGCTCTGGCTTCCCCACTGACCTAGGTTGCCATCTCCAAAGTCTGTGCCCATCTCCGTGTGGATCTGCGGGTCGGTGTAGAGGTCACCCACACCCTGGATGTCCACCACGATCAGCTGATGGCCAGAACGCTCAAACGTGAAGTGGCTGAAGGCCTGTGAGAAACAGTTAGAAAAAGGTGGTTGTAAGAGCCCGGGCTGTGAACTCTGCAGACGCTGGCCAGTCACTGTGGTGGCTGGGGCGTATAACATCCCAGCTCTGCCTGAGCTGGGGTACTTTCTCTGCAAAGCACAATTGTATAGAGGACAAGATAGAGGAAGGAGGCTTGTTCAGTTCTGCAAGGACCTTGGTGATGCAATCCTGTGGCCAACTTAGGTCTGCTGGTAGAAGCTGGCATGGGATGACAGGTGTTTGGTAACAGAATCTCCTTTGGAACACTTCAAGGAGCCTGGGGGGCCTCTGGGGATGTGAGACCTCATTCCCACAAGGATCCTCCTTTCTAGGGCTGACCCTGGCCAGGCTTCACTCCAAAGGGCTAGGGTGGGTGGAGAGTGTAGGTATATGCAGAGCAAGCCGGGGCCTTACCTGTGGAGTCAGGCGGATGTCGTCATCGCGTACAAAGCCTGAGTTGGAGTTGTACTTGATGTACTTGCCCTCAATGTAGTGCTCCAGGTGGAAGAGTGGCTGGCCGGGTCTCTCCTTCAGCTCGATGATGCACATCTGCATGATGTCCACCTGGGAGGAGGTCAGGGAGTGGGGTCAGGTGGAAGGGCAGGGCCTGGAGGGCTCTGACTCTGGCTCCACCACTCCCCAGATGACTGTGGCAGAACTACTAATTATCCCCAAGATGCATCACGAAGGGATGGCATTGCTCCGCCTCCCTTGCAGCTAGGGCAGTCATGTGACCACCCCCAGCCAATGGGAAAGGAGCAGGTGCAATGCCATAGCTGCAGCCTGCCCTGCAAGGTGGGCTCTGCTGGCGAGCCAGAATCAACCCTGTAGCCCACAGCAACCCCAGGGAGGGCAGAGTCACAAGACAGAAGAAACCAGGCCTCCCGA
Source organism: Marmota marmota marmota (assembly GCF_001458135.2). Classification (NCBI taxonomy): domain Eukaryota; kingdom Metazoa; phylum Chordata; class Mammalia; order Rodentia; family Sciuridae; genus Marmota; species Marmota marmota. The sequence goes on along the minus strand of NW_026000185.1, from coordinate 15,247,325 downwards.
TGACTTTAAGGATTGAGGCACCTGCCCACTTTAAGCCACCCCAAAGCATGAGCAAGAGAGAAACCCATTTTACATAAACATGTTTGCAGGAATGTTTGCCAGCAACTTAGCCTGTGCCTTCCACTAATACTATGAATAGTAAGTAGTGCATTATTTCACCTGTGCCTCAATTTCCTCCCAGTGAAGAGGGGAATCTCAGACTTAATACAAAGATTAAATTGTTGATACACAAAGGAGTCAGTCAATATTTGCAACATCATTATCATCAGCGGACGTGAGTTTAGTCATCTATGCCAACCTGTAGAGGTTCTCTCCCTGCAATGGGAAATTATGAGGAATTTTGTTGTTTGTGTTGAAATTTCGTAAAGTATACGTTTAATGTTACATGTAGGAGAAAATGTATAAATGCCACATAGAGTTTAAAAAGTGGGTAGGGAAGACCTGTGGCTTATATATTTTATCTTTCTACATAAAGACTCACCCATAGCATCCTCCACTCTCAGTGCCACCCACAACATGGGAGGAACCAGGTCTGGGTTTTCCAAGAAAATGACTGTTCAGAGAGGCTGAGTCACCAGATAGGCGGACAATAGCTTTAGAAGTCACAGAAGCCAAAGCTGAGAGCTGAGGCAAGAAGGGGAAGGTCAGTCCTCAGAGGGCTCCCACCTCCCATGATGGCTCTATCTCTACATGGATGCTTGTGGTAGGGCCACTTGCTTGGCCAGGGGGCTCCCTGGGCAAGGGGCAGTGGGACAGGTTGTGTGGACAGCCAGTACCTGCTCAAACAACCACACTTATCTCGCTCTCTGAATTCAATCACATCACTATTTACTAGATACCCAAATCCCTGCCTTCAGAGGAAAGCAACTAAAATATTAACTACATGCACAAGACTCTTCCAGAAAGCACTAACTGCTCAGAAGAAAAGAAAATACAATAAACCAGAATAACATGGCGGAGGTGGTGGGGGTGAGAGGGTGACTTCATTTAGGGTGGTCACAGATGGCCTTGGCGAGTAGGTAAGACATGAACCGAGACCTGAACTATGAGAAGGAGCTAGCCATGCAAGGATTGGACAGATCAAGACCAGCGTGTAGCCAAATTCTAAGGAGATCACAGCCACTGAGAATGGGAACTTCTTATGTCCACTCCAAGTATACTTAATCAAGGGCTTTGCAGACAGCAGGTGCTCAATAAATTCTGCTGGTTGCCTGGAAGTGTGACTCTCTGAGACATGGAGGAGTAGTGCTCAAGCAGTGAAGGCTGAGCATGAACCCATGATTCCTTAAGTGCCCACAGGCAATAGTGCCCAATGGTCTCAAGTGAAGGGGCCAACCCTGGCAGAGAGTGGGAAGGCCTGGATTTGAGCCGTGGCTCCATCCCCACCTAGCTGAGCAAGTCAGTTAACCCCACTGAGCTCTGAGTTCCTCAGGGAGCCAATGCTGTGTCCATTCCCCACTCCTCCTGCTTTTTCTTGGAAGCCACTGCATCTCCAGCCTCTGTCCAGGTGGCCTGGGTGGAATGCCCTACCTTCCTGGTTCCAAGGCTCAAATAGGCCTAATCTGCATATTCTTTTCTCTTGGTCATTGTGATTGGCTTAAATCGGCCTAATCTGCATATTTTTTTCTCTTGGTCATTGTGATTGGCTCAGGCATAGGCATCTGACCTCATCAGAACCAATAAAATCCAAGTCTGAGACTTTCACTGGAAGTTAAGGAAAAGTAAGTATTGCCATTCTAACAGGATTGATGAGAAGACAGAAAGTGACCCTGGAGGCTGCCCAAGAGTGTTGTCAGCACAGGGAACACCCAGCCAGAGATGGGGGAAGAGTCCTGATAACCTCACTTTGGTCCAGGATCCAGCCACGCCTATAGTTGACACTATTTTTTTTTTTTTCCTGGTGCATGAAACAATGAATTCCCTTTTTGAATTAAGCCAGTCAAGTGAGTTTTCATCATTTGCAACCAAAAATACTTAACCGATCCCATCTGGAAATGGGGATTAAAAACATTACAACCTCAGAGCTCGGTTTTGAGGAACAGATGACTCTCTGCATATCAGGTACGTGGTTCACTGTGCTCCACAAATAGGGGTTGTTATTAGAAGGTGAAGAAAGGCCCCTATTAGTGCCACCATCCTCCATCCCCAGATGCTGTCCCCTTGGCTCTCGAGTGGGAAGGAGGCAGGGAGGGGGTCATACCTGCTTGGGGGGCTTGTGCCGATTATACTCCTCCCCCCAGAGCTTGGCCTCCATCTGTAGGCAAACGTCTTCAAAGTACACGTCCCTGTCCACGGGCTCGATGTAGCGCTTGGCCACGTAGTTGGAGGCTCCCTTCCACTGTTGGGCGTGCAAGAAGTTGGAGAGCTTCTTCCTGGGGAAAGAGAGGAGGCCTGTCTGGGCACCTTGGGGTTTACTGGGGACCTACCTGACATGACATGGATAACTGGAGACAGAAATGCAGAGGTGGGAGGGGCGTCCCCACTCCACTGCACACTTCAAAGAGCTAGGAAGAGGGGTAGGGTCACTGTTGAAGTTCTCCTATCCCCTTTCCTTGACCCTGTTCTCCTGGAGCCCAATCCCCACAGCCAGGTCCAAGGTGTGGTCCAATACACACCAGATGGAGAGGAACTTAGGCTTTTTTTTTGGTATTGGAGATTGAACTCAGAGGCATTTAACCACTGAGCTACACCCCCTGTACCTTTTAATTTTTTTTGAGACAGGGTCTTGCAAGGTTGCTTAGGGTCTTGCTAAGTTTCTTAGGCTCTTCCTAAGTTGCTGAGGCTGGTCTCAAACTAGCAATCCTCCTGCCTCAGCCTCCTGAGTCACTGGGATTATAGGCAGGCACCACTACACCTGGCAGATCGTGGGCTTTAAAAAGGCAGAAGTCACTGTCTCCAGTCATTAGCTGAAAATGTCCCAATTTCCTAGGTCTAAGGAGCCTGGCCAAGTCTGGGCAGAACCCCACACGCCAGGCTGAGTCACTTACGTCCTGAAGCACTCCCTCATTGCTCCACGGCCGAATGGCTGAAAGAACACACAGAGAGTTATCAGTCCCCATGTCCCACTCAGAAGCAAGCTTGAGGCAGGAGATGGTCCCCTGAGACACCCCCTACCCAGCAGATGCCCTGAACCTCATCTCAATCCGAATATCCTTAAGCCCTCCCTGCTGTACCCCAGCACCAAAGCCTGATAGGCCTTCCAGCCTGGAGTTGCTAAGAGACAGGGAGGAGTACACTATTGGGAGGTGGTAAGACCTTTACAAAGTAGAGCCTAGGAGTGGAAATTAGGTCGCTGGAGGGATACTCTTGAAGTAGATAGTTGGACCCCAGCCCCTCTTTTTTCTCTCTTTACTTCCGGCCATCATGAAGTGAACAAGCCTCCACCACCACATGCTCCAGCCATGAGGTACTGTGCTGCCACAGGCCCAAAGAAATAGGACCAAGCGACCATGAAATGAAAATTCTAAAACCATGAGCCAAAGTAAATCTTTTCTCTTTTAAGTTGATTATCTCAGGTATTTTGTTACAGTGACAGAAAACTAATTAATATACTATTTCCAAAAAAAGGGGAAACAAGATGAATGTCATCAACAATATACTAATATACTAAAGAAATCAACTAGGTCTGTTCATTTGATGAAATATTATACAGCAAGGAGAATAAATGCAAAGTGTTAAGTAAAAGAAGCCATACTCAAAAGAACCCCGTTAGTGTGGCTCCATTGGTAAAAACTGGAAAAATGGGGCTGGAGATGTAGCTCAGTGGTAGGGTGCTTGCCTAGCATGTGCAAAACCCTGGGTTCCATTCCCAGCCCTGAAAAAAAATTTATTATTATTGTTATTTTATATATATATATATATATATATATATATATATATATATATATATGACTAATTTAGAGTGATAGAAATCAGAGTAGTGCTTATACTTGCGGGGAGGGAACAGCATGAGATGGGCTTCTGGAAGCACTGGTTATATTCTATTTCTTGATCTGTGCACTCACTTTGTGAAAATTTATCAAGCTATAAGCTTTCTTTCTGGTGCTGGGGACTCAACCCAGAGCCTCATGCATGCTGAGCACATATTCTACCACTGAACTATACCCCAGCCAAGCTGTGCATGTTACACTAAAAAAAGCTTCCCGAGATGATCCTTACCCTCATCAAGCAGGAAAGACTATTTTCTACTTTTTAAAAGGCTGGTTACAACCCTCTGAATTTATTCAATAGCTCAGTTATAGGTAGTGACCTCCAATTTTTAAGAACTGATAAATATATTTACAGTTAACTGATTTTCAGCAAAAGTGCTGAGAACAGTCTTTTTTTAAAAAAAATATATTTAGTTGTCAATGAACCTTTATTTAATTAATTTATTTATAGGTGGTGCTGAGAATCAAACCCAGTGACCCACACATGCCAGGCTAGTGCTCTACCACTGAGTCCCAGCCCCAGTCCCAAGAACAGTCTTTTCTTTTTCTTTTTTAAATTTGTTCTAATTAGGCAAGAACAGTCATTTATGATATAGGGTCTCTTAGGATATGAAATGTCTAGTATGGACCAATCTACAGGGACAGAAGTTAGATTCGTGGTTGCCGGGGTGGGAGGAGTTGAGGGAATGAGGAGTGACAATGGTAGGCACAGGATTTCGTTTAGGGAAGGTGAAAATGTTCTGGAATTAATAATGGTAAGAGTTGCATAACCCTGTAAATACACTAAGAACAATTGAACTTTATACTTTAAACTCCTTTGTGTGTGTGTGTGTGTGTGTGTGTGTGTGTTACAGGGGATTGAACCCAGGGGCACTTTACCACTGAGCCACAACCCCAGCCATTTTTTGTATGTTATTTAGACACAGGGTCTCACTGAGTTGTCTAGGGCCTCGCTAAGTTGCTGAGGCTGGCTTTGAACTCCCAATACTCCTGCCTCAGGCTCTCGAGCCACTGGGATCACAGGCATGTGCCGCCACACCCGGCACTGATAGATAGATAGATAGATAGATAGATAGGTTTTTTTTTTTAATTTTTTATTTTTTGTGGTGCTGGGGATTGAACTCAGGGCCTTGCACATGCGAGGCAAGCACTCTACCAAGACTGAACTATATCCCCAGCCCTATGTACTTTAAATGGGCAAATTGTTGGCATACGAATGATACTTCAATAAAGCTATTTTTTAAAGGCACACTACGCAAACTATCACATAAAGAATTCCCAAGGTTCAAAAAATCAAATGAAGCCGGAGTGGAGGGGAGAGTACAGGGATTGAGGTTGGCTGGAGGAAGTCCCCACTCAGGCTTGTCTCCTCGGAGCCCAGGACCCAGCTCACCTGAGATGCCATCTTGATCAGAACGTCATCTTCCAGCCACTCCCCAGTGACAGCGTTGTACCTGCAGAGACCAGTGCCCATCTCAGAAGGCAAAATCAAAACGTGATCCTGTCTCTAACTGGCTAAAGTCTGGGCCCCCCATGACCTAGGCCTCTCCCTTCCTTGGCCCACAGGCCCTGCTGACCTCGTGGGTCATCCCTGATGGGGCCTGGTGTGGTGGATATTTAAATGCACGTCTGGTGAGTGACTGAATGCAGAAATATCCTTATGTATGTAACAGAACATCCCTGGGGAGAGGCATCAGTGTTCTCCACCTCACCACACATCTGAGCCAGGCCCAGCCCAGGAAGATGGGACTATTTCACAAGAAAGACTGTTCATGAGCAGGGAGGGGAAGGGGAAGGTCCTAGCTCCAAGTCTAGCCAGGAAAGAGGCTGCTGGGTTCACGCCCAAGGTAGAGAGAGATGGAGAAGGTTCTGGAACATTCTGTCTCTTCCCTCCTAGGAATCCTCTTTCCCAGAGCACATCTGACCCTGGGCCTGGGTAGGCCCCAAACAGGTTTGTCTGGTGGGAAGCGCCTCAGCTCAGCAGATCGCTAACATCTAACACCTCCCCTGCACCAAGGTGTTCCAAGATCTGCTTGATGCCTCTCTTGGCCCACTCCGCAGCTCAGGCAGACTCTAGGGCACTCCCCACCCTGGTGAGAACAGGTTTCTCGGAGCCTGAAACCTCTGCAAGGAAAAACAAGCAGAGACCTGGCAGGGAACTCCCAGGCCCCAGGAGGAGGGCTTTTCACAGCGGCAAACTTGCTTGCAACCAGCCCCTGGCAATACAGTGCTCAATAAATAACAGCGATGCCTGCTTTATTACTAGATAGAGATGAAGGTACTGAAAATAATCCTCCCTCGCCTGCGAACGAGAGGAACCCAGGGACTGGGGCAGGGGAAGCATATGACTTGGTAAGGGTTTTACTGACTCACAGCCACTAAATATCATAAAGGTCAGAGGGCTCCAAGTTCGCTGAGCTCCCACGATCCACTTCACTCCACTTCACTCAACCTTCACAGTCACCTTGAGACTACTAGTTATTGCACCCATTTTCCAGAAGGGAAAACTGAAGCTGGGAGAGGCAAAGTTTCTGCCAGAGATTCCAGGATTCAAACGCAGGTTGGTTCAAGTAAGAACCCTGCTGTCAACCAGCCTGGGTACAACCCACATGGACAGGAAATCTGTCCCAGTAAAGGGCCAGCTTGCACCCTAACTCATGAAAACCCAGGAACAGAGAAGGAAGCCTCTGGTTTAGAAATCTCCGGAGATTCTAGGCATGGCCTCCTACCCCGGGCAACCAGGGCAAATGAAGTCGGCTACTTTAATTAGGAAATAAACATTTTGGCCTGAGCTTGGAGACACAGCCGGCCCAGCACATGTCCAAATTTCCCAGGCTGGTAACTCCCAGGGCCTTTCTGGTGGCTGAGTGTCCTCAGCCTGGAAGCTGTGTGTCACCAGCCAGCTACTACAGTGCTCTTGCAGGAAAGGAGCAAAGCCTGTACCTGCTCTGCTAGTCTGCCCTGCACCCACCCCATGAGGAGGGTTTCATGAGGGAGAAGGTAGTACTGCAGGACAGGGGAAGAGGTGGGGCCCAGCCACTAGATCTCGCTATTGAAATGCATAGAAACGGAGGCTACTTCCTGGGTCAAGGCAGGCATTGAAAAGCTACTGTGCTTCCTCAATGCTATCCTTCCCTTTGGTGGCAGTTGTGGGGTCACATGTTGAGAAGATGGAGCCACAAGGTGGAAGTAACCTGGATCCCCAAGCTGCTCCGAAGAGGCCTCAACTTTCACCCCACTTCACAACATGTAAGAAATACACTTTGTTGCATGAAACCCTTGGGTTATTTGTTACTGCAGCATAGCTCAGCCTCATCTGCCTAAAACGTACCCTGTGGGACTCTAAGAAGGACTCAGTGAGATAATGCGTAGTGCCTGCCGCATGCACAAACACTCAAATATTGTCCACAGTTATTAAAAGTTGAGTACCCTTTATCCAAAATGCATGGGGCCCGAAACATTCCAGGTTTTGGATTTCTTTGGATTCTGGAATATTTGCACAGACTTCACTGGTTGGTAATCTAAAATGCTCCAAAAACTGAAACTTGGGCTTCCAGATTTGGGGTGTTTGACCTGAGTTACTCCCTTCTCTTTGACTCCAAGGGTACTTGGGCCTCCCTGACAGGACCTCCCTAGACCCCTGGATCCCAGAACTCCCCAGACAAGCCGCTGACCTGTGGCGAGTAGCATGTTCGGTGGCAACGTCCTCAAGGTGGAACTCGGCCCAGGGGTCGGGCATGTGCTTGGCTTTCTCGATCGCATGCTTCCAGGCTTCCTGCAGAAGGTAAGGAAACATGAGGCTCAGTCCAGGAGTGGCCCAGCCTCCTCTCCCCGTGCCATTTCCCCTGGGGAGGAACAGTCCCCAAGAGACCCTATTTATTCTCACGTTCTTGTGGACAGAGTGACACCTCTTAATTATACACCTTTTCACTTATAGCCAGAAAGTTGAGAATGAAAATAAGGTACCAGGCTGGGGGTGCAGCTCAGTAGCAGAGTGCTCACCTAGCATGAGTAAGACCCTGGGTTCATTCCCAGCGCTGCAGAAAAAAAGAAGACACCATGCCACGTTATGATGCAGCCCAAAATGCCCTCACCAGATGCTGGTGCCTTGCTCTTGGACTTGCCAGCCATCAGAACTGTAAGGCAAATAAATCTGTTCTTTTTTTTTTTTTTTTTAAAGAGAGACAGAGAGAGAATTTTAATATTTATTTTTTAGTTTTCGGCGGACACAACATCTTTGTTTGTATGTGGTGCTGAGGATCGAACCCGGGGCGCACGCACGCCAGGCGAGCGCGCTACCGCTTGAGCCACATCCCCAGCCCCTAAATATGTTCTTTATAAATTATCTGGCCTCAGTTATTTTGTTATAGCAACAGAAAACAGGCTAAGACTTGGTATAATCCCATTCTTGTTTCAAAAAGCCCATTTTATCTGGAAGGTGGGGGTGTAGCTTGGTGGAAGAGCATGGGCTTAGCATGGGTAAGGACCAGGGTTCAATACGTAGCACCAAAAAAGCAAACCCAAAATGCCAAACAAACAAACAAACAAAACCTTGTCCCAAATGAACTCTAACACCCATGGTGGGTAGCAACTCTCTTCTTCTCTCTTCCTGAAGAACCTGAATCTCTTCCTTTGGTCTCTCCAGAATCAGTAAGACCAAAACTCCTTTCTAGGCCAGAGGCTGAGCCATGGGGCGGAGACTAGATGGTGGACTGGATGTTGTTTTGTCGTGGTGGGCCACAGCAGCTCCAAGATGGGAGGGAATGTGAGGAGCAGCTATCCCAGGCCTCCCCAGGCCCCCACTAGGATCCCTCGGCCACCCTGGCCAGCCTCTGCAGGGCTCTGGCTTCTCAGGGACTCCAGCCCAGACAGGGCTGCACCATGCACTCTTCATTTTTAGGAAGACTGGAATCAGTGACCTTGATTGTTTGGCTTGATTCCAAAGGGATGGTTTGCTTTGAGTAAAAACTGTAAGCACTATGGAACTCTGAACTAGAAAGTGGAAGTCCTCCCTAACCACGCCCCCTGCCTTTGAAAACCACAGCTAGCTGACAGCTGATGCAGCCACTCTGCAAGTTTTTCCTCTGCCTTGTCAACAGAAACCTGTATTTAGGAGCCACGGGGCTGCACTTGGCATGTTCTGCGTCTTACTTCCCCCAGTTCACGTGGGACCCTGGATGGCTTTCCATGTCATGTGCACAGACTGCCCGGTTGACCTTTCCAGGACTGTAGGATATATAACTGTGTACATGTCCCCTAAGGTATTTGTCTAACCTCCAGTGGATGGGTACTTGGATTCTCTCCAAGATGTCCTAGTACAAACAGCACTGAAGTGAACATGCTTGTTTCTAAACTTCTGCACGTTCATGCAAGATCTCAGTAGGACTTTTTTTTTTTTTAATGTAATTTCTGGATCACATTTAACATCTGGGAGTTGCAGGGTATAACTCAGTGGTGCAGCGTGTGTGAGGCCCTGGGTTAAATTCCCAGCACTTAAAAAAAACAAAACAACAACAATAACAAATATATATATATATATATATTTATATATATATATATATATATATGTAAATTGTCCAGTTCTCTTCCAAAAAAGCTCTTGTAAAATTATATTCCGTGAGAAACTAGGCATGGTGGAGCATGCCTATAATCCCAACAGCTTGGGAGGCTGAAGCAGGAGATCACAAGCCAGCCTGAGCAACATAGCAAGACCGTAAGCAATTCAGCAAGACCCTGTCTCTAAATAAAATACAAAAAAGGGCTGGGGATGTGGCTCAGTAGTTGAGTGCTCCTGGGTTTATTCCCCAGTAACAAAAAAAAAAAAAAATTACACTCCATGAAAAGTCACTTAAATTTTTCATGAACATTATATCAAGTAATTGTGAAATTGACAAATCAGTTTGCAGCCTGTTTTAAGAGTAGAATAATAATCAGTCGAGTTTATTGTTATTGACTTAACTACACCCCTATTTTCCTTTGTTAGACTTTGAACTGGTTGCTGATTTTTTTCCCTGTTATAAATGACCCCACAGCAGACATTTTTACATCTTAAAAGCATTTTCTGAATTTCGATCCCTATACTTTAAAAAAAAGTACCACAGAGCTGAGGGTGTGGCTTGGTGGTAGGGCACTTGTCTAGCATGAGCAAGCCCTGGGTTCAATCCCAGCACTGCAAATAAAATATAAAAATAAAAAAGTGCCACAGTCACCTCTCATCTTCCAGGTGCTCAAAAAGGCCAGGCCAGCCTTTGACCCCTGCATGTCAGTCTGAGAAGTCAGCAGGACATCCTTCTCAGTCTGTCTATCCAGATATCCTGATCTCTGCCAGAGACACAGAGCTCTCTGGGCCTCAGATGATAACTGCCACAGAGGCTGTCCCATCAGGGAGGATTATCTCCAGAAATCACCTGGCTGGATGGCAGGGCACCAACCAATAAACCAGTCAAGGAAGAAAGTATTTCACCATTAGAGGGTGTGGTATTTTATAGGGTCAAAATCACCTTGTTTCCCAAACCCACAAAATCATGCCATTGGTGATGGGTGGATTTAATGCAATTGACTTTTCTTTTCTTTCTTTTTTTAAGCACAATATAAAAGTCTTGTACTAACATCCGGGTCCTTGGGTCTGCTTTTACCACTATAGACCAGCACAGTGGAACCTCTACACCCTTGTTTACAGAGCAGGAAGAAGCAGGTTTGGACTTCTGGTGGCCAAGCCTTTTGTAGTCCCTGAACCTGGGGTGGGCACGCTGCCTTGCTCCTTTGAGAAACTGGCTCCTGAGGTAGCAATGCTCATTAGAGGTGACCCCCACCTGAGCTGAATGGGGCAGAAGAGGTACTGGTACCTTTGAGAGCCATCTGGCAATGGCTACGGACCTTCTCTTGCACTAACCTGTGGCCCAGCCATCTCTAGCACCTACCCAGGTGCATCCGGGTAAGTCAGCCAAGGGCTGTCAATGCTCTCATAGTCAAGGGCAAAGCACCTGCTCACCCATAGCATGATGGCTACTCTCATACACAGCCACTACAAAGAAGAAGATGCCAACATAGATGATTCCTAAGACCTATGGCTTAGGCGGAAAAGACAAGATGCAGAATAACAAACAGTATCTCACCATTTTCTGGTGGAGGAAACCGGAAGGTATTTGCTAAGGATTTTCTAAGATTGTGTGTGTCTAGGTGCATGTATATTTATTTTTTTAACATTTATTTTTTAGTTATAGGTGGACACAATACCTTTATTTATTTATTTTTATGTGGTGCTGGGGATCGAACCCAGGGCCCTGCACTTGCTAGGCGAGCGCTCCACCACAACCCCAGCCCTTGGTGCATGTATATTTATATACATAAATGCATTAAAAAAAATTCTAAAAAGATTTACACCAAAGTGACATAAAGGCTATCTCTGAACATAGAAGAAAATAAGAGGTCAATCAAGGAAACTTTAGCTTTACCTTCACAATGAAATGTTTCTAGGTATTGCATGTGTAAAATAAATAAGCAACAAAAATCACTGGATTAGATGATTGGGTGTGTGTGTGTATGTGTGTGTGTGTGTGTGTGTGTGTGTGTTGCTGGGGCTGGAACCCAGGGCCTCACACATGCTAGGCAAGTACTCTACCACTGAGCTGCATCCACAGCAGTTAGATGATTCCTAAGAGTAGAATATGCTCTCATTCCAAAGATTCCCACACTGATGAGTGGCTGATTAATCTCACGTAGAAGGAGGGGCTGAAGTAAAATAAAACCCTGGCTATAGAACAGAAAGGCTTTGGTTCTTCAAAGCCTGAAGATACAGAAACAAAAATAAAAAATTAAAATTTAATACTAAAACTAACACCAGGATATTTCCTGGAGGAGGCTGGGAGTGAGGCCAGGTGAGCAGGTGAGACATTTGCAGTTTTTTTTTTGGCATGTGGGATGGTATTGTTGCTTTGCCATTTTGTGTTCCTATCGTATCACCACTGACACAGAAATCAAGGCCTCTGGGTCTTCAGCAGCCAGTGGCTCAGTGACACCTCCTTGAAGTGTCAGCTGGGACATTCACAAGTGGGTGTTCTGACCCAACGTTACGTCTGTAGATTCCAAGAAATACAGTTCTGAGTCAGCCTGACTCTGCTTCCCTCCTGGAGGATAGAAATAGGCTTGCACCAAACTTAACAAGAAAATGAGAGAAGCCGGAAGAAGTGAGGAACCACGGCCAAGCTCTGGGGTGGGAGGAGGCCCACCGTGCTGTGTGGCTGCCTCACACTGTGCCATGTGGACCCAGAGGTTTTGTCAGCTCTCAGGGGAACCCAGCACTGCATGCAGGAACAAGAAACAAAAAGAAAATAAGGAAACAGCCCAAGTAGCCCACAAGAGGCAGTTATTTGTGGAGTTATTATTATTATTATTATTTTGGTACTGGAAATTAACTCAGGGGTGCTTAACCACTGAACCACATCCCCAGCCCTTTTGTAAATATTTTATTTAGAGACAGGGTCTCATTGAGTTGCAAGTGTCTCACTAAGTTGCTCAGGCTGGCTTTGAACTCACAATCTTCCTATCTTAGCCCCACAAGTGTTTTTTGTGGTTTTTTTTTTTTTTTTTTTGTAGTTGTAGATGGACGGAATGCCTTTATTTTATTTGTTCATTTTTATGTGGTACCAAGGATGGAACCCAGTGCCTCACACATGCTAAGCAAGCGTACTGACCTATAGCCCCAGCCCAAGAGGCAATTCTTCAAAAAACTACAATATGTTCATACAATGGACTGTCATGAAACCATCAAAAAAACATGACAGCACAAGGGCGGACACCTGTAATCCCAGCTATTAGGGATGCTGAGGCAGGAGGATTACAAGTTTGAGGTCAGCCTCAACAATTTAGAAAGACCCTGTCTCTAAATTTAAAAAAAGTAAAAAGGGCTGGGGATATAGCTCAGGGGAGTGGTAGAGTGCCCCTGGGTTCAATCCCCAGTAACACACACACACATGCAAATAAATTTTTTTTTTTAAATCCGTATTTGGGCTAGGGCTGTAGCTCAAAGGTAGAGCGCTTGCCTAGCCATGTGTGAGGCACTGGGTTCAATCATCAGCACCGCATAAGAAAAATAAAGGTGTTGTGTCAACCTACAACTGAAAAATAAATGTTTTAAAAAAATCCACATTTACTGATGTGGAAGATATGATGATCTACTGTTTGCTAAAGAAAAACGGGTTGCTGAAAAGCATATCTAGCATGATCCTACGATAGTAATTAAAAGTCAGGTTTAATTATTTGTTCTATATGCATACTGAAATATAGAAAAGCCTGATACTAAGACCTCAGTAGCAATTATATCTGCCCTTTCATTATTTTCTGTAAGGAACATGGAGTATGTCTATAATCAATAAAGAAAATAACTGTAAAAGAAACTAACCAGGGCTGGGGAGACAGCTCAGCAGGTAGAGCGCTTGCCTCACATGTACAGGTCCTGGGTTCAATCCCCAGCACCACACCAAAAAAAAAAAAAAAAAAGAAAAAAAGAAAGAAAGAAACTAAACTTTATTTTATTTGTTTATTTTTATATGGTACCAAGGAAACTAACAATAACAACAAAAAATCCTACAGAAATCTCTCTGTTGCAAAGAGTAGCTGCAAAGGATCTCCTGCAACCAGCTGAAGTCTAGAGAGGAAGGGAAAGATGGAAATAATAATCAAAGCAACATTCCCTAGCCAATGTCCTTGCCTCTTGGAAGCCCTTGTCTGACAGCATCGTGCCTGCACCTCAGAGCCACTTGTGAGGGCAGATGGGCAGGTAGGATTGTTCCCTGAAAGCAAAGGAGGTTTCTTGCCAAAAGACCGACAGTAGCCAAATTTGGCAGATCCAGGACTCCAACCCAAACCGGCCACGCCCCAGCCAAGCTCTTTTGTAAAAAGCCTCAGGGTCAGAACACAGAGTCTGCCTGTGACCTAGCATTTCCACTCCTCAGTATCCACCCAGAGAAATGAGAACATGTCCATACGATAGCAGGGTCATTCGTAATAATGCATAAAAAGGTCCATTGTGGATGGATTTTTAAAATGCAGTGTATTCATACAATGGAATAATATTCAGCAATAAAAAGGAATGAAGCCCTGGATTTCCTTGTTCTCAGATTCTGAAAACATTATGCTAAGGGAGAAAAGACAGACACAAAAGACCACTTATTATGTGACTATGTATCCCATATGTCCAGAAAAGGCAAATCCATAGAGATAGAAAGTAGACTGTGGTTACCTAGGGCTGGGCAGAATGCAGATGTTAGGATGGTAATTACTAAGGGGCACAGGGGTTTCTTCTTGGTGTTTGGTGATGAGTGCATAATTTCATGAATATACTAAAAGCCACTGAATTGTACATTTTAGATGGGTAAATTGTATGGTAAGTGAAATGTATTTCAACAGGGCTGCTAGAAAAATTTTTAAATAAAATAAAAAGGGGAACCCTTATTAATAAATACCCCCAGCACATTTCCACCTATTAGCACATGCACATCATTTAGGAAGGTGATTCCCCCCAGCCAGGCTCGAGCCTCAGAACCTGCTATTCTCCAGACACCAGATGACAAGGTAGATTCTTGACCTATGCCAGGTTAATTTTTTAATCTGGGACTCAGGATGCCTAGGTTTAACCTCCCAACTCTGAATTTCCAGAGCACAGAACATGTTGACCGCCTCTGGGTTACTTCTGTGATCACTGGGAATAGCTGAGGCCTCAGGCTACCAGGGCAGGGCCTCCTGGGGCTCTGTGGCAGGGACACCTCTCTCTCAGTGAGTCACCAGACGCTAATCCTCTGTCCCATTCTAGGGTGATCCCTGTTCTCTGGCCAGGCTGTTAGAGCCGCCCTCCAGGGGTTCCAAGCATGAGTGTGATCACGGTTGGCAAGAGCGTGGGGAACAGGTGCCCATGCATGGAGGGGCACGTATGCCAGGGCAATCTCTGTGAAAGACAACCAGCAGTGCCCAGCTGAGTCTAAACCCACAAACATTTTGCCCCGGCCACTGTACTCCTGGGGAGTTCTCTGGCAAGTGCATCCCTGCCTGGGCACAACGAAGCACTGTCTTCCCATGAAATGATATTCAGCCGCTAAAAACAAAAAAAACATGAACATGAGGAATCCCTGGCATTGAAAAAAAAAAAAACTACAATAAAACAGCAAAGAAAATAACCACAATCATGCAAGACAGCAAACTGCAGTTACGAAGAGCATCAGCTAGGTAGCAAGACTGCCTGGGTTCAAACACTGTTCCACCATGTATTTCCCAGGCTCAAGTTCTCAGAGGCTGGGCTCGACTCTTTGGCAAAGTGCCAGTCATCTAGGGATCTCTGTGCACGTTCAGCAGGCCCACCCTCCTGACGATGCAGCGCAGCGGTTAAGCTGGTTGTAGTTCATTTGGCTCCGTCCTGAGGGCCAACGTGGGAGGAGGCCTGGAGGTTGTGGAACAGGTTTGTAACGTTGCTGTGAAAATCCCAAAAAGGAGGCCCCATGCTTGTGTATGCAAGGAACCTTCTAGAAGGACACAGCCCAGGGCGCAGTGGTGGGAGGCCTAGTTTTACAAGTCCCACTTACACTGAGTTTGCTTTATTTTGTTCATGTATTACTTACATATTATAAAATATATGCATTTTTAAAGCTTGCCTTTATAACACATAGGATATTTGTTACTACGTTATTCATAACAAGGTTAAAAAATACAATTAAAATATTCCTCAAGCACCATGAGGTGCAGCTCAGGGGTACAGAAACTTACCTAGAAGGTGCCAGGCCCTGGGTTCTACAACCAGCACTTACACCAAGAAAAGCCCCTCAAGGAGAGATGAATGAATAAATCCATGCATATCATTTGATGAAATATAAATGCAGTGCACTAAGATATTTTTAAATTTGTTTATTTTAGTTAGGTATGCATGGGAGCAGGATGCATTTTGAGTCACTGTCCACAACTGCAGCACAACTTTTCATTTCTCTGGTTGTACGCGATGTAGCATCGCACCGTATGAGTGCACAAAAATTGTTTTAAAAAGGAGTGCTCTACTTGTGTTGATGTGGAATGACCTCCCCAAGATGTTCTCAGAAGAGCAAAACATTTTAAAAGAGAATTTCTCACTTGATTGGAAAATTAAAAACATATATATGTTGGGCTGGGGATGTGGCTCAAGCGGTAGCGCGCTCGCCTGGCATGCGTGCGGCCCGGATTCGATCCTCAGCACCACATACCAACAAAGATGTTGTGTCCGTTGAAAACTAAAAAATAAATATTAAAAAAATTCTCTCTCTAAAAAAAAAACAACACATATATGCTACATTGGCTTATTTTAGAAAAATGTGGAAAAGACAGAAGTGGAAGGTCCTCTCCAGAGGCAATCCTGTTGGTGAGTTATGAGCTTCCTCCCAGGCATGTATGTGTGTGTGTGTGTGTGTGTGTATGTTAGGGAGCTATAATCCTACTCCATACTGTGCTTTTTAAATGTAATTCCAGAGCAGGAGGACTTTCCCACTTTATGATGAACATCCTCCAGTTAGCTGCCCAGTCCATTGATATTCTGCCACGTCCCCAGGGGAACCTGGGCCTTGACAAAGACAGTCCCTGACCTTTCTTAGTACACACCCAGTACCTGATGGGTGGTGCTCCCTGGAGGAAGGCCAGGTGGCCATTTTAGCTAAACAACGCAGGTTACCATGTCAACAGGAATTTTTTAAAAAGCACATTAGATATGTCGGGTGCCAGAAGAACGAGGTTTGGAAAACTGGGCTGTTGTCTCCCTCTGAAGTCACCACTGGCAACAGAGCCTGCTCGGGATGAGCTAGAAGAGTGGACGGTGGAGGGCTACATCCGTCCACAGGTGGTCAAACTTCTTACCAAGTGACCTCTGTACCAGAGTCCAGGGAACAGCAGGATACATCCCCTCGCCTTCAGGTGGGGGCTGACTCATAAAGAACAACATCAGAGAATGTCAGATGCACCCAGAGATCTGCTAAGAGCCCTGAGGAATCTGTGGAGAAGAGCTAGGAAGGGTGCCAGGCTCAGTGGAGCACGCCTGGATCTTGAGGCCGAAGGATTGCAAGTTCAAGACCAGCCTCAGCAACTTAGCAAGGCCCTAAGCAATTTAGCAAGATCTTGTTTCAAAATAAAAAAATAAATAGGGCTAGGGATGTAGCTGAGTCGTAAAAGGCCCGGGGTTCAATCCCCAATAGCAAACACACACACACACACATATTACATATATATATATATATATATATATATATATATATGCAAAATAATCAAAAATCCCTCTTAGTGGCACCCTGTCTCCCAGAGACAATCACCATTAAAGGTTGGATGCAAATTCCTCTTCTAAATAATTGTTGCTACACAAACACTAATACTATTTTTGAATAAAAATGAGATTACATTTCAACTTGTCTTTGTACTTAACAGCATATTTTTAAAAAATAGCTAGGGGCTGAGGCTATATCTCAGTGTAGAGAGAATGCTTAGCATATGTGAGGCCCTGGGTTGATCTCCAGCAGCCATAAAAATTTTTTTAAAGTTTAAATAGCTATGATTTTATCATCTCTATTATGGATCAGCACTGTGCCAAAGGCTTTTCAAAGATTTTTATTTTATTTTATTTTTATGATGTTAGGATTGAGCCCAGGGTCTCAGGAGTGCTGGGCCACTACCTCGGCCCCTGAAATAAGTATAGGTATTGTTTTTAAGTCTAATCCTACGGAGGCACATCTTCCTTTTAATGTAAATTCATCATTCTGTTAGGAGGATGGGCCCCTCTGGGTGCGCATTTCGCATTTCGCGTTTGAGCTATCTGGACACGCCTTCCCGCTGCCCTTCCTGAGGGACTGGGCCGGCGTTCCAAAGCTGCCTTAGAATGGGAAACAGGATGAACAGCAACCTGCCCTTCAGGGGGCCCCAACCCCAGAGGAGACAGGCTATTTCTGGAGCTATCTGCCCTAGGGTGACTTAAGCCAGAACTCTGGCCCTAAAAGGAAAAATTTACCCCAGTGTCTGCAAGAACTAAAATTATTAATATTCTAAAAACAGACTAATTCTGAAGTTATAGAAGAATGCTTTAAATTGCAAATCCTGAAGTGGTACTTAATGTGCTAATAGATACTGTTTGTAGATTAAGTTACATGAGGATAACAGTAATGCTTTTTTTTTTTTTTAATGTGTGTGTGTGTGTGTGGGGGGGGGGTGCTGGGGATTGAACTCAGGGCCTGTATATGCGAGGCAAGCACTTTGCCAACTAAGCTATATCCTCAGCCCAACAGTATTGCATTTTAAATTCTCTTGCCAATTATTACACAATGTCCAATAATGTTTGCCTTGCACCCCCACCCCCACTTTATTCCGGTTTTGCATATGTGAACAGAAATCCCTAATAAAATAAATACCATCTTCCTCAATCCAGAAGAACTCTAAGCCCCAGCTTTTTTGACCATGATCAACATAAGAATATCTTACACAATGTCCCAGTACCCACACATATGCAGGGGTGATATTAAAATATTTAACACAAACTTGGACAAATGTAGAAGATATTTGAGAATTTGTGGAAAGGTTTTTTTTCCTTTTTCTTTTTCTTTTTTTTTTTTTTGTGCTGGTGCTGGGAATGAAACCCAGAGCCTATACATGCTAGGCAAGTGCTCTACCTCTGAGCTGCACCCCCCAGCCCGTAGGAAGACCTTAAAAACCATTAATTTTCACAGGCAGTGATCCATTGGTAGGGCTATAAGCTAAAATGTGGGAACAGAAAGATAAATCACATTTATTAAGCACCTATAGTGCAATGTATATTAGGTGTTGTTTCAAAAACAATGATTAGCAAGAATTTATTCTATTCTTCAGTCAAAACCCCATAGGATGGCTGTAAATGTTAAACAAGATAATTTTTTTCATGCTCCTAAGATATGTTTCTAAGTAGCTTATACTTATATTTCTAAAGGCTTATACTTTTTTTTTTTACTTCAATACTTGTGCTAGATAAATGTAGACAGACTCTTAAAAGTCTGCAGACAATTGTTAATCTCTTTGTACTCAATACACAGCCTAGTGACAGATACATAAATAGGCAACCAATAAGTGCAAGTTTAGCCAGGTATGGTGGTGCATGCCTATAATCCCAGTAACTCTGGAGGCTGAGGCAGGAAGATGGCAAATTCAAAGCCAGCCTCAGCAACTTAGCGAGACCTTGTCTCAAACAAAAAATAAAGAGGGTTGGGGATGTGGCTCAGTGGTTAGGCACCCCTGAGTTCAATCCCCATCAAATAGATAAATAAACATATTAATACATAAATGCTGGATTAATTAATTGATGTAATCCAGTGCTTAATCTTGCACTACCCAATGGTTTTCAATAAAAGCATCTGGTTAAATAAATTCTTAAAAATATTAACAATGGGTACATCATCAGAGGCTAATCAATAACCAACATTTGTGTGTGGGGAGGTGGGGGGTAGGAGGTGTGTCTGGTAGACCCCCACGTGTGATGGCTAATACAGCATCCTATCCTCATGCATAGTACAATACTATATTTTGAGAGAGAGAGACCACATGCACATAACTTTGATTATACTATATTGTTAAACTTGCTCTATTTTATTATTGGCTATTGCTGTTACTTTTATTTTTTTTAGTTGTAGATAGACACAATACCTTTATTTTATTTATTTACTTTTATGTGGTGCTGAGGATTGAACCCCAGTGCCACACACTTGCTAGGCAAGTGCTCTACCACTGAGCCACAACCCCAGTTCCTGTTGTTAATCTTCTTTGTACCTATTTACAGATTAATCTTTACCATGTGTATGTGCATATAGGAATGAACAGCCTATGTAGGGTTAAGGACCATTTGTGGTTTCATACATCCACTGAGGGTCTTGGAACATACCTCTGAGGATAAGGGTGTACGTATCAAGAAATATGTACAATCTGGGCCAGGCGCAGTGGCGCACACCTGTAATCCCAGCAGCTTGGGAGGCAGAGGCAGGAGGATTGCGACTTCAAAGCCAGCCTCAGCAAAAAGTGAGGCCCTAAACAACTCAGTGAGACCCTGTGTCTAAATAAAATACAAAATAGGGCTGGGGATGAGGCTCAGTGGTCAAGTGCCCCAGAGTGCAATCCCTGGTACAAAAAAAAAAAAAAAAAAAAGATCTATGTACAGATGTACCATGAAATAAAATATTTACACTTTGCAGGGCTAATGCTTTCTATTCTGTTTTGTTTTGCTCCATTTCTTTAAAAAAAAATTTGGTATTCTGAGCATGAGCAATTGATACATTCACCAAGTTTATGTGCATGAATGTGTACATGCTTGTGTTCAGAAAACGAGATCTTTACGATGTGTAATGCTCTCTGATATTTTCTATTTTATTCTGTTTTATTCCATTAAAAAAAAAAGGTTAGCAAGACTCAAAAATATTTTTATACATGTGTTTTGGGTCCTGAAGAGCTATATTAAAAACGCTACTCTAAGGTGATGAAGCTGGTTTTAAGCCAACAGAATCTCTCAACAGGCAAATCCTATGATCCAGAATTGAGAACATCAGCCAGGGCTTGGAACCTGGGAAGAACCCAACCGAGGACCTCAGCGACGACCCATCCCCTGGGGCAGGCAGGCTGGGTTCCAGAAGGTGGAAGAGGTAGTTTGCTCACCTTGAAGTGGAAGGAGCTGGCCGGGGACCCACTGGAGCCGTTCTGCTGACTTTTCTTTAGGTTGCTGTAGTAGTTATTAACCTTAGCATTGCCATTGTGGTTGGACCCGGGGTCCTCGGTGATGGGGTAGATGAAATAGCCTTCATCGTCATCGCTGTCTGCTTCAGATTCCCCGTCGTGGCCAGCCCTGGAGGATCGGCCACCATCAACGCCTTCCAGGCGGAAGATGAGGTCTTCATCTGCCATTTTCCAGGGGTACCCGTTTTATCCAAGGAGTGCACGGTAGAGCCAGAGTTACTGGACCAAGGCAGCAGCAAAGGTCCTGCAAGAGAAGCAAGAGCCCAAGGGTGGGTGCTGGTATCCAGGAGCAGAGCGGGCTGGGCACGTCACCCTGCATGCATGCTGCTGGCCATGGCAAGGAGCAAAACCTAGAGGTGTATTTTGGGGAGGCAGCTGGCAGCATCCAGGAACACCATGGATGTCCAAACTTGTCAGCCCAGTAATTCTGCTTCTAAGAACTCTAGCACTTGGAAATGGGGGAATGAGAACTGCCTCTTAAGCACCCAGAGTGATCCTTTTAGAGCATTAGTTAGATCAAGTCCCTCCTCTGCTTAACGCCCTCCAGCAACTTCTCTTTGTATTCATAGAAAAGATCCAATGCCTTATTAAGGCTCTAAGGACTGCGGTTCCCTGGCCCCAGGCCCACTTCTCCTCCGCCTTGGCTGTGCTCCAGGGACAGAGATTTCTTTCTGTGAACAGTCAAACGAATTCCCACCCCAGGGCCTTTCTACTTGCTGTTCCCTGTCCCCAGAACAACCTTCCCATAGAGGGTTCTTTCTCATCATCAGGATCCCAGCTCAAAAGTCACCTCTTGCTGCACATGGTGGTGCACACCTGTAATCCCAGCAACTCAGAACATTGAGGCAGGAAGGTTATAAATTTGAGGCCAGTCTCAGCAATTTAACGAGTCTATCTCAAAATACATTTTTTTAAAAAAGAGCTGGGGATGTAGCTTAGTGATAAAGTGGGTCCTGGGTTCAATCCCTAGTACCACCAAAACCAACACCACCACCAACAACAACAACAAAAAAAAACCCACTGTCACTCACCCTGTTGTATTTTGTTCACAATTATGTTCCCAAGCTGAAGTCATCCTGTTTACTTTTAATAGTCCAAATGCCCACCAGTGCCTTAAAGAGAGCCTTGTACACAGAAGGCACCCAACACATTTCCCTGAAATGAATAAGCCCTCCTAAGATTGTCCCCTGTAAAGCAAAAAAGACTAGCAGTCCCATGTGTCCATCAATGGAGCCCTATTACATATATTGCAAAGGACAAGCTCCGAGACCCACAGAATGCCAAGACAGCAAGATTGTAGAATAGAACCTTCTTATTTACAGCCAATTGATTTCTTTTTTTTTTTAAATAATTTTTTTTAAGAGAGAGGAGAGAGAGAGAGAGAGAGATGGGGAGAGAGAGAGAGAGAATTTTTTAATATTTATTTCTNTTTTTTTTTTTTTTTTTTTTTTTTTTTTTTTGTGGTCCTGGGGATTGAACCCTGGGAGCTCTACCACTGAGCTACATCCCCAGCCCTTATATTTTATTTTATTTTTATTTTTGGGGGTGGGGTACTAGGAATTGAACTCAAGGGCGTTCGATCACTGGGCCACATCCCCAGCCCTGTTTTATATTTTGTTTAGAGAGACAACTCTAAACTCACTGAGTTGCTTAGAGCCTCGCTTTTGCTGAGTCTGGCTTTGAACTTGTGATTCTCCTGCCTCAGCCTCCCGAGCCACTGGGATTACAGATGTGCACCACCATGTCTAGCCTTTATATTTTTATTTTGAGACAGGGTCTTGCTAGGTTGCCCAGGATGGCCTTGAACTTGCAATCCTCCTGCCTGAGCCTCCCAAGTAACTGGGATTTGTGCCATCACACCAGGCCTGCTGACTGATTTTCAACAAGGGTGCTAAGATAACTACATGGGAAAAGAAGAATCTTTTCAACAAATGGGCTGGGATAATTGAATATCCACATGCAAAAGAATGCAATTGAATCCCTTCCTTACACCATGCAAAAGTCAACTCAAAATGGACCAAAGACTAAATATAAGAGCTAAAACTCTATTATAGAACTCTAATATAGAACAATTTCATGAACTTGGATTAGGCAGACTCCTTCAATATGACACCAAAAGCACCAGTAATAAAAGTGTAGATAAATTGGTCATCTTTAAAATAAAAAACTTTTGTGTTTCAAAAGACACCATCAAGAAAGTGAAGACATACTGGCTGGGTGCAGCAGCCGCGCACGCCTGTCATCCCAGCAGCTTGGGAGGTTGAGGGAGGAGGATCGCAAGTTCAAAGCCAGCCTCAGCAACAGCGAGGCACTAAGCAACTCAGTGAGACCCTGTCTCTAAATAAAACACAAAACAGGGCTGAGGATGAGGCTCAGTGGTCAAGTGCCCCTGAGTTCAATCCCCAATACCCCACCCCCCTAAAAAGACAACCTGAATAAAAATTGGCAAAGAGTTTGAAAAGATAGTTCTCGAAGGAAGATATACAATGGCCAATAAATAGATGGAAAGATGCTCAGGATCATTATTAGCCTCTGGGAAATGCTAGGGGAAGTCACACCTACCAGGATGGATATATTTTTTAAATTGGAAAATAACAAGGGTTGACAAAGATGTAGAGAAATTGGAACCTGTCAGGTCGGTGGCGGTGGCAGTGACTTAGCACAAAGCGGCCTCAGTGCAGAAAAGAAACATCAATCAGGAGCTGAAGGAAACCTGTCAATCAGCAGGGTCTCCTGACCAATCCTGGATCTCAGCCAGTTTCCCAAGACCAACTCCAGCCGGACAAGGGACTCTAAAAACACTTTTTCCTGTCCCAAGCCCTTCCCTTCCTGCTGTAAGCCCCATAAAATTCCAGTCCAGTCGAGCTCCCGAGGTTTCTTCTCAGACCCTTTTCCCGTCCACTCTGTGGGTCTGATGGAGTTCCACCAGGGAGTGATATCTCAAATAAAGCCTCCCTCAGTGGCCTTTTTAAATCTGCCTCCCTTGGTCCTGGCCCATTGCCTGATCTCACAGAACCCACACACAGGGCTGGTGGGAATCCAACTGGTGCAGCTACTTTAGAAAACATTGTGGCAATTTCTTAGAAACTTAAACCCAGAGTTACCATATGGTCCAGCAATTCTACTCTTAGGTATCTACCCACACAAAAGCCTGTGCACAAATATTCAGAACAGCGTGGTTCACAATCATCAAAAGGAGAAACAACCCAAATGTTCCTCAATGATGAATGAATAAACAAAAACGTGGTATATTCACATAATGCCTCAACATGGACAGATCTCCTGTAATCCCAGAGGCTTGGGAGGCTGAGGCAGGAGGATCCAGAGTTCAAAGCCAGGCTCGGCAACTTTGCAAGGCCCTAAGCAACTCAGTGAGACCCTGTCTCTAAGTACAATACCAAAAAAAAAAAAAAAAAGGGGAGGGGGGTGCTGGGGATGTGGCTCAGTGATTAAGTGCCCTTGGGTTCAATCCCCCCCACACCAAAAGAGAGAAAAATGAACAGAATTTAACACTCTTATGCAAAGTGACAGAAGACAGACATCAAGACAATTACTGCATGATTCCATTTGTGTGAAATGTCCAGAGAAGGCAAATCCATAGAAACAGGAAGTCACTCAGGGGTTACCTGGGCTGGGTTGAAGAGATAAGGGTGACTGGGGAGGAATGGGAATTGATTTCTAATGGCGATGGCACATCTTTTGAGTTGATGAAAATGTTCTCAAATTGAGTGTAGCGCTGGCTGAAGGGCTGTGGATATACTAAAAAAACACTGAATTGTCCACTTTAAATGGGTGGACGGTAAGGTATGTGACTTATGTCTCCATAAAATTGAAGGAAAATAGTCAAGAAAAATCTCAAATTTAAAAAAGCAAGTTGAAAAACAGCAGCTATATTAGGGTATTAAAAGGAAAAGAAAAAGGATATTTGGGCCTTCATTCAAAAATTCTTGAAGGCTGCCGAGGGGCTATGCTTGCTTTGGAATGAGCAACTGACCTAGGAGCTGGGAGCCAGGAGTGGAGGGAACTTTTCCAAACTGTGTACACTCTATCCTGTTTTAACTTTTTACAGAATTGGATTGCTCTCAACACAAAATAAGACATTAATTAGCTTAAATAAAAAAATTTTAGGAGCCCAGCATGATGGAGCACATCTATAGCACCAGCTACTTGTGGGGCTGAGACTGGGGGATGGCTTGGGCCCAAGAATGAGGGCCAGCCTGAGCAACCAGCAAGATCCATCTCTTAAAGAAAAAAATGGGGCTGGGGATGTGGCTCAAGCGGTAGCGCGCTCGCCTGGCATGCGTGTGGCCCGGGTTCGATCCTCAGCACCACATACAAACAAAGATGTTGTGTCCGCCGATAACTAAAAGAAATAAATATTAAAAAATTCTCTCTCTCTCTCTCCCCATCTCTCTCTCTCTCTCTCTCCTCTCTCTTAAAAAAAATTATTTAAAAAAAAAAAGAAAAAAATGAAAAAGATGTTTAAAAAAATCTTTTAGACCAATTCAATAGTTGCAATTATTCCCAAGGGCTCCATCCAAGTCCCTGGTTCAGCCCTTCCCTAATAGTTATTGAAGCAGGAAATATATTTATATTCTAATTCAGTACATGCCCAAGAAAATAGAAATTAAAATCACAGGCAAGTTCACCTTGCCTTTCTTTGCACATTGCACTCTTGCTACTTTTTAAAAATAGATTTTATTTTTTAGTTATAGTTGGACACAAAACCTTTGTTTTAAATATCTGTTTTTATGTGGTGCTGAGGATCGAACCCAGGGCCTCGCACATGCTAGGTGAGTGCTCTACCGCTGAGCCACAATCCTAGCCCACACTCTTCCTGTTTTCTGTTTCACCTTTGGCTTCTGCTTTTCATTCTTTTTGTTCTTTTTCCTTAATACACTGCCCACAGGTTACGTCAGTCCTCTCCGAGTCTGAAAGTCAATGTCAATGGCTGAGTTTGTTTCTTAGCCTCTGGGTAAGTCAGAGTCACCAGCCTGAAGCCAAAGCCAGAGTCTGCTCAGGGCCTGCTGCTCCCCATTCTCGGTTACACCCATCTCTGGTGCTCTCCCCCCACCCCCATCAGCCCTTGGCCAGAGTCCCTGCTGACCAGGACGGCCTGGTGCCTGGAGCTGCCAGCAGGCCCAGCCAGGTCAGTGGCCTCTGGGGACTAGAATGGTGCCAGGGGAGGGGCCAGAACCACAGTTTCAGCCTGCAGGCCCGAGGAAGTGTTGCCCAGTGGCTGGGAGCGCAGATTGAGGAGCCTGGCTGCTGGGGCCACCCTGGATCTTTGCTGGTGGCCTTGCCAGTTAATCCACCATGTCAACTCTCCCATTCTATGGTGGCAGGAGCTGAAGGGAAAGTGGCCTGACTGTGGCTCCCGAGCTAGCTCACAGGGGCCTTAGGACCAGAACCGAAGCCCTTGACCACATCCTGCCAGAGACCTGACGTTCTCCTGACCCCAGGAAACAGGGGCAGCTGCAGGCGAGCAGATAGGACCCTGCCTGGCCCAGGGCCTGTAAATGACCTCGCTAGCCATCCTGGCGCTTGTACACTCAGGTCTCTCTGCCCCAAATGCCCTTCCCACTCATGGGCAGATCTGGTTGTTCCCTCCAAGACACAGCTCAAATTTTGACCTCTTCCAGAAAACCTCCCTTGACTGTATCCTTGTGTATAAACAGCAGCCAGCAAAGAGTACCCACCCCCGGGGATGCTCCCAGGACTCAATGAGACAGGCCAGCGGTGCCTGGGGTGTGAAAGCACTGGCTGTGTTCCGCCAGGGTCACCCCCACTTCCCACTCCCTAAGCCACTTCCTTCCTCCCTATTTTATCATACCCAGAGGCCAAAACGTCTGTGTGGCAAACAGAATAATGGGTCCCCAAGGACGACTACACCCCAATCCTTGGAAATTGTGAATATGTGACCTTATATGGTAAAAGGAACTTGGGAGCAGTGATTACATGAAGGGTCTCCAGATGGGAGATTGTCCTGGAGAAAGATTGTGACAAGGTGTAATGCCAGATTCGTGGGACCCCAGTAGACCTCCAGGAGCCAAATCCGATGCAATCACACAAGAGTCTTCATTGCAAGCTCGAGCCTGGACTCACAACCGTTCCCGACGCAGCGGTCCCAGGGAGTGAGTCTCGGTCCTTTGTTCAGTGAGATTTTATAGGTTTTGGGGGGGGGGATACTCTATGCGTCACAACATCACACAGCAAATCATACCGTGGGAAAAGTCACACAACAGCTCTTAACATTGATGAGCACATTCACTGGCGGGAACAAGTTGGGTAGGGGTGATTGGTTAGTACAAGAGGGGGATTCCTTTGAACTGATTGGTTTAGGCCACGAGGGGTGTACGTGCTGAACTATATGGTTTCCCAACATGTTATCAACCACCATAAACTACTGGAGGGTCATAGGGCATCCCAGGTATTTTCCCTGTCTCATGCTGATTGGTGGTTGCTGGGAGGGGGGTTGCTATGGGTCTTCACCTAGCCTAACTGAGTCAGGGACACCTGAGTCAGGGACACCTGTCACCACAGATCTCTCCTGTTATTTGCAGACAAACAATTCAGCAGGGTAGTTATCTGCCTAGAAAGGCTCTGTGGGTTTTTCCAAGGTCAAGGGTCATGCCCCCTTCCTTAGGACAGGCCTTGAGGTAGAAGCTGCTGTTATTTATTTTCAAAAATGGAGTCACATCAGTTTCTCAAAGGGAATCACGGGCTGTAGACAATAAGAAAGATTTAGGGCTGGGAAAGAGGCTCATGTTACAGTACTTGCCTAGCGGACTCCAGGGCCTGGGTCCCTTCCCCAGCACAAATAGAGAGAGAGAAGGATTTGAAGATGCTATGTTGCTGGGTTTGGAGAAGGAGGAAGGGTATATAAGCCAAGACAGGAAGTCAAGTGGCCTCTAGAAGCTGGAAAAGACAAGGAAAGAGAGTCTCCCCTAAAACTTCCAGAGGAACAAAGCCCCTTGACCCCTTGACTTTAGAGCTTCTACCCCCAGAATTGCAGAGAATAACTTTGCCTTGTTTTAACCCATTAAGTTTTCCATCACTTGTTATAGCAGCAATAAGAAACTAATACAGTCTAGAGAGGTGGCTCTCAACCTGGGGCAATTTTCCTCCTCAGGGGACCCTTGACAATGTTGAAGACACATGACATCCTGTGACACATGAGGACAGTCCCCTACAATGAAGAATTATCTGATCAAAACATCAATATTGCTGAGGCAGAGAAACCTAGCTCTAGGTTCTGATGGAATTTTTATTTATTTATTTTTAAATATATTTAGTTGTAGATGGAATCAATGCTTTTATTTTATTTATTTATTTTTTATGCGGTGCTGAGAATCAAACGCAGTGTCTCATACGTGCTAGGCAAGCGTTCTACCACAGAGCTACAACCCCAGGCCTCTGGTGTAATTTTAAGGGGCAGTCCACAACGCTCTCTCCCTCCTCTCCTCTTTGAAAATGAATCTTGGCTGAGTGCAGAGGAGCTCGCCTATAATCTCAGCAACTGGGAAGGCTGAGGGAGGAGAATTTCAAGTTCAAGGTCAGCCTCAGCAGCTTAGTTATAGCATTCCTGTGTTCAATACTGCAGGAGGAAAAAAAAGTCTCTGTGCCTACCACAAAGACAGGGAAATTAGCTCACTGACATAAGCAAACAGCAACCTACTATGGAAACCGAGGAGAGAAGTCAAATTCATTCTGCTTAAAGGCTCATAAAAATATCTCCACAGTACACTGTGCTATTAAACGGTTGTTGTGCAAGGGCTATTTTGTTTTTGAAATTTGAAAAACTACATTTTAGAGTACGAAGCACAAAAGGCTGTAATTAGAGCTTCCTTTAACAAAACGCAAGAGCGCTGTGAATTTTAATGTTTAATCATCTGCTAGACACCCTCCTTGTGTCCCCAGGACACGGTGTTCTCCTGGCAGGTCAGATCAGGAATACAGGGTGTCTGGCTTTCCCCCGTTGAACTCCATGTTTACACAGCCCTCTCAGTGGCCCGACCACGTGACCAGGTTAAACAAAAGGAGCCGTGTCACGCCTCTCCAGCTCCCAGGCCAGATCAGGATGCTAGGCACACCCTAGCAGTGCAGTCACCGGGATGAGTAACTGGAGAAAAGCTGTCAATCTCCTCTGACATAATGGGCACCCAAGGCTTGAGAGACCAGGGTTATAACTGCCAGTTTGCCCAGTGGCAGAGCTGAGACTCTGAGTGGGTCAGTATAGATCACCCAGGACCTGAAAAGCACCAAGAACAGACTCTGGCCCAACCAGACCTTTGGATGAACTGATCTGAGTTCAAGTCCCAGCTCAGCCACTTACTAGCTGAGCAACATTGGGCCAATGGCTTGATCTCTCTGAACCTCAGCTTCCTCATCTATAAAATGCATTCACCCAACAGAGTGGAGAAAAGAAATGAGAGGGTAGCAAGAAAAAGCCACCATGGCTCAGTCAGATCTCCATCTGCTGGTGATTCCTTGCCCAGCCAGTGAACTCATGTCCCAGTGTCACCTGCAGTTTGGTGGGATCATGTGACCACATGTGGGCCAATGGAAAATGGGCAGAAGTAACTTGCACAAATTCCAGGCCCTGACCAGGTTCTCTTTCACGGCCATCCTGCCCAGAACAGATTCATGGCATTTCTATATCACTTACTATGGAACTCCTCTCCCTGGTCTTTGAACATACTGTCGCAGGTTGTCCACCCTACCTATCCCCTGGCCGGCTCATCTGCTCTCTATCAGGTCTCAGCTTAGATGTCACCTCTTCCAGGAAGACTCCTCTGAATCCCAGGGAGTAGACACTCTTAGTTTCACTCTTAGTAGACACTCTCATATGGGTAAAACGAGGAACAGAGAGATTTGGTACTTACTCAAAATCACACAGAAAGTGTGAATTGGGCTCAACACTAGTGCTGGCTGAATCCAGAGCTTTTAATGTAGTCATCCCTTCCTCCATTAGCAACTCTAAAATCCCAGGGCCAACAGCAGTAGTTACAGCAGCCTCCTCACCAGGGAACTTGTTGGTAATGCAAATGTTTGAGCCTCACTCCAGGGGAATAAATTAAACTCTGTTAGCAGCCCAGAGATCTGCATGACCAAGGCTTCCAGGGGATGTTGTTATGCCCTGAGGTGGGAGAACCTCTGACCTACCTGCAGTTCAGCCACTTCCAGTGCCTTGCTGGTCCTAGCCAGGTCCAGAAAGGCCGAGAGCTGAACTGCGGCTCTGGGGATTCCACAGCCCTGTGGCTTCTAAGGTCAGCAGATCTTCATCTTTTGCTTTATTACCAGTGTATTAGTGACTCACTCCTTTGTTTGTTTGAAGTGTTCTTGTGCCCATCAGCCCTCGCTGCAAGAGTCTGATCCAACAGCACTTGAAAGCCTGAGCCAATATCACCCCCTGTGTAGACACCGCCCTCTCTCTAACAGCTTTCTTCTAGGAGCATTCTCAGTTGGGGTGGGGGCAGGGAGAACAGGACCGTTTATAACTTCTTCATCAGTAAAACTGATCTCCCACAACACAAAAACTGTTCTTAATCAGCCCAGCCAGAGGCTCCTTCTAGGATTAAAGTCCTGATTACGATTACGAATTTTTTCTGTTTGGGGTTCAAAAATTCTACCAGTAATGGCAAATCCTAGATGATTTTGAGCAAGCCCAAGTTTCTGTTGTGCTCTCCCAGGTCTCTCCATCCAGCTCCCCGCGAACCACATAATCAGATGCCAACTTGACTGAAAACTAGACAAGACTTCTTTGGGGAATCTGATCCCGGCAGGATAAAGAATCTGAACAGCTTGGCTGGACAAGATACCCCCCAAAAGCCACATCCACAGATCTCCCAAAGAGCTTACTGTGGAGTCCCATGGCCCCATTCTACTCTGCAGGCAGCCAAGGACCACCAGGGGAGTTGGAGGGGAGGTTTGCCTGTGTGGTCTTCTGGGCCTCTAAAGTTATCTTCACCAGGCCCCGCAAAGGTGGAGTGCAGTAGGGCTGGGTTTGTGGCTCAGTGGTACAGCACTTGCTTAGCCTGCATGAGGCTAAGCTCCTATTTTAAAAATCCATCCTGAGCACCACATTAAAAAAATAAAGTTTTAAAAAAATTTCAAAAGTAAAGTGGAAAGAGTGGTCCAGGCTTAAGAGAGGCACACACTATCTTCTTCCACTGAAAAGCTTTCTCCACTAGGCTCAGACATCACCTCCTCCAGGAAGCCTTCCCAATAACCCTCACTCCCAAAGGGCGTTCTCATCTCTCACCAACTTCCTCCATATCCCCCACTTAGTCCATCTTGCTTATTAGAGTCTGTTTATGTGGCTGGCTGCCACTTAGGGAGCCTCTGGGAGTCCGGTAACAACTCTTAGCCTCTTCTGTAAAATCTGCTCTCCTGTCGGAGGAAAGGCAAGGGAGCGCTCACGACGTTCTAGGACCCAGAACTCAGGCTCCTAGAGAGTGTCTCCCCAGGGCAGATCTCCTCCCCCCACACACCAAGCAGCCCATCTGTCACGCTTGGGCACAGCTGGGTTGGTCCCCCACAATTCCACGAACGGGCTTACCCGGGAGTCCCCGCCCCCGCGCCACCAGGCGCACGTTAATGCTCGGCCCCCAGGCGCACGTGTCACCGGCGCCTGCCAACACCCCAACTCTCGCAGCCAACGATGCAGCAAGGGCGTACTCACAGTCCCCGAGGTTCCGGGAACTGGGGCCCGTGCAGGCCTCTGGTTCAGGGGACCGGGTAGGGGTTGCGGCTTGAATCCCCGCAAGGGACAAACAGGCAGCCTGGCGGGCACCCTCTGCGGGGCCCGGAGCTGTCTCTCGCGGCCAGAACGCCGCCCATCGCTTGCCAAGTGCGTTCCTCATCCACTCCGCCGTTAGTGTGCACGACTTCCCCATTTTACAGAAGCAAACACTGAGCGCCTGGGACCCGAGCAACCAGAGGAGGGGCGCCCCATTCTCCAGGCGCGCCGTCCGGGGCCGCGCTCGGGCCGCCGGCTGCACCGGAGCGCGCGGGCCTGCA
>NW_026000185.1:15103248-15214903 GCF_001458135.2 Marmota marmota marmota | reverse complement strand
GAGCGACGGGGCAGGGGCGGGACTGCGGTGCTCACGTGGCCGCCCCCCGGTGGCCGCCACAGAGCCTGCAGCCGCCTCACTGATCTGCCCCCCTGCTCAGTGACGAGCGCCCCGCCTGTTGAATACACACACAGTGTCAGCATCTAACGCCCATTTGTCATTTGTGGAAATCTCTATAACTAACCTTAGGATACTTTTATGAGAAATGCTTCCCCGCCCCCCATCTCTGCTTTGTAAAAACTTAGGCACATACACCAATTGCATTTCTTTATGTAATTATTTAACCAATATGTCCTCTAGGCGTTCCTTACCAGTCTTGTTTACATTGCTGTATTCCTAACTGAACCCAGGGCCTGGCACATAGTAGGTGCTTAATAGAAGCCTGTGGAATGAATGGATAAATATGGCAAAGTATAAAGAAGAAAAGGAAATGGACAACTGCTGTGAACATTTTGATAATCATGTCCTTCCAGATATTTTTTCTAATGAAAGGATATTTTAGAAATAAAAAAATAACCGTTGCATCTATTGAGTGATCTATTTCATTCCAGCTCCATGCTGACTCTAGAAGGGCGGTAGGACACAACCAGGAAGGGCCAGCTAGAACCAATCCACACTTAGCTGATTTCCAAGCGCTGAGGAATGTAAACATCTTTCCCTTCACTTATGACCCACTTCTAAAGTGGAACCTCTTGCCAAAGGACTTTTATACAGTGCTGGGGTTGTGGCTCAGTGGTAGAGTGCTCGCCTAGCATGCATGAGGCACTGAGTTCAATCCTCAGCACCACATAAAAACAAAGTAATATGTTCACCTAAAACTAAAGATACATAAATAAATGTTTTTTTTAAAAAAAGGATTTTTATACAGCTGGACTCCTGCAGCTCACCCTCATCCTTCCCCCAGGCAAACCAGAAACCAGGAACTAGAATTCCTCTTCCTCAAGACAAATCATAGAAACCAGAACCCATTTTCCCCAAAGCTAGCCATAAAATCTACAAATACTCCAACTCTTCCCTACTTCTCTGCATGAGAAATGGCCATAAAGAAATTCTCTGACCTACCTAGTTTGATAGTAGGGCATAAGACCCACATTCCAGAAGGGGATCTGCCCCACACCCAACTGGAAGAAATGCTACAACTGAGGGACCCAGAGGACTCCGAGTATTTCTACATGGCTATTAAGGTTTCACTGAACCTCAGCATAAAACGGATACTTTATCCTGGACCTTTGGTCTTCCATCTGAAGGTTCTCATGTCCTGCAAAACTGTGATAGAAGAAATGTTATGGTGTTTCTCCTGTGAATCCATCACCAGTTTTCTTCTTCTTTGTGGGAAGGGTACCTGGGATTGAAGTCGGGGCACTAGGCCACTGAGCCACATCCCCAGACCTATTTATATTTTATTTAAAGGCAGGGTCTCACTGAGGGTCTCACTGAGCTGCTTAGCATCTTGCTAATTTGTTGAGACTGGCTTTGAACTCACGATCCTCCTGCCTCAGCCTCCTGAGCAGCTGGGATTACAGTCATGCACCACTACGCCCAGCTACCAGTTTTTTCATCAGGATCAAAAAAATTAGGCCTTCAGAGGGAACATGTGAACTTCCCTGCTCAGGCACTGCCAGACGGAGAGGGACAGGAGGGTTTCCAGCAGGGAATGTCTAGCAAAGGGCCTACCCCAGTGGGATGTGCAACATAAACCTGCTCCTTGTGCCCCGAAGAGTCCTTTATCAGGATCGCCTCTGTCCTGGAAGGTGGGGGGAGGTGAGGGAGAACCCCCATAGAGGTGGAGGTCACCCAGAGTCCCAGGCAAACACCAAGACCACAGGAAGATCAGAGAGACAGGGACACTGTGGGTATACTGACGTTTGTTCTTTTCCTTCCTCTCATCAATGGGTTGGGAATATGCTTCTGTGGTCGGGATCATCTGTCATGTGGAATGCTTGCTCTGATGCCTTTTGGGGGACCAAAGAGCCGATATTCATAGGAACTTCACTTTTTGTTTGGCTCTGAGGCAACGGCTTTCCAGGATGCCAAGGGTTGGACATGGTTAAGTGTGTCCCCGAGGCTTCCTGTGTGGACATTTGGGACATCTGATCCCCACTCCAAGGTATTAGGAGGGTAGAGATTTAATCCGACTATCTTTAGAGTTGGAGGTGATTAGGATTAGATAATGATTAATGCTGGCAGCTAAAGACAGACAGATGGACACACCACACACACACGCGCGCGCACACACACACACACACACACACACTCCCTATCTCTCCTCACATGATACCCCACACCTCCTCTGGACTCTGCCAGCAGGAAGACCATCACCAGCTGCAGGTCCTCAACCTTGCCCTTCCAGAACCTTGAGCCAAAATAAACCTCCTTTCTTTATAACTCCTCCTGTCTGTGGTATTGTGTTACTGGCGAAAGAAAATGGTCTAATTCGAAAGCATTATCCCTTTCCATCATCATCACAACCTTCTGACAGTTTGCACAGAGAGCAATTGAAGTGATTTTCCCCTGCTTGCACAGATAGTTAAGTGGCTGAGTCAGGACTGGGCCCAGATCCCAGTATACACAGGCCGCTTGAGTGTCCTGTCCCTGAGCCTTGACTCTTCAGTATTTGAGGCCTACAAAAATCCAGATTCTCTTGGAAAACTTCAGGCCTTCAGGTTTACCAACTGCAATGGCATCTGCTGGGGGTAGGTTCAAGTTTACAAGGCTGAGGAGGGGGTGACATACAGGCAGCATCTCCTAAGGTGGTCAGAGATCAAAAGAAGAAATGGATCCTGAAGCCCACCAGGGAGTAGTTCACCCTTTGGCATGTGTGTTACAAATTTTGGAAAATACAAGATCGAGAAGATAGATGACAAAATTTTGGTTTGAAAGGCTGGTTCTTTTGGTTACCTTAAGAAAACTCCTTTGACTTTTTGCAAAAGACAAAGTTATTCCTGAAATTATGAGACCCCGGGGAGTTCAGGAAGGAAGGAGGAGGCCAAGGAGGCTAAACTAGTTTTCCCAAGTCCAGGCTAAACAACACAAATGATGGGGGAGGGGGGGTGTTCCATTACCTAAAGCTCTGTGGCATTGGACAAGTTATTTAACTTCTCCATATTTTTATCTGGCCCAAAAGCATCCTCTTTTGCATGAGAATCTTGATTTGTCTGTAGTGGACTAATTCATCCTATTCTTTGTTTTTTAAAATTTATTTTTAGTTGTAGATGGACACAGTACCTTTATTTAATTTATTTATTTTTATGGGGTGCTGAGGATCAAACTCAGTACCTCACAAATGCCAGGCAAGCGTCCAACCACTGAGCCACAACCCCAGCCCTCACTCTGTTCTTAATTCCACAACCCCAGCCCTCACTCTGTTCTTAATTCCTGAAAATACCCCTTCCCACTCCCTTGGTTTCTTAATTCCTGAAAATACCCCTTCCCACTCCCTTGGTTGCAAGAGTGGACACACGACCAGATCTGGCAATTAGCATATTCCATCCCTTTAATCCCATTGATTGGTTCATGTGACCCAAGTTAGGCCAATGAGAAAGGAATCTGGATCTTGTCTTGCAACCATGAAGAAGAGACTCTTTCCTTCCAGACTTTTGATGAGTTGGGAGAATGTAAGCAGAGAGTTTCTGGGCATTCATTCTTTTTTTTTTTTTTTTTTTTAAGGCAAAGGTTTTTGAGTCAAACGGACCTATTTATTTTTATTATTTTTTTTTTGAAAGAGAGAGAGAGACAATTTTTAATATTTATTTTTTAGTTTTCCGCGGACACAACATCTTTGTTGGTATGTGGTGCTGAGGATCGAACCTGGACCGCACGCATGCCAGGCGAGCACGCTACCGCTTGAGCCACATCCCCAGCCCTGGGCATTCATTCTTATGACAATTATTTAATAAGCTCTTACTGTGTGCCAAATTTCATGCTAAGAGGTGGGGGAAAGGCCTGCCTTCAGGGAACATTCTAGTGAGGTGAGGAAAGAGACAACAGAAATTCCCCTATTAGTCATTATTCCATGCCATTCTAAACTGTGAGGCAGGCATGCTGAGTGGGAAGCGTTGGAGGCATCAGACTTCCTTTTTTTAAAAAAATAATTAAATATAGGAAAAAAATTAAACTACCTTACTGTTACTGTATCCAAGAGGAATAATAAACCCATCATGCTCAATTTCAAGCCAAGAGCCCTGTTCTAAAGCCTGCTGCTCGCTGCTCCGCCTTCATGGACAAAGCTCTTCGCTTCAAGTTCTGAGAAAAAAAAAAAAAATCTCTCACCTCATCCACAAGGATTTGGTTTCTTCCCCCATTTCCCTCCACCAGAATGTCCACAGGACCCAACCCACAAAACAAAAATGATACTATCAAGAAAACGAAAAGACCACCCAGAGTATGGGAGAAAATATTTACACATCATATATCTGATAAGGGAAATGTAACTAAAATATATAAAGAACTCTTGTGACTCAATATTAAAAAGATAACAAAGTCAAGTTTAAAAATGGACAAAGGATTTGAATAGATCTCTCTCCAGAGAAAATACCCAAACAGGGCTGGGGTTGTGGCTCAGAGGTAGAACACTTGCCTACCATGTGTGAGGCACTGGGTTGATCATCCTCAGCACCACATAAAAATAAAATAAAGATATTGTGTCCACCTATAACTAAAAAATATATATTTTAAAAAGAAATATACAAATAACTATTAAGCACATGAAAAAAATGCTCTACACCAATAGCCTGAGGATAATGCAAATTGAAGGTATCAATCCACTAGGGTGGCTATCATAGAAAAAAAAAATCAGCTAATCAACAGGCGTTGGCAAGCATCTGGGGCAATTGGAACCCTCACATTTTGCTGATGTGAGAAATTGAAAACAGTTTGGTAGTTCCTCAAAAAATGAAACATGGAATTATGATACAACCCAGCAATTCCATTCCTGGTTCTATACCAAGAGAAATTAAAAGATATGCTCACGTACCCAAATGTTCATAACAGCATTATTCATAAGAGCCAAGAAGTGAAAAAAAACCCAAATGGTATCAACTTATGAATGGACAATCAAAATATGCTCTATCCATACAATAGTATGGTATTTGACAATAAAAAGGAATGAAGTACTGATTTATGCTCCAGCATGGAAGGACCTTAAAAACATTACACAAAGTGAAAGAAGTCAGGCACCAAAGACAATGTATTGACCAGGCGTGGTGGCCCATGCCTGTAATCCCAGCAGCTCCGGAGGCTGAGGCAGGAGGATTTCGAGCTTAAAGCCAGTCTGAGCTAAGGCAAGGTGCTAAACAACTCAGTGAGACCCTGTCTCTAAATAAAATACAAAACAGGGCTGGGGATGTGGCTCAGTGGTTGAGTGCCCCTGAATTCAATCCCCAGTACCCCACAGCCCCCCAAAGACAATGTATTGTATGACTTCATTTACATAAAATGCCCAGAACTGAAAAATCCACAAAGAGAGAAAGTAGATTAATGGTTGTCAGGGGCTTGGAAGGGAGTTTGGAGGATCAGAGAATTATTACATATAAGTAGCAGGGTTTCTTTTGGGGGTGATGAAAATGTTCCAAAATTGCTTGAGGTTGATAGCTACACAACTCCGAATATAGTAAAAGCCACCAAATTATACACTTCAGATGGGTGAATGGTATGTACCGTATGTGAATCACATTGCAATAAAGCTGTTACCCAAAACAAAAACACCAAAATCCCCACAACCCAGTTTGCTCTCACCGGTTTGCTACATTGTGTGGTAGCAGAAGAGATGGCAGATGGGAGGGGAAAGTGCTCCAGCTCCTACAAGCCCTAGCCCAGTCAGTCACCTGCCTGTTCCCTCCCACAGGCTCAGGCCTGAGAGCAGCATTGGCCACATACACCCAGGATGGTTGCAAAAGCTCAGATTCCCTCTCCATGGTGGATTTGAGAGTTTTTGTTTGTTCGCTTGTTTGTTTTGAACTCAAAGGATTGAACTCAAGGGTGCTCCACCACTGAGCCACCTCCCCAGCCCTTTTTTATTTTTTTTACTTTGATACAGGGTCTCACTAAGTTGCTGAGGCTGGCCTCGAACTTGCAATCTTCCTACCTTAGTCTCCTGAGTTGCTGGGATTATAGGTCACTGGGCCTGGCATGCCCACCATAGAGCCAGCCAGGTGGCCCACCTGTAGCTCTGGAAAGACTCCATGAAGTGACCCCTTTCCTGTCTCTTAGCCAGTGCAGCCCTTCCTTTCCTCTGTGGGAGGCAGGCTCCAGGATGACAGCAGGACCACGTGTGCGTTTCTGGTTTCATTTGCCTAGGAAAAGATCTGGAACAATTGACCCCAAGCCTTTTTACAGGGGTTGCTTCTGTGGGGTTCACTGGTGAAGGAGGGCCACAGAGAGGGAGAGAATTTTCCCTTTTAATTTTACACCTCTGATAACACATGTTAAAAAATGTACAGCGAGCATGACTACCTGACATTACATTTGAAATTTAAAAAAGACAAAAACCAACTTTCTCTTCCAAAACTCAGAGTTGCAGTAGGTGGAGAAATGAAAGGTGACTCTTATTTTTTCTTATTTGTGCTTTTCTTTCTTTGCTGAAGCACCAAGGAACTCAGATTACTTTTGCAAAACTCATTTTTAAATGTTACTTAAACACACACACACACACAGAGAAACTAAACAGATCCTGGTTGCTCTGGATTCTGCGGCCTCCTGACCTTTGCTTGGCTGCGGCTTTGCACTGTCACCCCTGAAGATGTAAATCGACAGAGAAGCCCAGTCAGCAGAACCCTGGGGCCAGCAGGGAGGCCAAGCTGCTGAAGAAATGCTGGGCGGGGCAGACAAACTGAAGCCTCACCTCCACTGGGTTTGTGGTCTAGTGCCTCTGGCTGCAGGGTTCTGAGTACTTCTAGAAGCAGCTCCCCCCACCCTCAAGCATGGATCGTGCCTGATCAGATCTAACGGGTGCAGGATAAATGTTAACTTAAACTATCAGAGAGGGAGAGAGCTGGGGGGCCAGGTGCTGCTGGCATATGATCCAACCACTGCTTTGAGTAATTGCAGGGAGATAACTTAAGAGAACCCAGCTTCCTTCCTGTGGCCCCAAGGGGTGATCGGCCAGATGCTCGGCCACAGTCTGACCATATCCAGACAACAGTTTTCTGAGGTCTTTTGGGCAGCTCCAGCCGGAGCATTTGCCTCTAACTTAGGTTCATGTGGCAACAGAGAGGTGACTCACTAGCATGGCCCTGCCTCCTCCAGGGAGAGATCCATAAATACCTACTTGCAGCAGTGAGTTGGGGAGGGTATGTGGAATATCACCTCATGGCCAACCAATGTCCATGGAAGAACTCTGGGGTGAGATACTGGAAGGCAACAGATACCTGGAATTACCACCATCACCCCCACGCTATAGGCCAGAGATCCACGTATTACCACATTTGATCTTCACTGCTTCGTTCTTTGATATGATCAGAACATGCCTGACACACTGCAGGTGCTCAAGAAATACTTGCAGAATGAATGAATTAATCTTCACAGCAGCTCCTAAGAGGTGGCTATTGTCATCATCATACAGACATTCAATGTATGTTACATTATGTCACATTAATGTTGTTATATGTAACAGTATATTGCAGGAATGAGCAACTGAGGCCCTAAGAGAAGGAACTTTCCTAATGTCACACCCTGAGAAACAGCTCAGCTTTGTGATTCCCAAGCCAGCCCCTGGTTTACACACTGTATTAGTTTCTTACTGCTGCTGTAACAAATTTCTACAAATTTAGTGGCTTAAAATGACACAGATAATTGTCTTATTGTTCCCAAAATCAGAAGTCCCAGATTCAAGGTGTTTTCAGACACTTTGAGTTCCTTTTTGGAGGTCTCAGGAGAGAATTGGTATTCTTACTTTTTGTAGCTAGTCGAGATTATGTGTATTCCCCTTTTTGCTGGTGTCTTCATTTCTCCTTGAATTCTCGCCTCTCTTTTAAGGATCCCTGTGATTATATTAGGACCATCTAGATAATCCAGGCTACTTTTCCCATCTGAAGATCCTTAATTACATCTGCAAAGTCCCTTTTGCCATGTGTAAGGCAACACATTTACAAGTTCTGGGTATTTGAATGTGCTCATCTTTGGGGGGCCATTATCACATCAACTTACCCAGCTGTCTTTATAACCCTGGGTTTTGTTTGCAAGGAAGTGGATAACCCAATTTAAACGGAAAGGAAGTGAATAAAGCCTATCTGAAGGTAAAATTAGGGAAAAGTGTACTGGAAGGATTTGAAACACCTGAGGAAAGAGGAAGAATGATAACATTTGAGGATCTCAAAAGACTTCAATTTTATTTACAGGATTATTATTATTATTTTAAAAGACTTGAAGCGAATCTCCAAATATTAACAATTTTGAATGACGGAAAATGAAGGTTGCTGTGTTGTGCTCTAAATTTATTGCATTAGTCTAAAAAATAACACTCAAATAGTCTGCACAGAAGAACCTGGGTCTTTGGAGGCTGGGGAAGGCTGGCTTTGGCTGGGGCACCTGAGACAAGTTACTCAGCTGTAAAATGGGATAATAATTATGCTTGAAGGAGCCCACACGTGATTCTCCTATCAGGAGGGCAGGGGCCAGGCCGTGAGGTCACTCGGGGCTGCAAAGGAAGCTTGTGATGAGAATCGAGCCGGCAGAATGGATTCCGTGCAAACTTGGGTTTCTTGCGGGATCCCCACCCCAGTTGGGAGGAAACCGCAGCGCAGCACCGCCCCCAGGTGGCCATAGGCAGCATCACATCCATAGAAATTGCAAAAATCAAATTCGACACATGTGAAGATCGGATGTTAATGTTTAACATTTAGGAACTAATCTTTCTTTTTTAATGATGGCTTCCTACAGTACTTCTTGAGCCGGGGACAAGAGTACCGTAACTCCAGGACTGCCAAGGAAGCCAGGGGGCGAAAGTGCAGAGGCGACAGGATGGAGGCCGGTCTCATAATGGGCAT
Organism: Marmota marmota marmota; assembly: GCF_001458135.2. Taxonomy (NCBI): domain Eukaryota; kingdom Metazoa; phylum Chordata; class Mammalia; order Rodentia; family Sciuridae; genus Marmota; species Marmota marmota. Next base: position 15,205,922 of record NW_026000185.1, on the reverse strand, counting down.
GCGCAAACTTATGAAGGCGGAGCTTACAGAGAACAAGGCACCCTCGTCATCACACTAACATAGGCTGAGTGGGTCGACGTCTAAGCAGGCGGTAGCGTGGCCGAGTGGTCTAAGGCGCTGGATTTAGGCTCCAGTCATTTCGATGGCGTGGGTTCGAATCCCACCGCTGCCACAGCCAGACGGTGTCATTTTTGTATCTTTATATTTTTCAATCCCCCCTCAGTGTCTTATCCCTCTTCTCCTTTCCGATACTTCATTTTTTCTAACGAAATGGGGGAAGAATAAGAGAAAGAAACCTTCCAACTCTAGCCCAGTACACAAACTTCTCTTTCACCTATTAATTCCATTTCCTTCAAATAAAATAAACAACTCCTCCCTTTCTTCAGGGGAATCACATCTGGGATACCTTGCAAAGTTCCCGGCAGGAAGCATTAATTGAATGTTTCCAGTCCCCGGAACACAGGGAGTGAAACTCTATCTCTCAAGGACAAAAGTTGAGGCGGTGGAGGGGAGGAGGCTGGGATCAGGAATGGAGTTAGAGAGGGTCCCTTGCTGGCCCAGGTCCTTGGGAGTGCTGCCCCTGACACCCATGGACTTCTGTTGGCAGAGCAGATGGCAGGGGACTGTGGAGGGGCTGGGGGAGTTGGGTCTGGCCTCCCATTGGGATGCCAACCTTAATGTCTCAGCTGAGTTGATTCACTTCTCATTGGTCCTCAGATTGCTTTGGGGTCCTTCATTTTCACTGCACAACTAGGAGGCTGCTGGAAGCCCAGCTCATCCTGAGGCTGCAGGATGGACCAGGCGGACAGCGTCCAGCGGCAGCAGTTACAGACGTTGTAAATTCATGAATTACACCCGTGAGGAATGTCTGCCGTGCAGGGTGCTAACCTGGCCCAGGAGAAGCAAGGAGGTGACATTTAGCTGGACCTGAAGTTGAGAGACTAGCCAAGGGAAGGTTGGGAAGAGATTTCCAAGAACAGGAAAACCTTTGTGGCCGGCAGGCCAGAGCCTGGTGAGTCCGAGGTGCCAGTTAAAGGAAGCGATTAAATGCCGCTGGGCAGAAGATTGGACAAATGGCAAGAGATGAGGCTGAAGAGACAGACGGAGGGGGCCGTGAATGCCAAGGTCAGGCTCTGAATCTGACCCCAGGAGCAATGGGAAGCCATTGAAGGGTTTTAAACCCGAGAGTGGCATGTTCTAACTTGGGATTTAGAAAGCTCAGTAGGGACATGGGACTCTATCAAGGTTACTGCTGTTGTTGGGAGAAAGGACAGAGGTTTATACCATGGTGGAGGCAGTATGTAGGACTGAAGGGTGGGCCAGAAAGACATTGTGGAGGTGGATCTGACAGAACTCACTGGTGAGATTGTGAGGAGGAATGTTTCAAAATGATACCCAGGGGCCAGGCCAGGCAGCACACCTGTAACCCCAGCAGCTCAGGAGGCAGGAGGATCATGAGTTCAAAGCCAGCCTCAGCACAAGCGAGGCACTAAGCAACTCAGTGAGACCCTGTCCCTAAATAAAATATAAAATAGGGCTGGGGATGTGGCTCAGTGGTTGATTACTGCCCCCCCCCCCAAAAAAAAAAAAGAAAAAGATACCCAGGGGCTGGGCCTAGGCCACTAATGGCTAATGTGACTCTCCTCTTCCAGGGATGATGGAACACAAAGCAGAGAAAGGATGGGTTTATGGGAAAGATGATAAATTCAGTTTCAGTTTGGTTCACATTGAGTTTGAGGAACTTGTGGGATAATGGATAGAACCCAAGGTTGGACACTGGAGTCTGGAGGTGGAGACTGGGGGTGAAGCTCAGTAGTAGAACTCTTGCCTAGCATGTGTGAGGCCCTGGGTTCAAGTTCAATCTCTGGCAATGAAAAAGAAAAGAAGTCTGGAGGTCAAGAAAGCACTCTGAGCAGATGACACAGATTTGGGAGGCATGAGAGACTGAGGCCATGGGAGTGGATGAACTCACCCAGAAGACCAGAGGGAGAAGGGGGCCAAGACAGAGTCCCGAGGAACCAAGAAGAATGTTTTAAGGAGTTCTACGGGAACCAACTATATTGAATCCTAGGAAGAGGTTTGGCAAGATAGAGACCAGCTTTATGATTTATGGGCAAGGTCATTAATGACCTTTATTAGAGCCTCGTTGAAATGGGTTGAAGAAATGGAAACACAAGTATAGAGAACTCATCACAAAATTTTAAAGAGGGGGGAGAAATAAATAGAGAGGGAATAGGGAGTCAAGGGAGGACATGTATACATAATATTTTTTTCAGTGTTGGAAATTGAACCCAGGGCCCCATACACACACAAGCTAGGCAAGCACTCTACCATTGGGCTACATCTCCAGCCCTCAGGAGGACATTTTAGATGCCCCACGTTGGATCTATAGTTGATAATAGCTTCAGTACTGACAGGGAAAGCTTGTCACTTTGCCTTGATGTTCCATTCTGATTGGTGATACTGTTTCTTCATACATGTTTCCCTTAATGCCTTCAAATAAGCCAGGACTTCCTCCCACTCAGAACCTCATGGAGGCTGATTATCTGGGGGAGTCTCTAAATACTTTTTTTTTTTAATTAAAAAAATTTTTTTTAGTTGTAGTTGGACACAATACCTTTATTTATTTATTTTTAAAATGTGGTGCAGAGGACCAAACCCAGCGCCTTGCACGTGCTAGGCGAGCGCTCTACCGTTAAACCACAACCCCAGCTCTTCTAAATACTTTTCAATCTGTCTGTTGGGTGGAGGTGTCAACTTCCTTTAGGAAGCTTTCTTGGCATAGGAACCTATGTTGCCCTCCAGCTCAGGGTTTAGACATTTTACTTTCAGAGGCTCAGAGAAGCAATGGCTTGGAGAAATGTAGAAAACAAAGAAATTGATCCTTGGCTTTGGGGTTTCAAAGGGTGAGGTCAGGCAGTACACAAAAGATCTAGAAGATAATATGAACAGTGTCAGTCTGTTTCTTCTACTGAGAACAGATTACTCAGGCTAGGTGCAGTGGTGCATACTGTAATCTCAGTGGCTAGGGAGGCTGAGTCAGGAGGATCACAAGTTCAAAGCATAGCCTCAGAAAAAGTGAGGCACTAAGCAACTAAGTGAGACCCTGTCTCTAAATAAAATACAAAATAGGCCTGGGGAAGTGGCTCAATGGTTGAATATCCATGAGTCCAATTCCTGGTACCAAAACAAACAAAAAACAGAACTCAAGATTGGTAGAGAATGAAAGTAGAGAAAAGAAAGAGGTGAGTTTAGATGCCAATGTGTTACTAAGAAGAAAGAGAGCCCAAGGACTGCCAGCCTCAAAAGCCTGAGGATTGTTGATACGAGAGAAAGAGGTAGATCCCAGATCTGGCATGGTCAGGGTAGGGGGGTAGTCCCCTCCACCCTGGGTGCGATGGTATACAAGTTCCCCCGACACCCAGGTTAGAGGGACCTCTTCCCTAGAGAAGGGAGTCCCCTCTACCCTGTGTGCCATGGGAGCTCCCCCCAACAACCAGGTTGGAGGGGAGCTCCCCATAGAGGAGTGCGACACCTAGGTTAGAGGGAACCTCCCCTACTAGAGTGCGGAGTTTCCTCTACCCTGGATGTCAGTGCGAACTCTCCCTGACACCCAGGTTAGAGGGACCTCCTCCCTAGAGGAGGAGTCCCCTCTACCCTGGCTGTGGTGGTATACTAGCTACCCCCCCTCCAGACACCCAGGTTAGAGGGACCTCCCCCCGCCCTGAGGAGGGAGTCCCTTCTACCCCACTGCGGTGGTTTATGAACTCCCCGCCCCAGACACTCAGGTTATAGGGACCTCCGTCCTCGAGGGGGGAGTCCTCTCTACCCTGGCTGTGGTGGTATAAGAGCTCCCCCTGACACCCCCTTAGAGGGATCTCCCTCCTAGAGGGCGGAGTCCCCTCTCCCCTGGGTGTAGATGGGGGCTCCCTGGATACCCAGGTTAGAAGGACCTCCACCCTAGATGGCAGAGTCCCCTCTCCCCTGGGTGTAGATGGTGGCTCCCCCTGACATCCAGGTTAGAGGGACCTCCCCCCTAGAGAGGGGATTCCCCTCTACCCTGGGTGCAGGTGCAGAACAGAAATAACTGAATGTTGTAGTTTGGCCTGTGGCTTGGGAAGCTCCTTCAAGTTACTCCAGCTGTAGAGAAGTGACCCCCACCCCATCCTGCTCTTTGACATTAAATCCAGCCCCATATTCCTCATCTAAAATGTCAACAATAATAAACTATATTATAAGGGTGGCTGTAACAATTAAATAAGATCATATAGATGAAAATCCTTGCAAGCTGTCAAACATTAAACAGACAAAAAGGATTATTATTGATCTTTAAAACATTATATAACACGTGCAATGCCACCTAGAAGGCCAGCATGCCATTTTAAGCTCCTTCACAAACTGTCTTCCTTGTTCATCAGAGTCACATTCTGAGATGGTCGATGACTGCCATAGTTGGTATGACTGCTATCGTTGACTAGCACATTCCTTCCCTTCCACCACAGGCTGGTGATGGCTTTCTCTTCTGCCACGATCCATGGTGTTTGCTCAGTCAATTCCATGTCTGCACATTATGATGTACACATATACATGAATCTATTTACACACTGAAATCTTGGTCTCCACAGTTGATATCAACATGATAAGAGGTGCAATTTCTATGGGGAGCAGGGTTGGATTAATAAATTCTGTGGTCTTAACCTTTAAAGATGATAATGATCAATCACCACTACCCCTCATTAACAAATAGGAACAATACTAAGTCGTAAAATATGACCAATTAAACTCTGTTTTCCCCATTATAACTATATTGGTACTTTTTTGAGACACCCAATACTTGACAAAGTTTCTTTTATCCTGCCCGATCTGGAATTGAAACTTGTGTTTACCATGCTGAATCATCTCCACAAGCATAAACCGGGAACCCCAAAAAGCCAAGTTGGGCTGGGCAGAAAGAAACCTGTCTGGGTCTCTGGGTCCCTCCAAGCTCCAGCTCGTTTGTGTGAATGGGAGAACCCACAACGTTTGAATGGGGAGGATCAAACGAAACGTTACTAAAATGGGTTTAACCCAAGATTCCCAAACGATATCGATGAAGATGCCCAAAGAAGCCCGAGAGGGGTGGAAGATCCACTATTCCGGGAAATGGCTGCAGGAAATGCAAACTCCACCGACGCCACCCACAGGTACTGGCCCACAGACTCCCGATCCGGGAGGCGGGGCTGGAAAGGGGTGGAGCCAGAGGGAGTGGGCGGGGCCAGGGCCGCATTACAACAGGGAGGGCATGGACACATGAGGAAGAGCCAATCCAGTCCCAGAAGGAGAAACCAAAGGATGGGCTCAAGCGTAGGGGTGAGGCCAGAAAGTGGGCAGAGCCAGAGCAGGTAAGTGTCCGGGGGGCGGGCCGGGACTGGGCAGGCGTGGGAAGGCCAGGAAGGCCTGGAAGACCGAGCAGGCTGAGGCTGGGACTCTCAGAAACTGGGCCAGGCCGCGGGGAGGAGCGAGAGGCGGGGCCAGGACTCAGGGGGCGGGTCAAGGGCGTGGCTAGGGCGCAGGCGGCAGAGCGGGGGCGTGCCCAAACACGGAGGGCGGGGCGAATACAACCCAGGAGGCTGATGGGGGCGTGGCTAGGCCCAAGGGGCGGGGTCAGGACCCAGAGGCCGGTCCAAATCCCGAGGGCCAGGAGGGGAGGGTACTAGCACCGAGAACCCGGGCAGACAGAACTGAGCAGGCGCTCCAAAGGGGCGAGAGGTCAGAGGCGCCTCCCCGCCGCCTGCACGGGCTGCAGGCGTAGGAAATGCAGGGCGAGGCCGAGCAGGCCCAGGAGAAGCAGCAGCCCGAGCAGCAGCCGCAGGAGCGTCTGCGATGTGGAGCCGCTGGGCTGCCGGGTCGTGGACTGCACGTACCGCTCCACCGCGTCGGCGAAGCTGAACTTGTCGGGAGAGTAGCCCAACTGAGCACGGGCCTTGGTGATCTGGAAGGTGTGCGTCACTGCCACGCTGAGCACCTGCGGGAGAGGCGGGACAGCCAGGGGCCTGGCTAGTGGATAGGGCGAGCATCCTCGACCTTGTTGTTTATGGAGAGGGAAAAGAGAACTTAGGCATTGCGCACAGAGATTTTAAAGGACCCTGCTGCTGCGTTTTGCTCCTGCAGTGTCCCAACGGGCAGGGGTTCAATCCCTCCCAGCCAATTAGCAGTGCGTCCCTAAGACAGGAATTCAATTATGAACAAGTGATCACTCTCTAAGGTCTGATCTGCATTTTCCCTGCCACTGGGGCCCACAGTCTTCAAGAGTAATAATGATAGCTATCATGAAACATACCATGTGCCTTCCCTGGGCCCAAACCTTTATATGCCTTATTTTATTTACTCTTCTAAGATGGCACCATCTCCTCTAGGCATATTTGAAAATTGAAGATCAGAGGGCTTAAATGACTTGCCCAGGGTCACACAGGAGAGCTCATTCTATCTAGCCCATGTTCTTCCCTGCCGTACTGGGTTTGGAGATGCCCTCTCACCTGTCTCATTTCTTCCTCTCTTGTTTCTCAGCTGGACATTGGGGAAGGGTCCACCAGCTGCTTGATTCTCCCATGGCAATTGAAATAGTCTCTGGGGTCAAGCACCTGGTCTTGGACACTTCCATGGGACAGGGAGAGAGGCCAGCTCTTGTTCTTTTGGGCACCAGTTAGTTCAGGGATTTGGGGAGTGCAGATGTAAGCGTATTTTTAGCTGAGTTAATATTCCAAACATATTTATTGACTACCTATTATATAGAGATATAGCTGTGAACTAACACAGGCCCTGGCACACAATATTCTCAGAGATCAGGCTTAAATGTGACCTCATTCCTGACTTCCTCAGAGCTGGCTTAGGTGTCCCTTTTGCATACTTGGCATTCCTCATCATTTCTCTGGTAGCTGTCATCACAGTGTGTGGAGTTGCCTGGTTTATGATAAGGATGCCTTCCTTTTTAGACTGTGAGATCTCTGGGGGTAAGGACCATCTTCTTGCCTCCATTGCTCATTAGGTACCTGGCACACAGTAGGTGCTCAATAAATGATAAATGAAAAGCTGTAAATCAAACTGGAAAGCTGATTGGTATGTCACAGATTAGCCAGTAGAGGGTGCCTAAACCACAGCTGAAAAACTTCCCCAGCTAACTGAGATCTTGGGCTCCTGAGCTGAACAAGGAAATCTACCATTTAGACAGGAGGGAGTGGGGCCAAGTTTTTGCCTGACCACAATCCATTAGCACCTTGGCAGCTCTTTTGCACTACCAGGTGTGGTTCCTGATGCACTTGGCAAGCTAGCGATGAATCCTGGAGTCATTTAGGTCTGGGTTTGAATCCCAGTGATATTATTTGAGTGAGCATGGGCAGGTTATTTCATTATGTGTCTCATTTCCTCCTCTGCAAATGGACATAACAGAATCTACAACTGACCACAGCAGTGAAAATGAAATGGCATTCAGAGACTGGGCCTAGCATTCTCACTACCACTCAATAGATGGTCACTATTGTCATTCTCTCTGCTGGTCTGGAGAGCTCAAAGGAGAAATTATAGGTAGGTAACTCCCTCCTCCCTCCTCCTGGGTCAGAAAGCTCTAGACCTGAAGTCTAGTCAATTCCAGTAGGGTGTGACCTTGGGCAAGCCACTAATTTCTCTAACGATGTTCAGTGTCTCATGAATGGAGAGCATAACCATTTGCCTTTCCTAATGTAGCAGGGCATCAGAGAGCATCAAAGGAGACAGTGGACTGAAGGGTTTTTTCAAATAACCCCAAACACCAGCTGTTGTGCTACTGTTTGCAATCTGAATTAAAATAGCCTCTCTTTTAAGCTATATGTGCCAAGCAAATATAAAACTGTATCTTTGCTGGGTGCTGTGACACTCGCCTGTAATCCCAGCAATTCAGGGAGGCAGAAGTGAGAGGATCACAAGTTCTAGCTCAGCCTTGGCCACTTAGCAAGGCCTTGTCTTAAAATAAATAAAAAGGGCTGGGGGTGTGGCTCAGTGGTAGAGTACCTTGAGTTCAATCTGTAGTAGACAAAACCAAACAACCTGCATCATCATTACTATAAGAATAGTATTCTGTACACAATAGGTCTATACTTATTATCCAGTAAGCATGAACTGAGGCTGGGCCCACCAGGTCTTGTGTGTGTGTGCCTGTGGATGTGTGCCTGTGCACATGTACTGAGAGCTGATGATGGGGTTGGTGGTGTTCAAAAGCATGAATGTCATGGAGCTTGCTTTTGGGCTCCTCCAGTCTGTCTGGAAAGCTAAGTTGCATATGAGTGAAATAAGGTATGCAGGACTGGCTTGCACCAGGAGGGCACAACCAAAGCTGTGACTGGGATGATTATAAAAGTCCTGGACCAAACCTGGGACTAAACAGAAGGTTCTGAGACCTTAGCTAAGTATCCAGCTATGCTGTCCAGGGGTGAGGCGGCAGTAGGGATGTGCAGGGGCGGGGCGGGGGAAGAGGGGGTTCAGGGCCAGGGTCTTCCCTGTTAGCAGCCCACTTACCTCACTGCGAGTGAGCAGAGGGGGTACACTGCAGATGGGCCGAAGGATCAGGTGCAGGAACTCCATCACGGTGGCTGTGGGGAGAGGGGCCAGGGACAAGGGCCTCCCTCAGTGCAAACTTCAGGAGGCCCTCAGAGACCTATCAATGGGGGACATTATTTGCTTTGCTCAGGGTCCCTTTTGCAAAAGTCATTGGATTCCTTTCAATTAGCAGCACATGCTGGGGTACCTTCGTAGCTGGGAACCGAGTCACAAATAACCTGCTATGGCAGTAATATTAAAGACAGAGGTTTGGGGCTGGGGCTGGGGCTCAGTGGTAGAGCGCTCACCTCGCACAGGTGGGGCACTGAGTTTGATCCTCAGCATCACTTAAAAATAAATAAATAAATAAATAAATAAATAAATAAATAAATAAATAAAGATATTGTGTCCATCTACAACTTAAAAAAAATTGAAAAAAAAAAAGAGGTTTTAGGTAAATGTGAGCCGACTTGAAGTCATCTCTAGAATTGCTCTCCTATTCTCTTGAGAGCAGTGCAGTGGGCCACTTTAAGAAGTACTGCTATAGGCTGGGGATGTGGCTCTGGGTTGAGCATCCCTGGGTTCAATCCCTGGCACAAACACAAAAAAAGAAATACTGCCACTTCCCTCCCGCCTGCTTCCCGCTGATCCTGACATCACTGGTCTAAGGTTTGCCTGGAGTATTTTTCTGTTCAGAGTCCCAGGGGGGCGGTCAGCAGTGTCAATCACGGTGGCAACACTGCACATGAGAAGTCACCCTGTGCGTGGGTGTGCCCAGGAGGGCACATTTGCAAATGTGGTGCATTTAAAATATAGCAGATTCCGCCAAAGGTGGGTCAGGACCACAGCCATTTGTGACTTGAGGGCTACCTGTCCCCTGGGGCTGATCACTCCGTGCCCGATGTCTGCTCTACATTCTAGCTGGAAAGAGGCCAGCAAAGGGCACTGGGGGTGGGACGGAGGACAGAAGCCAGGACACTGTGGAGAGGGGCGTTGGAGCAGGGGCTGACCTTCAGGATAAGCAGGAGAATCTAGGGTCAAAAGGAAGTTCCATGTGTCCCAAAGCAACCCTAACTTCAAGGTGACCTTGGGGAGAGGGCAACTCCAGGGCTCCCTCTCCCCTTGTCTGGTGTGTCTCCCCAGCTGTAGGGAGGCAGCCGTGCCTAGGCCTTGCAAGTGGGTTAGAGTGTAAACAGGCCCAGGCCCGTGGTGAGGGAAGTGAGGTGCCTTTGGAGTCTACATTAGAGGCCCCACATGTTCAAGGGCAGGGTAGGGCTTGGCTCACCTGCACGGCCTCTTTAAGTTTTGGGCCCTTGATACCTCCACACCACACTCCCTTATCTTAGTCTTGGTCCTGAATTTCAAATAAGGTAAAGCACTCGCACGTACACCTGGCACATGGAGGCCTTCACACACTCTCCTCTCCTTACCTGCCAGGTAAACCCAGGAAGTAGGCACCTGGATCCATGGCTGGTGGTACCCCAGCTTCTCAAACTGCAAGGGAACATGGCCTGAGATGAGATAGATTGTCCACCTGCTCCTCCTACCCTGGGGCCCGCAGAAGACCCCACCAACCCGCAGCCAGCCCCATGCCTGCACCAGTCTTGAAATGAAATCTCTCCTTGGTCTAGACGACTCATGGCAGGAGTTGAATGCATGGGATGAGTTTGAACCTGGGCTCATTCACATTATTTAATCATTATTTACATCTGCCCACGCCTGAAGACACTCCCAGGTACTGAAGTTAAATCGATTTTTCTAGAATTGATTTATCTGTTAAAGTGGGGGTGGGGGTGGGGGTGGACCCAGTAAATGTGGGGAAGATGGCAGGACAGTTCTGAAGGATCTACTAAAATCGAATGAAATCTCCAGGACAGCCATCCTGGCTGCCCCAGGATGAATTGTGTAATAACTCTCCAAGTCAGAGAGACCAAAACAAGGCGAGCAGGATGCAGAGAAATCGGAGCCCTCTTACGCTGTTGGAGAGATGGAAAATAATGTGGCCACTTTGGAAACCCATCTGGCAGCTCCTCTACAAAAGGCTAAACATAGAGTTTCCATATAACCTGGCAGATCCATTCCTAGGTATGTATGAAAACATAACAAAACCTAATAAAAATGCATACATCAATGTTCTTTGTTCTATTCATAACAGCTCAAAAGTGGAGGAACCCAAATCTCTATCAACTGATGAATGGCCAAAACAGCATGGGGTCTAGCCACAGAATGCAGTATTTTGGCAATAAAATGGAATGAGCTAGGCCCAGTGGCACACGTCTGTAATCACAGAAGCTGGAAGATCGCAAGTTCAAGGACAGCTTCAGCAACTTAGTGAGGCCCTAAGCAATTTAGTGAGACCCTGTCTCTAAATAAAATATTAAAAAGGGCTGTGGGTGTGGCTCAGTGGCAGAGCACTTACCTAGCCTGTGCAAGGCCCCTGCTTTTGTGTCATCCCCAGCATCACAAAATATAAAACTCCACAGGGCTCGAAGCCAATGTGAATCAGGAGGCAAGTCAGGAAGGAGCTGTGACAAGCTGGGTAAATACATGGCCTTACCCAGGGGCAGCCACAGCTCAGCTGCAGCCAGTTCCCATCTCGCGCAGGGGACCGTGTTGCCAGAGCTGGTTTGTAGTATGAGATCTGATTTTTTGGAAGCAGGAGAGATGACAGGGAGAGACAGCAGGATTGCAGGTCCTCATCCCGGGAGCAGGTGGTGCTTGATACCTACCAGGGGTGCCATCCACTCAAAGAGGTTGACGCTTTCCCCGTCATTGATGTAGTAGGCCTGCCCGCTCTGAGGGGGACACAGGGACGGGGGACAGTCAGGCATCTGCCTATCTGCTGACCCCTCCCTTTCCAATGGCTCTCAGCAGCTGCTCTAATCCCCTCATTATCTTGAGCAGCCCCCCAGGCCCAGGGACAGACCTGAGCCACTGCCTGTGAATTCTGGGGCCACCATACTGTGGGATCCCAATGCAGTCACCTAACCTCTCTGTACCTTAGTTTACCTGAGAAACAGGGAGAAACTAATGAAATCTCCCTCTTGGGCTGCTGTGAAGACCCAATGTGACAATATTTGCAAAATGCTATGCATTGGGTGGCTGTCATTTTGGAATCAACGCCAGCCTCACAGGATCTTTGTGAAGAGGTAATAATGCCCACTGGGGACCCAACAACCCTGGGGAACCCCTGCCTGCAGCCTTTGGGACATCAGAGACTCACGGCCACGTAGCCCTTGGCTGCCGTGAGGGCTTCTGCTGCCAGCACGTGAGCCTGCACCAGATTGCGAACGTGAACCCAGTTCATCCGTGTCCTGTGGTCCCCAAATCGGAACATTAACAGCCTCCTCTTGATGTGGCTCTGGCACAGGGTGAGGGGGCAGTAAACGGAGGGACTCAGTCTGGGGTGGCTTTGCATTTCTTCTGATGCCCACGGTCCCAAGTGTCTGGCTCCAGGCCAAGCCCCTCGCACCGCCAATGCCACTCAGCTGGGGACATCCCGCCCTGGCACCACCTTTGATGTCCCCACCTTCTGTCACACCCCACCTCTGATCCATCGGCAAGTCCAGGTGGCCCTGCTCTTAGGATTTACCCAGATTTGGCCATTTGTGACCCTGACTGCTGCCCTCATCTCCCACCTGGACACTGACCACAGCTTCCTGACCCGCAGCTAATCCCACACAGTGGGGGGCCCATTTATTCCCAAGGCAGACCATGTCTCTCCTGGCTAGAATCATCCCTGGGTGTCCAGCTTGTCACTGAAAGCTGATGTCCTGACAGATGGCCAAGAAGCCCTTCCTGGTCAGGCCTCGACTTTGCCTCCTACTGATGACTATGGCTTATCATCCGCCTCCTTGTGTGAGAACAGAAGCCCACAGCGCGGGAGTCCTCTGCTTTGTTCACCGATCTGTCTCAAAATCTAGAGCCGTCCCGAGCACATAGTAGGAATTCAACAAATATTGGTTGAATGAATAACTGAAGGGAGGCGGGAAGGAGTCACTGGGGTTGACCTCACATCCCCCAAGAAGCCAGTCAACTTAAAAAACAGAAAACAGACCTAAGGCCCCCGCCGAGGCGTGTTCTGAAACCGCAGACTGCAGCATCACCTCCGCGGGCCCCTGTTCCCCCAGGGCCTTCCACTCCCAGATGAGACTCAGCCACAGGAACGTCTTGGTGCTTCCCACATTGACCAGGACCTTTCTCATCTCTCGGTGTGTGTCTGCGCTGCCTCCTCTACCTGGTCTACCTTCTCCCTGCCACCCCACTCCCCCCATTAACCTCTCAAGGAAGCCCTCCAGGACCCCTCGCCAGGCTCATCTTTTCATGTCCCTGTGCCCAGCCCTCACCATGCTGAAGCTGTAGACATGGTGGTATGTGTCGCTCTAACCAGGCTGTGAGCAATGTGAGGACAGGACCTTGTGGCTCTATGCCCAGTACCTAGCCTTTTCCAAAGAAGGTTTTCTGTAGCAAGACCCTTGCTTGCTAGTGTGAGATGACTCACCCAGCCCTCAGGGACCCATGTGTGAGCGGGGGCAATAGGATCCCCTCTGTCTTCCCAACCCACGCCTCGGCCTGTCTAGCAAACGTGACGGCTCTGCTCCTGGTAAGGCTGAGGGGCCCATGAACTGCTGGGGTCATGGACATCTGAAGGTCCCAGGCTCCGGACCCTCTGCCTCGGGCTCAATATGGTGACCACGGACAGGGAGGCCCCGTCAGTGTTGCTCATCAACCTGGCTCCCTCTGCCTGGGGTCCTGGAAGTCTGGGGTGACATACCGCCACTCGGGGTAGGTGCCTCTGCTCTTCAGGGCCGTAGATCCCTGGGGGCCGCAGCACACAGGTCCGAAGAATACCCCCTCCTAGAATACAGGGGTGGGTGGTCAGGAGATTGGGGAGGAGCATCCCATCAGGGAAGGAAAGCACCGTGCTGTCTACACCTCCTGGGCCTTCTCTGGTGTAGACCACCCTCTACCACTGGCAGTCCACCCTCCTGTGGGGAGACTCTCTCTGCAAGGTCTTGCGGGGCTAGCCATCTAGATGGTGGCCATGGGGCTCTTTCACCTAAAAGCAATACTGAGCATCATTATCACCAAGACCCAAATCCTAGAAGGCCCACCCTAAAGAGACTGGTCATCAGCTCCTGCCACCCAGGTCCTTGAACTGCCCCAACTCTGTCCTTTCCAAGACCTGTTGGCCATTTTTCTGGAAATCTATTTTCTAGAAGCTTTGCCACATTCTTTCAACCTAAGTTCCCTTTCTCCACACATGAGCCAGGGCTGGCGTCTCTGCATCAACTCAACACCTGACTGCTACATCCCCCAACGTCCTCACTTGACAAAGAGGCCCAGAATGGCAGGTGAAATGGTGGCTCCCCGTCAAAAAAAGACATCCATATTCCAGAACCTGCAAATGTGACCCTATTTGGAAAGAAGGTCTTTGTAGTTGTAATCTGGATCTTTAGATCATCCTGTATTATACAGCTGGGCCCTAAATTCAATGACAAAAGTCCTTATAAGAGATCCTCAGAGGGCCTGGGGTTGTAGCTCAGTGGTAGAGCGCTTGTCTTGCATATACAAGGCCCTGGCAGGGTTTGATCCTCAGCACCATATAAACTTTAAAAAAAAAAGAGAGAGAGAGATGCTCAGAGAAGAGGTGGCAGGTAAAGATGGAGGCAGGGCTGGAGTTGGATATTTTTCTCTCTTTTTTAAAATGTTTTGTGAGGTTTATTCAAAGTTATTGTTGTAACTAAAATTTCCCTTTTGATACTAGCTATTGAATCCAGGGGTGCTTTACCACTAACCTATAACCCAGCCCTTTTCATTTCTTTTATTTATTTTTTTGAGACAGGTTCTTACTAAGTTGCTTTGGGCCTCACTAAGGTGCTGAGGCTGGCCTTGAACTTGCGATCCTCCTGCCTCAGGCTCCTGAGTTGCTGGAATTACAGGTGTGTGCCACCATGTCCAACCTGGGCAGGAATTCAGCAGCCACAAACCATGGAATGCCAGGGACTACCAGAAGCTGGAGGAGACATGGAAGGATTCTCCCCGAGAGCCTTTAGAGGGAAGTGGCCCAGCTCACACCTTGATTTCAGGATCTTGGCCTCCAGATGACTACAGAAGAAATTTCTGTTGTTTTAAGACTCCAAATTTGTGGTAGCCATAGGACACTAACATGCCCAGAGACAGGAGGACACAACTGCATTGATGCTGAGCTGGGATCTAGATCTCAGACTCAGCATCAATGTCAATGTCACAGGGTCCTCTGTGCCAATTTAGAGGGACAGTCCCAGCGACCAGCTTGGGTAGTAGGAAGTGGAAATCATCTGGGGTGAATATGGCTGGACTCCTGGAAGGCAGGTGTCAGGTGAGCTGCCCTGTAAACAACCTGCAGCTAAGTTTAAACTCTGGGTCCCTGGGGCATGGTGGAGGGAGGTCAGGTTGCATCTGACAGTGGCCAGTGGGGCACTGGGCAGCCACGTCACAGAGGGGCCAGGCCCAGGGTATCCATGACTCTCCTGACCATGGAAAGCTGTGGATGCTCATATAAATTATTCTCAGCCGGAGGATTAGGTGTCTGGCATGCAGGCTGTGGTTGGAGTAGGGAGGCCCCAGGTAGAGAAGAGTATTCAACCACAAGGGGTGTTTCCACTGGGATCAGAGGTGGACTCCTGGCTGGCCCAGGGTAACAGGGGCTAGGGAACATTTTAGAAAAACATGCCCGTGCATTAGAGACCTGCTCTTCTGTGCCTAATGTGCAGCATAGTGGTTAAACTCCACGCTCTGGCAGAGACTCCCCTGGGGTTCAAATTCCACCTCAACAACTTCACAATGGTGTGACCTTGAGTTAAGCCAGTTATTCGGTCTCAGTTTTTCTCACCTGTAAACTGGGACTAATGATTTCAAATATCCCTTGCTCTCTACACCGGCTTGGCTCCCAAGTTTAGATGATTTTGATCATAAAGGGAAACCAAGTCATCTGATTCTCTTTTGTTTCTGAATTTCAGAAAGCTTTCAGAGCTTTTTGCATATAAGATTAGCATGCAATAGAGGACCTGGTGTGTAGTAAGCACTGTTCACATTCTGTTATTATTTCTCTATAACCAGAAGAGAGAATGCAGTGAGGTAGCAGAGGCAGATTTTTCTGGAAAGCTATTGAAGGTTAGACTTTCAGGTTCTTCGTTTGTACCACCCTTCCACAGGGCTCAGCTCATTCTATATTTAATTTGTTGTACCCTTTTATCTAAAGAGGATCCCTACACCTGGATCCACTCCTATGAGACAAGAAAGAGACCTCAACCTTGGGTGAGCCCCAGCCTCTTCCCCACTAGATGGGCAGAGGCTGGACCAGACTCTTTTGAGACTGCCTTGCTGCAGGTGAAACATAGCAGGTGCTTAGGATGCTCTGAATGATGAAAAGCCAAAACCCTGGGGATTGTCCCTTGGAAGGAAGGCAGGTCCAGACACGTGTCAGCTAGAAGCCACAATCACGTGGGCATTTCAGAGAAGGCCCCTGGTGCTCACCTGGGAGAGGAGTCCCGTTGGCCATGAGGGTCAACTGGTCAGCGATGGCTTTGGTTCGGGAGTAGTGGTCTATGTGCTGCCGGCGGGGACAAGGAGAACAGAGCCACAAGATAGGGGTCAGCAACGCTACTGGCAATGCCCGGCCAGCCTGGCCCAGCCCAAGGCTACACCTTGCCTTTCAAATGGGAAGGTGTGGATCTGGGAGATGGCCAACCCCTGAGCCCCACTGCCTCTCTCTCCCTCTGGGTGGGAGGACAGGGCATCTCCTTCCAGAGTCTCAGGAACAGAAGTGCACTGGATGCAAGGCAGTAAGACAACCAGGGCACCTTGACTCAGGGAGGCTCCTGCCAGCTCCCTATATCTGCCCTGTGCCACTCACTGGTGCTGGTCACTCACTGGAGGAGTTACTTATGTTATCCTTTAGTGTTCCCGTGATGTTTTCATACTCATTATCTCATTTCCTGCCTTCCATGACCCCCTAGTAATCATCGTCAGATGAAGAAACAGAAGTTCAGAGTGGTGAAGCCACTTGCTCAGGGTCACACAGGTCGAAAGGAGCTGGGGCTCAAGGCCAGAGGACTTTCACAACCCCTTCAACTTGACAAGCTAAAATAGGATCAGGCCTGTGCCACCCAGTTTTGGGGTATCCCTTCCTGCTGGCACTCACCCTGGTCCCACCCACCCCCTCTGGAGGTCAATACCTGGTCCAGGGGGAAGTATGGCACTGAGTCCTCATGGCCCTGCTCTATGGGTTTCCCGCCGAATGCCACGTTGACGGTGCTGGTGTAGATGAGCCTTGGAACCCTCCGGCGGACACAGACTGCAGTGATTGACATGTGCGCACCCAGGGCTGAGTGTGAGCACACCCACAGGCAAATCCTCTGGTCTCTTCCTTGTCTTCAACACACACCCCGACCCCCAGACCCTCCCATAATCCAGAGCAGCTCAGGAGGGAAGGTCTCCCCCAACTTGGGGTGGGTTGAAGCCTTGCTCCATGGGCCCTTGGATGCCAGGCCCACTTCCTTCCAGTGTGGCTTTGGCCCCTGAGCCACCTTGCCAGGGACAGGTCAGATGAAAGTCTCACTCAGTGAGGACAGAGGAAAAAAAGACACTCCAGAATGAGAGAGAAAGTCAAGGTGCAGGACAGGCCCCCAGGGCTCAGGTGTGGGTCTTCCATTAGGGGATTCAGCGACTTGTCTCATGGCCCTCCCCCGCCCCCATGTTCCCTGCCACATTGACATTCCCATGCAGGGCCCCGAAAGGTCTGCACACAGGAAGGACGTGCTGTCCACAGGCCCTCGCTGGGCAGGCAGGGCCAGGCCGGGAGGGTAATGCCTCTGTCCCCCGACCCTGTCCCCCGCAGCTGGGCCTGTGGCAGGGGTGGGAGGGAAGGACAGCACAGTTGGCACACAGCCTACCATCGATCAATAGTTTGGTGCCTCCGACATTTATAGATTCAATCTGTTCTTTTTGCAGCTAAAAGACAAGACATGGGTGGGAAGTCATGGTACTGTCCCCTGTCTTGTCCCTGAGGCCAGAGGCTGACCTTAGGGTCAAGCAGGAGAGAGGGGCGGCAGAAAGCCCGGCGGGCACCCCACCACTGTGGGCAGGGGTCCTGGGAGGCCCACAGGGGTGTGGGTGCCCAGATCTGCACCACTTCCCTGATGGCTAGGGGGGAGGTTCTGTCCCCATTTGACCCTCAGCTCTCTCGTCTGTAAAGTGAGGGTTGACCCTTCAGTAGTCACCGGGATTAAGTAAGACCCTTGGCAAGGGGTGGTGGCTGGCAGAGGGCTGGCCACAAAAGAGTGACTCAAAATATGCTGGATCCTTTTTGTGCTTCCAAAGTCTCACTTTCCTTCTCTGTAAGATGACATAGGAATACTGTCCATCGTAGTTACACTGGGGTGGAAACACCCAGAACAAACTCTGCACAGCAGCTCCCTAGGCCCCAGGGACAGGGCAAGAGTCTACAATCCTCAATCTCATTTAATCCTTATAAAACCATCAAGAGGTGGGTTCCATATTTATTTCAAGACTATTTTTATTCTTAGCTGGGCCCGGTGGTGTACGCCTGTAATCCCAGTGATGCAGGAGGCTGAGGCAGGAGATCGCAAGTTCAAAGCCAGCCCCAGCAACAGTGAGGCACTAAAGCAACTCAGTTTGAGACCCTGACTCTAAATAAAATACAAAATAGGGGCTGGGGATGGGGCTCAGTGGCCAAGTGCCCTTGAGTTCAATTCCCAGTACCCTCAGTCCCCTCAAAAAATTCAAACAGGGGCTGGGGGTGTGGCTCAGTGGAATTGCCTATTATGTGTGAGGCTCTGAGTTCTATCCCAGCTCTGTAAAAAAAAAAAAAAAAGCAACAAAGATACTTCAAGCAGTATAATGAAGAGGAAGTTTTCTCCCATTCCTGATTCCAAGTCTTCCTTCCTTTCCCCTCTCCAGAGGTAACTGTTGTTAATAATTTTGTGTATGTTTACAATCTTTGTTTAAATATCAGCATATATGCCTGTGCCTTTAAATAAACATTTATCCTAGCATTTTTTTTTTTAAAAAGCCAACAAGATATCAAACACTGTTTTGCACCTTGGAGATTGTTCTGCTATGAACACATTCTGAATCACCTCATTTTTTTCTAATGGCTGTGAGGAATTTCACTGTGTGAATTCAAAACAGTTTATTTATTTATTTAATAGATACTTTTAAAAAATATTTTTTAGTTGTCAATGGACCTTTATTTTATTTATTTAAATGCGGTGATGAGAATCAAAGCCAATGCCTCACATGTGCTAGGCAAGTGCTCTACTACTGTACTACAACCTCAGCCCGAAGACTATTTATTGAAATAGTCCCCAACTGATGGGTATTTAGGTTATCTCCAGTGTTTTGTTATTAAAAGCAATGTCATCCATATACAAATAAGTATAATTTCTGATTAAAGGGTGTATGTGTGTTTTGGTAGATACTGTCACATGGGTTGTAACATAAGTAGTAGTAATGTCCTCACTTTCCAGGTGAGCAAAGAGAGGCTCAGAGAGGTTAACTTCCTCTAGGTCACATAGCTAGAAAGTGGCAGAACTAGTATTCGGTGTGGTGGATGTAGAATGCAGGCTGGGAATACCCAAATCCTTCCTGGAGGAGGTGACAGGCTACAGGTATACATGGGCACCAGTGGGTCTGAAGGGCAGAGCAAGACTGGAACCCCACTCTGTCTAACCCCAGGTATGAATGACAGGGCCTCACCCTCTCAGCACCAGACATTCCATAGGAGGCCACGTGGAAGACACAGTCCACCCCTTCCAAGGCCCGGTGCAGGGCTTCCTCATCTCGGACATCAGCCTAAAACAGAAGAAGGAGTAGGGGTAGGAGGTTCAAGTCCAAGGCCAACTGAAATAATAACTCTGCATATTTCCAGGTCCCAGAGCTCGCCCCTGGTCCAGCCCTGGCCAAGCATCTTCAGGGTCAGGAAAGGCTGTGGGGCAGGGTTTACTACCTGACTCCACAGTTCACCCTCTTTATCTCTGGTCCCCATTCATCAGGGTCCCAGGGGCTGCGCTGGGCATTTCTCATGCACTATCTCATCAACCCCCTGAGACCCTTGTGAAATAGATATTATTATTGTCCCCTTTCTGTTGATGAGGACACCAAGGTTCAGGGATGTGGAGCCTTGTGACCACCGCTGCCCAGCTGGGAGGTAAGAGGTGGAGCAGGAGTTCAGACGGTCTGGCTCCAGGGCCTGTGACCTCAAACCCAACCCTGGTTTCACAACAGACAGTGTTCCCACCACCACCACCACAGGTCCCCCGAGAACCCCGTCCTTGCACCTGGATGAACTCAGTCCTTGGGGGCAGTTCCCACTGGGGTCTGCGTAGATCAAGCAGGATGACAGAAGTGCCACTCTTAGCCAGGCTGGAACCCAGGCTAAAGCCCAGGTAGCCTCCTCCTCCTGTCACCAGAACCTTCTGCCTGGGTGCCTGAGTGGGTTTGGACTGAGTCTTCGGCTGTGGTGCTGGTGCTGGGGTTGTTGACCCCCGTCGGGGCCCAGTCCCTGGTGATGATGCAGCTCCTGGCCCAGGTCCTGACCCAGTTCCTGGGCCAGGTCTCAGAACAGCACCAGCTCCCGGCCCAGGCCCTGGAACCACACTGGGCCCTTGAGCAGCACCAGCTCTTGGCCCAGGCCCTAGAACCACACCAGGCCCTGGTCCAGGCCCTACAACAGCACTGGGTCCTGCTCCAAGCCCTGAACCAGACCCTACGCCAGGCCCTGGACCTGAGACCCCTCCCCTGGCCTGGCAGACAGGGCAGGTCTTCTCGCCCTGGCCTGCAGCTTTGCAGGTCTCTGGGGAGGAGCCTGTGGGGTTGGGCTTCATCCTTTACAGAGCCATGCAGACCCAGAAGTGGTCTACCTGTGGAGAAGAACAGAAGAAAGAACATTCTAGAACGGTCTCAGGACACACAGGTTATCAGACCCCTAAGGAGGGAGGAGAACTCCAGGTGGAAATCAGAGATCCTCAGGGTTCCCAGTGGACCTGACTCTTTCAGAACCTCAGGAACTTCCAGGGGAGTTGCTCCCTCCCACAGAGAGAGCTGAAGGCTGCAAAGCCTTGGATTTTGTGGCCAGGGAAACCAAGGCCCAACGTCACACACCACATGACTGAGATTTGTGCCAAATATTCCTGACTTCCTACCAGTACCTTAAAATCCCAGTTCCCATGTAGAACCAGAAGAAGACAGATCCAGTCATGACCAAGGGGGACCTCAGAAGACTGGGAAGTGAGTGCTTTCTGAATGGGGAGATGGGAAGGCTTCCTGGAGGAGGAAGAAAAAGAGGAGGAGGAGGAGGAGGAGGAGGAGGATCCACATGGGATCCAGAAGGACTCAGTGCCCTGGAAACATGTGCATGATTTCAAGCACTATATGGCCCCCTGCACTGACACCTGCTGCCTCTGGTTCTCCCAGACCTCCACAGTGCAGGTGGCTGACACCACACGGTCTCTAGAGCCCCCTGCAGTCTTCAGGGTCAAGTCTGAGGACCTTAGAGACCAGCACTGAGGATCCAGTCTTCACTCAAGACTTACAAGTGAGTCAGGCTTCCATCATGGTCACCATCATCACCCCATCCTCCCGCTCCATTGGGAGATGAGGCTGGACCAGAGACCAGGTCACCTTAATCATTATGAAAGCTGTGACTTCAGGTCTAGTGTGCACCAGGCCCCACCACTGCAGACAGCTACATCTCTGCCCTGCATGGCACACATTGGCTGCAGGAAAGAGTGGGTGTTCATTCAGTGACTGTCTGATGAACCCCATGGTTGTTGCTGGTGCTGTCACAGGGCAGAGATTCACAGATACAGGGACTGGATCTTGAGTCTCCTGTCACTGCATCGTTTGCCAAAGTTCTGGGTAAGGGATTCAGCCCTGCCCCATGCAAGCAGAAGCAGTCATGGATTTAATGGCATTGCGACATCTCCAATCACGGTTATCCAGAGGATGAGCCTAATCCTCCCCATAGGGAGGAAACCGATACAGCCCCAGAATGGAGCCCCCCACTACCCAGGACTAGAGGCCTCGGTGGTGGGGAAGGATCTGTGGGAGGAGAGCTGTACCTACCCTACATTACTTTATGTGGCAAAACCGGGGACCAGCCTCAAGGGTCTCTCCCTGCCCCTTTGGTACCAGGGATTGAATTCAGGGGCACTTAACCCCCCAGCCCTTTTTATTTTGAGACAGGACCTGGCTAAGTTGCTGAGGGTGCCTTTGAACTTGGGATGCTCCTGCCTCAGCCTCCTAAGCAGAGGGGATTACAGATGTGCATCACTAAGCTGGCTTCAAGTGCTCATTTGCTGGGTGTGCTCTCAGGCAAGATCCATAAAATCTCACTACACCTCGGTATTTACAGCTGAAGTATGGGCCCATATTACCCTGGCTACTTTGTCTTCCCCACAGGATAGACCGACGGAGGGAACAGAGGCCGAAGCTTTGTGCAAACCACTAGATGACAAGTTGCATGAAGTCTTTTGCACCTAGAACAGTGGACACGAAGGCCTCCAGTCAACGGCTGCTGAACAAGTGAAACCACCCTGGCCTGTCCAGTGTCGGGGAGTGCTATGGCCAAGCGCGGGGCTGACCCCCTCAGACACAGCTGCATGTAATCCTCCTGGAAATCCGCAGGGAAGTAGAGGCTACTGACCCCAAGGTCCAGAGAAGGAAACTGAGGCCCAGCGAACATTAGGGAACTCTGATGAGATACAGCAAATGTCTCAGCTGGAATCCAGGTCCAAGGGACCCAAAAGTTAGGTTTGGCTAAATTAGGGCAGGGAGAGTCAGGGTCCGTCCCAGCGCGTGTCGCCCTCCTGGTGGCCTAAGGAGGCAGCCTGGGGCGCATTCTCTCCCTCTTCCTCCCCAGCCCGCACCGTCTCACCTGGCCCGGGTTCCCGCGGCGCTGCGTGCTCCCTGCTCAGGTCTCCGCGCCAAGCCCGGCGCGGCCAGGGCAGCACTTGGTCCCAGAGGGCGGGGCTGGGCGCGGGGACCGCCCACTTGCTCCCTCCGCCCCGCCCCGCGGGAGCACCTGCGTCCTCCAAGGCTGCGCCCTGCAGGCTCCCGCCAGACCAGCGGGCTCTAGTGGCCCGCGCTTCTGGTGGCGAAAGGACGCATAGGAGCTGCGTGCCCAGCTCTGTCCTGCCTGCACAGTCCCCCCGCACACCCGAACCCCACGAAATGGCTTTTCTTCTCCACCAACCATCTATTCTCTCCCAATGTCCCTCTTTGTTCAGCCTGCTCTCCCTCCTTCCTTCCTTCTGTTCCTCATCTCACCATTTTCCCATCTCTCCCTCCAGACGTCTACCCAGTTTACTAACCTTTTTGCCCATCCATTCATCTGTGTCTGTCTTTCCATCTGTCTTTGCACCTGTCCAAGCTTCCACCCATTCACAAATCCAACTTGTCTTTAGTCCACCTTCCCTCTACCAATCTTCCATTCATCCACTCATCCTTCCGTCCAACCCTCCGTCTACCCATCCATCCACCTATCCAGTCAACCTTCCATCCACCCAATTCATTCCACATCTTTTTCTTTCCGCCCATACATCTACACTTCCTTTCTTGCATTCTTCCACCCATCACTGTGTTCATCCATTCACCAATTCTGTTGTTTCATTTTAAAACAATTTTTGTTTTTAGTTGTAGATGGGCACGATACTTTTGTTTATTTTCGTGTGGTGCTGAGGATCGAACTCAGTACCCTATGCGTGCTAGGCAAGCGCTCTGTACTGAGCTACATCCCCAGCTGCTCCCCCATTATTTCACTTTTAATGGTTATTTCCTTAGTGCTGCCCTTTCCCCTGCATGGGGGACCCAGATGGTTCCATCATCCCGGGAAAATTCATATTTCAGTGGTAGCCGCAGAGGGGCAGGAATGTACTGAGTTCACAGCGACAGCGTCTGAGAGCTGTGGTCACTTTGGTCTGAAAAATGTGATTGAAAAATCTCCACCATATGAACCTGCTCCGTGGGCACAGGTGTGGGAAGAGAAAAGCAAAACCTCAGCTCACTCAATCTACCTGCCAGATGGTAAGGTGTCTGTTAGTCCTGATAACTCTGTTTTAGTACAATTTTAGGAAGCAAACTCAGCAAGGAGCTGAGTGTGTGTTGGGTACAGGCCACGGGGTATTTAAATCTTGACTTTGCCATTGTTTTTGTGTCTTTGGACAGCTATGAAGCTTAATTTCCTTGTCCACAAACTGGAGATGGCATGTGTTTTATAGATGTGACCTTGTGAGCCTGTGGCTTACGTGGTAGAGAACATGCAAAATTCCCAGCACCAGTGCCTGACCAGTTGATGGTCTACCAATGGCAACTGTTGTCCTCTCTGAGACTGGGAAGCAAACCCAGTTCCTCTGCTTATCCACTTCCCAAGCCTGTTTCTGGTGCATCTTTCCAAGTATAAAGACCAGCCTCTTCCTCTCTCACCAGAAGGACCAGAGAATTCATCTTCCCTGGTGACGGCTGCCGGTGTTGCCTTGCAAAGGGAAGCATTGCTAACATCACAGCTGTCGTGGGTTGAATTGTGTCTCCTGCAAAATTCATATGCTCAAATCCCAACCCTAGCACCTCAGAATGTGGAAATAGAGTCGCTGCAGATGTAATTAATTAAGATGAGGTCGTGTAGGGAGGGAGGTGTAGGTGTAGGGAGGCTCCTGTTCAATATGATTGGTGTCCTAATAAGAGGGAAAATTGGGCATGGACATGCACATGGGGGAGCCTCCTGTGAAGCCTGGAGCTCAGTGGCCATGAGCCAGAACCATTAGAAGTGAGAAGCTGCCTTCAGGGTGGGGATGTGGCTCTGCTATTACCTTGATCTTGGACTGGAGGCAATACATTTCTGTTGTTTCAGCCATTCTGTTTGTGGTCCTCTGTTAGGACAGTTCTAGCAAACTAACGCAGCCACTGTCAACCTGCATTTGTAAAGATGCCCCTGAATGGCATCTAAGACTGACCAGACTGAGATTCACTGCAGCAGGGGCTGTGGTCACCACTGTCTTGCTGGGCACAGCACAGAGCCTAGCCAAAGCAGGAGCTTGTCAAGACTTGGTAAACTGAGTGTTTTTAAATAACTTGACACATTTTTATGCACGCGCGCCCATATATCACCTCCCAAAGGCTCCATTTCTAAACACCAGGGTGGATTAAGTTTGTACTCTCTTAATACCTCACAGTGGGGATCAAATTTCAACACACAAACCCCTACGGGACACACTCAGGCCATATCCAAACCATGAGTATCCCAGTCATATCCCAATGTCATTACTACCCAGATCAAGATACAGAACATTTCCAGCTCCCCAGATGTTCCTTCTGTGGCCCCCGCAGGGTAAGCACTCATCTTGACTTGTATCCCCAACCATTGGTTTTGCCTCTTCTCTAACTTCCTGAAAATGGAATGATACACTAGACTCTTTTTACATCTGGTTTCTTCTTCCTGGCGTTGAGACTAGTGTTTCCTGCTAAACACAGCTATACCATGCTCTTTCTGTTGATACACATGCACACAAATATGCCACAGTTTATTTGCTAATTCTACCACTGATGGACATTTGGGTCACTTCTAATTTGAGGATTTTTAAAAATATTTATTTAGTTGTAGATGAACACAGTATCTTTATTTACTTTTCTGTGGTGCTGAGGATTGAACCCAGTGCCTCACACGTCCAAGGCAAGCACTTTACACCCGAGCTACAGCCTAGGCCCCCAATTTGGGGATCTTATAAAAAGGCTACTATCAACATTCTTGCATATGTCTTTTGTTAAACGTATGTCTTAATTTCTCGGAGCAGAATTTTTGGGTCATAGAGTAAGCATGTGTTTTACTTTAGTAGAAATTGCCAAATAGTTTTCTAAAGGGGTTGAACCAATTTACACTGCCCCACCCCCACCCCAGTAATACATGAGTATCCCACTTCCTCCACATCTCGATGTTGTCTTCTTTGGGGTTTCAGCCATTCTGTTAGGTGTGTAATGGCATCTCACTGTGGTTTTAATTTGCATTGCCATGACAGGTAAGATTAACAAGAGCCTCTGCATATACCTATGGTTCATTGGTGCTTGCTTGAGTCTTTTGTCCATTTTTAAATATTAGGCCATTTATCTTTTTCTTATTGATTTGAGTTTCTTTATATGTTCTGGATAGGAGTCTTTTCATAAAGTCTTATCTCACCAAAAATTTTACATACACACTCACACCAATGATCACTTCAAATAGCTAATGTCAGGCTGGGGGTGTAGCTCAGCGGTGGAGCACTTGCCTAGCATGTGCAAGACCCTGGGTGAGATCCCAGTAACTGCCAACAAATAAACAAACAAACAAACAACAATAGACAGAAGAAAAGTTAGTTGTTTTGGCCCTTTTAATGAAATAGAAGCAAGTTTTTAATTTTAGAAAATGACCCCAGATGACAATAATACATGAGACAGTTATTTCATATGTGTAGAGTGGGGCTGGGCTCAGAAGACGCAGCCTGATTTTCTCAAGCTTGAGCAGAGCATTGGATCTGGCCTGGGTTCCACAACAGCCTTCAGGTCAGTTTGGTTGAGTGGGATGACATCGCCGAGGCTCACTGTTTCTTCTTCCCCCCAAATGGACTAACAGTGAATCTGCATCAGCCTGTGACCAGAGTTTGGGGAAGCACCAGAGACGCTGGGAGAAGCAGGCCCATCTGGCTGGTTTCCAGCGCTGGACTCCCACACTCAGCTGGATACTCACTGTTTACCATGCCTCTGCCATGTAGCAGGCTTGGGGACCCACAGATGGTTAGCACACCAGCCTCATCCTGAGGGAGCCTCAGTCGAGGAGAAGAGTTAGATAATGGAGCAAAGAACCTCAACATGAAGTGCTAAGTGCAGCAAGAGGCAGCATTGGCCAGGATGCTACCAGAGGGTGGCTGGGAGCTTCCAACTCTGCCTGGAGGTTCCCAGCTCTAAATGGGTCCCAGGGATACCTCCACAGTGGAGCTGATGTCATCTGACCTGTGCCTTGATGGATGAGCAGGCAGAGGGTGGCAAGAAGGTCATCCCAGGCAGGGGGCTGGATGCAGGGCTTCCCAGGGAGTGACAGCCTTATAGCTGGAGTGTAGGGTGTGTTAGGGGACAGGGCAGGAGAGTGAGGGTAGCCCTAGGGGTGGCCCCATGTACAAAGAACCGAGCCTTCCCTTCCCCAGCTTCCAGGGGGTCCTGGTGCCTGGAATTGTGGGTCCAGGACTTTCCATGCACAGGAATCTGTTTCTGCTCCTTGCCCATAAGGACAACTGTCTACAGAGCGGGCTGCCTGGCCTCTAGTGGGCAATCTGTCCCCTTCCCTTACCTGAGACTCCTTCTCTAACAAAGAGTGACCTCCGGTTCCATATTGCTTTTCTTCTGGAATTGGGATCTGGATGGGCAGGAGATGAAGGAAAATGGTTCCCCTCCTGCCCAGATTTCTGGGCCTGGTGGGGAAAAGCCAGGCAGGAGGTCTTACAGTAAGGGTGCCATGACCAGAGTTGGGTCATATCTTATTGGGGTCCAGCCCACCCAGGCCTTGGGGCTGCTCTGAAGGGCATACCTGAGGGCCTGAGCTTGCTTGAGAAAACCTCTGGCCTTGGTGACTTCCTGAGCCAGTTTCCTTAAGTCATCGCCTTCAAACGGTGGCAAGGTAGGATCCTTGGAAAGGAGAAATGAGTGTGAAGTTTGATCCACTGAAATGACTAGATGGGACCTGAAGACGCAAAATCTCAGCAGATGTTTAGCGCAAATGAAATGCAGCCTCTGACCCGGGCAGGAAATCCTGTGGGCCTCAGTTTGTATGTCTCCCAGGACAGGAAGCTCACTGTCTACCAGGACAGTTATTCTGCACATGGGACACCTTGAAATAAGATGTCTGAGAGGTGGGGGGCAGGGGGGTGGTAAGCCAAGGAGGTCTCTGAACCTCAGTGAGGTGCTTTTCTGGACCCAGGGGACAGAATGGGTATATAGTGTTTGTCTCACTGCTGATCATCCAGTAAAATTTCTTTGGCTCTCTCCCCATTTCTCCTCGTAAAACAGAGCTTCACAGCCATGCTTTAAAAAATGGTAGTAACTGAAATTCCAGAGAGCCTAGCCCTAAAACACACTGTCTCACAATTAACAAGGTCTAAGAGAGACACAAAGCTGTCCCCTTGCCTGGCAGTAGTGGCAGAGGACGCTCTGAGCAGAAATTATTCACTGAGAACCTGCTCGATCCTGTCAATCATTTTCCTATGTGACATAGACCCCTGGGTGAATATTCATTACTTTCACCAACTTGTCCTGTCCTGGGTATTATTTGTCATATCTGCCCCTAGAAGAATCACCTGAACGAAGGACTCATGTGAGGTCACCCAAACTTTGGAAATTATGTAGTGTTCTGGGAAAGTAACCTTTAATCTCTAAAAAGAGATTTTAACTTCTGATTGGTGGTTTTACTTAATTTCCACCCCCTCTCCCTCACCCTCTGCCGAAAGGTTATTGGCAACAACACCACGTTCCTTAAAAGATTTAGATAAGTTTGCCACTTTTCTATCAAATTGGAAGAGGACTACTGAAACTCAACTCAGTAATTTGTCACTTAGTAGATAATCTATGACTTCACTAGATCTCTTGCTGAACAGCTGTCTGTGTTTCAATGAACTGTGCACTAGAAGACAGAGCCACAGGAATTAAACACAGAGGCTGAGAGCAAGGTGTCTTGGGCTCCAACTTCACCCCTTCCTCCGATTTCCTCTGACGAGCTGACTGAGCCTGTCGGTTCATATAGGTGGGTGTAACAGTAGTTTGGGGCTCATCTAAGTGGGTATTAATATTAAGTAATTAATATAATTAATAGAGATAAGCTATAGAAAGCAATATACCTGCACATAGTAAGTGCTCAGCAAACGTAAACTGACTTATTCCTAATAACTCCCCCCACAGCCTGCTTCTCTCCCAGCCTTGAGGGGTGTCTGCTTAAAAGGCGAACTGCAGGGAAACACAACCCCTTCAAGTCAACCTTTTGCCTTGCAAGGGAAGCAGAGATCTGAGAAGGAAACTTTGTGGGCCCACGGACATCTTACCGGGCTGTTGAAACAGACCTTGCACTTGGCACTTTACCTTTTCATTTACGAAGCCTCTGGTGAGCAGGCCGCGGATCCCACAGAGGGTGTCCTCACCAACGGGGCAGTGATAGCGTCCCCCAGTGAGGGCAGCCAGCTTCCTCAGGAACCCCACCGCTGCTCTAGGGAAGGAAGAGAGGCCTGGGGGCTGGCAGAGGTTGGGGAGGCCTGCTGAGGCCCCCGGAGAGCGCAAGTCTGTGTGTGGCTTAGGGGGAAGCCGCCTGGCAGCAGGCCTGGACTGTGCCTCTGGGACCACCGTGAGCCTCACCAAGTACAGTTTCCCAACCAGTGGCCACTTGTCACCACTGAGCCTGGCCTCCCTCAAAGCCCACGGCCAGCACGCTCTTTACTGGACATCTCTCCAGCGTGTGGCAGGCCATAGATCCCATGGCTTAGGCACAGAGGGGAGATCTAAGGGAGCCCCCAGAGTAGGCAAGGAGTTCAGAACTCCTCCCTCCAACATGAAGCCCCGGGAGAGCAGCCAGCTCAGCCCAGGCCTCGCTGCCCACCTGTCTGTGCAGTTCAAGGAAATGGTGTGCACCTTCACGTCTCTCTCCTTCTGGAGTCTGTAGACAGCATTCAGAACAAAATTGCAGCTTGTGTCTGGCTTCCCGTCGGTAAGGAGGTACAATCCTTGCACATCTTGAAAACTGAATGCTTTCTGACAGACCACAGAAAGGCTGTCACCAGAAAAGACAAAAAACACTTGCCTGACAGTGGCCTCTGCTGCTCCCAAGGAAAATGTGTCTGATGGATGCCCATGACATGTCCATTAAAACCGAGACCCTCCCCCCGCCTTCAGCCTCAGACAGACCCAGGAAGCTGCTGAGGTTTAGGAGGAAGGGCACAGCCCACTTCCTAGCTGGTTGACCTCAAGCATGTCACTTAACCTCTCTGAACCTCTGTGTCTTCATCTCAAAGCCAGAACAAGATCTCCTTCTGTCTGAGTTGTTGGGAAGATAAAATAGAGTGCCGCTTTGTAAACCCCAAAGCAAAGCACAATATCAGTGTAGTGGGTGATGGAGTTTCTGTTTTGCCACAGGGTCAGGGTCCAGGGTGGCACTTGCCATCAATGCTTGCAAGACCGAGGTACTCCCATGAGCTTGAAGGTGGGTCACCCACTGCATAGCCTTGTGACATGCAGCATCTGTGGTCTCCACCAGAGTGTCCTGCCATGGCTGTAGGCCCTCTGCAAAACTGAGCAGGTTGAAACTGAGGGGGAAAAAAGAAGAGATGGAGACCAGAGAGAGGAGAGAGAGATGCGTGAGCACAGGCCAGTCCATGCGGAATTCCAGGGAAGTCACCTCCAATGCGAGGTGTTCACTGAAGACCCCTACAAATGGGCTGTGGGCCCCCTGAGAATGATCGTCCATAGACTGAAGATTCTAGATGAAGATAGGAATTGTTTTAAATCCCAGCTCAGTCACCCAAGGGTTGCAATCTTAGGCAAACTACTTAAACTCTCTGAGTCCTAGTTTCCCTTTCTTACAATGACCTTTGTGTAAGGTCATTGTGAGAACTGACAAAATCATGAACTTAAAGTACCTGGCCCCCACACACACAAAAAAGTGATTGATGAATGTTTACTCTTATTAATAGTAAGGCATGAATGAGTTCCAGCCTAGGACCAGAGTCTCTTGCTGTCCCTTCAAGGTCAACTCTTCTGGGCAGAGAGAACAAACAATTCCTCACACTTAAAAATAGAGTTCAAGGTCTGGGAGGGTAGCTCAGTGGTAGAGTGCTTGCCTAGCAAGAACGAGGCCCTGGGTTCAATCCCTAGAACCACAAAGGAAAAAAAAAATCAAGTTCAGCTGAAAATCATAGTTCAAGGCCACATGATGGTGATTTTGACTATGCTTGCCACTGTCCTGGGCCTGAGATGAGATCCTAAAAGTTGCTTTCTTTCTGCAGCAGAACAGAATAGTACTCTTTCCTGTCTGGTAAGCTACTTAGAAAGACCTTCCAGAACCTCCAGGACTGTTGGAACTGAAGAGGGTGTGTGGGTAGGCAGGGAGGCCCTAGGAACCCCCCTTTCACCTTCCAGAGCCCTTGCCACCCACAGTCCTGCTTCCCACCTGATACAGTGCTTCCGCAGCTGCTCCCAAATCAGGAGAATCAGCTCTGTCTTCATCTGATGCAGGTAGGGGCCCATGGACCCCGACGTGTCCAACAGGACACACACTTTGCTCTCCAAGATGGTGCCAAACAGCCGGCGGCTTCCTGCCCAGAGATGAGTGGGGCTCAGGCAGGGAAGGACTGAGGGGGGTTGTCTCACCTCCTGGGTGGTTTTCCTCACTCTATCAATCAAGTGAAAGTCCTGCAAAACCATTGCCTGCCTGATAAGTGGTCTCAAGTCCCTCCATTGGGAGATGACCTTGTGGTGTTATTGGCTGGGTCAGAGCCATCTGTTCAAGCACAGAGCCAGTCCGTGATCTGGGCTTTGGAAGATCAAGATTTCAGCTCTGGCTTTGCCTGTGATAACTCATCAAAATGATCATAATGTCCCAGAGCTTATTCCACATCCCTAAAATTATGAGATTGGGTAAAATAGTGTCACAGTATTGTCTGGGGCTGGAAAAGATGCTGGAGACCACGTGGCCATTCAACTGGTCAATAGAAAAAAAAACCCAGCACAGTGCAAAGTCGACAAGAGAGGGACCATGCCCTCGTGGAGCTTACAGTCAGTGAAGGAAGACAGATGTTGAGCAATTACAACTCTGTTGTGACAGAGGACTGTCAGGGGAGCATGTCATAGAAAGAACTGAAATCAGGTGGAGTAGGGTAGGGAGCAGAGAATGTGCAGCAGTTGACCGTGGAGGGTGTGGACCCTGACAGGTAGAGAGAGAAGGCTGTGGAAGGCCCAGGGATAGAGAGACGGGTAGGGCATGCGCGAGCATCTGAGGAGCAGAAAGCCAAAACCAGGAGCAAAGCAAGGTGGGATGGAGACACCTCTGGGGAGGGGGACGAGAGAGAGAGCAGAGAGGTTGTCCAGGGGTTTGGGTTCAGCCCAATGGGAACCAAGGCCCAGGATCACCCAGCCCGCTGTGGCTGAGCCGGTTTCATCTCCTCTTGTCTACACTTCGACCTCTAACCCTAGCCCTTGCGTCTCCACAAGGCTAAATGGAGGGGACACAAGGGGACCCAACAAGCAGACAAGGTGCCCAGCATTCTCAAACATGTCTCTGGGACCTCACTGGAGCCGCAGGAGAAACTGACAAACTGCTACAAAATAGACCAGCTGTTCTCCAGGAAAAGGTGGACAGGGCGGCTGGACCTGGTGCCCTGGAGCCTCCGGGACTCATCTGGATGTTCTCTGGCAATGCTCATGTCAGAGGGAGAAGAGGGGAGAAGGGGGTGCCTTGAGGACATCGAGTCAGTTGGTCAACCCATGAGGGACCTCCCCCCACAAATGGCCGGCTGATCCCCTTAGGAACCAGAGAATGGAAGCAGCTCAAGCTACCAAGCCATTCTGTCTTTACCCCATGGGTCTATCTAACCCTGGCTCCTTGTCCATCTCCACTACCATTACCCTTCGCCAGCTACCTTAATTTCTACCTGGGCTACAGCTAGGTCGTCCTCATTCTATTCTATTCCCTCAAGAATTTTGTAAACTGAGGGTAGTGGCGCGTGCCTGTAATCCCAGAGGCTTGGGAGACTGAGACCGGAGGATCACAAGTTCAAAGCTAGCCTCAGACCTGTCTCAAAATAAAAAATAAAAAGGGCTACAGATGTGGCTCCGTGGTTGAGGGCCCCTGGGTTCAATCCTTGGTACCACCCCCAACAAAAAAAAATTAATTTTACAGCAACCAGAGGGAATATTGCAAATGCTGATCGCTTTTCCTTCATTTAAAATCTTTTAACGGCTTCCCATTGCTCTTAATAATTGACACACACTGTGCCATAGCTGGGTCTCTGTTGGATGGCATCCCCTGGATCTCACCCAGCCATGCTGACTTCTTTCCTTCAGTCTCTGTACTGAGCATCTTCTCTCCTGCCCAGCACCTTTGTGTTTTCCTTTCTTGCCCACTTAACCTGTGAGATCTCAGCTATATACCCCCTCCTTGGGGAAGCCTCCTTTGACCTTCCTATGCAGGCCAAATTCCCTTCTCTTCTTACACCTGTCACAGTTGTGACTTGTTTGTGGTTCTTTAATGAACATCTGTCTCCTCCTACAGGCTATATAAGTTCAGGAATCACTTTGGGATTTGCCTTCTACCCACTCCCCAGCACCTAGCAGGAGAAAAACTTATTGGTTGAATGAATGAATGAAGCACCCACTGCCTGGTAGGTACTGCAGTGTGAGTGTTCAGGTGTGCACATGTGCATGAGGCAGGGGATGTGTGCTATAGAAGAAGTCGCTGACTCTGGTCTGCACATGCACCCCAGTGGTCACTGTGAGGTCGGAATGGGAGAGGCCCACTCCCTCTGCTCCACCCCAGCCTTTGCCCTGAAGTGATAACTGGACCCTGTGCTCCCCCCAGCTATTCCCTCACACTCTCATCACCCTCTAACAGTGTGTTCCATTGTGATCAACAATTCCCAAACATCTGTCAAGCATACAGTTTTGTTTGTTTAAAATCTTGTTTCCTTTTGTTAAACTGCTAGGATCATGATTCTGTAGAGGAGTGGGAGTGTTGGGGGAGAATTTTCCAGCAAATGCAGTAACTGTAAAGTCACTGCCACATTGCTGCCGAGGGACTGTCTAGAGGAGGTTCTGCTGCAGAGGATTGGACCTAATGAATTTACATGGGGTCCCACGTGGACCACACAGGCTGCCTGTAGGATCTCTACATAAGTCTCAGTTCTTCTATTATTTCTTCTAGATCCCTCCAGGCCCTAAAGCCTAAATCCCCTCCTGTCTGGTTCTAGCTGCCTACTCAGCCTCCTGCCCTTGATGCTTGGTGTGGTTTCTTTCTTCCCAGCTGGCCCTCCTCTGGGACGTGAGCCTGGCTCTTTGGCTCTGGTGTTCTGGGGCTCTATGGCCTGTCCTCTGCCCTGATGCCATCTAGCACTTTGTCTGATCTCTGAGCCCAGAACTCATGTCGTACCTGAATGACCCTCCTGGATTAATCCCTTGACCTGACAGTTGGTGAGGGCCTTGGAAGGACAGATCCTGCGGTCCCTGGAGTGAACCTTCCACCTCCCTTCATGCCCCTCCACCCCCCAGGAAGGGGCCAGGCTCACCGGACAGCAGCCACTGCAGCCTC
This sequence comes from Marmota marmota marmota, assembly GCF_001458135.2. NCBI lineage: Eukaryota > Metazoa > Chordata > Mammalia > Rodentia > Sciuridae > Marmota > Marmota marmota. Next base: position 15,172,015 of record NW_026000185.1, on the reverse strand, counting down.
TGGACGTAGCACCTCATCACCTTCTCTAAGCATGAGATGTATGCTTCCATCTCTCTGTGCGTCCACTGAATGTGCTTCACCACTCCCTGGATTAAGGTAAACAGAGCAGATACCCACCCCACCAGCTACCCTCATCACCCCCTAAAACAGTGTGTTCCGTTGTGATCAACAATTCCCAAAACATCTGTCAAGCATACAGTTTTGTTTGTCTAAAATCTTGTTTCCTTCTGTTAAACTACTGGATTTCTGGTTCTACAGAGGAGTGGGGGGATTAAGATAATGGTTTCATGCAGTTATTATAATAATAGTGGGGTGAGAAGTCCATCAACTTCAAACTGAAGGATGACCTTGAAGAGAGAGGGAGCGGTACTCTGGGACAACCCTGAGTTTTTCCAGTGGATAATTTCAAATTTTGAGGCTATTTTTTTAGTTCCCTCGAAAATGTGGTAGAAAAGGGCTGGGAGGGAAATGATTAGATTTTCATTTTGTACTAAATTTACTTGTTCCACTGTCAAAGCAATGGGAAAACTCTTCCCCCAAAGAGAAAACAGAGATGAGAACCCCTTGCCTCTTGTCATAAGCCCTGTGTGCTGCCACCTAGCAGAGCCAGCAACAGCAGGGGGGTACCACATTGGTTTGGTGAGTACTCCAGCCACAGCCTTATGCTCTTGTCTTTTTTTGTTTTGTTTTTGGTACCGGGGATTGAACTAAGGGGCACTAGACTGCTGAGTCATATCCCCAGGCCTATTTTTTATTTTATTTAGAGACAGGTTCTCACTGAGTTGCTTAGTGCCTCGCTTTTGCTGAGGCTGGCTTTGAACTCGTGATCCTCCTGCCTCAGCCTCCCCAGCAGCTGGGATTACAAGGCATGTGCCACAGCACCTGGGATTCTTGTTTTTAATTCTCTCTCTCTATCCTAGAGTGTCATCTCAGACCTGCTGGAGGCTTGACTTTTCTTCCAACAGGACTCTGTATCTCCTATCGGTTGAGGGCAGTGCCTCTTTGTGGGGAGGGGCTCTTAGAAGCAGGAATAGAAGCCAGGTGCCCTGATCTACCATTTGCACCTGAGAAGAGGCAAGGAGTTGTGGGAGGAAAGCCAACAACCAAAAAACTCGGCCTTACATTGATCTCTATGCTGGGGAGGACACTGCAGTGTTTGGCCGATGTTGATCTCTGCATGAACTTCTGTTGGGTACAGTGGGGACCCATGTACCTGGAGAGCTCCATCTTCAGTTTTCTCAGTCCATAATTTGCTATCCACTTTAGAATAAAGGAAAGAACTATTGTCTAGGCAATTCGGGATAACTGAGTGATTGTCCAACTCATCTGTTAAAACCTCATGTTTGAAATCTGTTTCATATTGGAAAAGTGGGGTTCCCAGGTCCTCATGGATTATCCTTCATATGCACACTCTTTCCCCATTTCTAGGGGAAAGAGATGCACAAAAAAATGGGGAACAAGAAACTAAATTTATTGAGCACCTAATTCATCTTTCATCTAGTAGACATGGTTGCTTCCCCAACATCCATATTCAACACTCCATCACAAAATTTGAATGGAAAGCTCTAATTGGCCTAAAGTTCAGACACTAAACCAATCAGGATAATCTCTGTTTTCTTGTCACAATGAGAGGTGCCAGAATGGGCAGGTTCAAAGCAATCAGAGCATGGCATCCAGGATCAGCCCAATCAGAACAAAGCTCCAACTTTTGTTGAATGGTTGTGGGAAGAAAGCTGTTCTATCTCCTGGATATGAACAGGAAGGGGGATTTCTGTTGCTTGCAACCAAAAGGATCCTACTCTAATAAGTACTTTGATTCACATGAAATACACTTTAGTCAATCCTCACATCAATCTTATTAGACAGATGCAATTGTGTTCATTTGCAAACATAGCCATTGAATGCATTGTATGACTTCCCCCAAGGTCACCTAACTAGGAAGCAACAGATCCAGATTTTTAAATTAGCTATATTTAGCCTATATCCCATTTGCCACAGTAAGGAGTCATTCTTAGTTTGCCATCTTTTCTAAGTTTGCCCACTCTCCTGGAAGGAATGGTTGCTGGAAGAAATTGTCTAGAGGGCATGTCCTGGTCTAGACAACGTCATACCTCTTGGCTCGAGCAAACTGTATCCTTTCTGGGCAACTCAATAGATGAGTTGATGGTTTTTATAGCCCTTCTTTGAGGGTACTTCTTGTACATCGAGCCTAGGAGAAACAGAGCAAGTCACCTTGTGTACCTCTCTTCCCTCCTGCCCCCGCCTGTCCCTCTCTCATGTCAATTTCTCTGCCTGTCAGGTTGGTTATAAGTTTCCTTACTGCGATCTGCTGGAGAGATGGGAAGGGGGCTATTCAGTGGACTGGGGTAATGCTGCTCAGGACCTCCCTTCTCCTGGTCACAATGGATTACTACTCAGATGGGCACCATTTCACAGAAGTCCATCAGGCTGGCCTAGGGGAATCTTCTCCATCTCTTTCCCAATCAGCTTCAGAGCTAAGACAGTTGCCCCCTCAAACCCAAGAATCCGGGGAGAGCTCATCTTCAGTAATGACATATCTTATTCTCTGGGCAGTGCCAGGACTTGGCATATCTATTTCCTTGGGCAACAGACAGACCTGCTCCTGAGGCACCACAAAGCTAGCAGGTCCTAGGTAGCTGGAGGGGTCTCCTTCCCATGGGGCCTCCTGTGCCCTAACAGTTCCCATGGGGCCAGGGGGCTGTTCCAACACTTGTGTGGCCTCCGACTTACCCACGTTGTTCCTTGTCTCTGTGTAGAATAGTGAGAGAGTGGGCTCTGATGCCCTGGACTTGGGCTTCCTCCTCCAGTCTGTCTCTTTTTTCATGGGCTGGGCTATGGTGAGAGGGCATTGGCTCGTTGGTTGGGGCAGCCTCGTGGGTTGGGGCAGCCTCGTGGGTTGCTGTGATAAAGCTATACAGCGTGGTTTGGAGGCATCTCACCTTCATCTATACCCTACACTTGGAAATGGGGCTCTGGGATGGCTCTGAGGTACCTCTTGTCCCCCCGCTAGGTCTCCTGTCTTCCCCTGGATTGATAATAGTTAAAGCCGGGGTCACTGAGTCCTGATATTCCCCAGGAATGGTGCTTAATGCTTTGTGGACCTGTGTCATTTCATCGTCACAGTCCCCCAGGTGCAGATGAGCTAAACAGGACACAGAGCTAGTAAGAAGTAGAGGAAAGATCCCAGCCTGGTCTCACTGACTCTAGAACCCTGCCCTAAGCTGCTCTGGTATACCTCTGACCTTGGAATTAAGACACTGTTTTATGTTAATGAGCTGAGGGCTTTCATAAAAATAGTGAATAGCTGGCACAGTGTGAGCCCCTCTGTCAGTAAAATGAGTTGATAAAGAGACTACAGCATAGGACTGACTCTTACAGGCTTTGCATGGGGCCATCTTGGCAGATGGCGGGCACATGCTCAAGACTCACTAATCATTTAGTCACTATCCACCCCCAGCCTGCCCACGGCCATGCCTCACCTGGGGAGATGCCCACTCTGCCACTGTGTGGATGCCATTTCAGCTCTTTTAAGGGGAAGATCTTCTCTCTATCCAGGTTATCTTTCATGTTCTAGAAAACAGGCCATCTTTCCCGTCACAGGCCTGTTCTCCGTGGCAGGCAGTATCCCAGTCACCCCAATCTCAATCTGTCAATCAGGAACTTTTGTAGGGAGGGGCATAAGGGAGTAGATCCTCAGATGTGTTTGGCTTATCTTCTGCAGCAGATTTAGAGGGGACTATGGGTTTTGGGGTCAAAAGGTGTGTGAATGTGTGTGGCATGAGAGAAGGCCAGAGAGCATGCTAGTAGGTCAACTATGGGGGGGTTTGCCAGAACTTTCTTCACCAGTTTCCTGACCCTCTTTCTATTAGACTGGGATTTGCGGGCTTTGAGCATGACAAATAACTATGCAGGTCCCTTCTTGCCCTCTGTGGCAAAAGTTCAACAAGTCACCCAGGGCTCTGAGCCAGCGAAGACCTCGGGGTAAGCTGCTATGCAGAGGGCCCAGATGCTGGCATTGTGGGCAGTGCCCAGCCAGGGGTCCAGAGGGCCCGTTAAAGACCATGGCATGGCCTAGCCTCCTTGCACCTGATCGGCTCATGTACCGCTGAAGGGCCAAGAGGAAGACCCTGGGATTCTGGGGTCACCTCCAGAATTTGGGAAGGTAGGAGAGACAGAGGGTGACATGTCTGGGCTGGCTCCCCAAACCTGGTGGAGTCCTTCGAGTGAGGCAGCACCTGTGTGCCCAGAATCCCCTGGAAATGCAGCTGTCTGGCTGGCAATGAGCTCTATACTGTCCAGGATGGATTTCCTCATGCTGAAAATGTGCTGTTCCCAAGTCTGTCAGAGAGCAGCCGATGAGACCCCGAGAGTCACTGCCCCTTGGCTCACGGCACTGTTACATGGGGTGGGGGCAGGGTCTTCCTGCTAGAGGCCCCGTGACTGCTGGGGGTGCATTGTTTACAAGACACACTTGACAGGCTGTGAATGGGCTAGGGCCTTGGTGGGCACAGGCCCACCCTCAGCTCCTATCAGTCCTCTGGTAAGCCTTGGCTGTGGCAGGAAGATCCCCTGGAGACCTAACTCCCTTGCCCCTGAGAAACCCTCCCAGGATAAGCCATTAGATGTAAGGGTGGGTACCAGTTCCATAGCTAGGAAGCAGGGCCATGCAGAGCCAAAGGTGGCCCTAGAGCTGAGAAGCAGGACAGGGTGGGAGGCACCCATGGGACACCCACCCCTGAAGCCCTTACCCCCACCTGTGCTGGCCTCAGACGTCTTAAGATCTAGGAAAGACCAGGAGACAAACTGTAAACAAAATCCTTTGCATGTTATAAGGGCAGGGAGTCAAACCATTCTGGCCACCGAGGGGGCGGCTGCGGGCTCGGGAGTACTGAATTGCTTGGGTTGGCTTCTCTGCTTGAGCATCTTTGGCTTTTCTTTGGGGAGGGCTGCACTCTCCATTTCTTTACCCGAATGGCTCTTCAGAGAGGCCACCAGTAAGGCACACTGCAATGGGAATCAGGTGGGTTAGCAGCACCCTGGCCACTGTGGACAGAGAGGCACAAACATACCCAGCAGGAGAGTCCCTGGAAACCCGCCCCCCCTCCCCACCGTGCCTCTTTCTGTCACTGAATGCTGTCTCGGGCTGAGGGTGCCGTGGATCAGTGTATTGACAATAATTAGTACCCCGTATGGAAGGACTGGGATGCACAGGACCCTGGGCAAGTTAATGCCTGGGGAAATCTCAATCCCTCTTGCCAACTATGCCAATAGAGTGGGTGCTAACTTACCCCCATTTTATAGATGAGGAAAGCAAAGTTCTGTGAGCTTAAGGTTCTTATTTTTAGTACCAGGTTTTGAGCCCAGGGGCACTTAACCACTGAGCCACATCCCCAGCCCTTTTAAAAGTATGAAAATTTGAAACAGGTTCTCATTAAGTTGCTGAGGGCCTCCCTAAGTTCCTGTGGCTGGCTTTGAACTCAGGATCCTTCTGCCTCAGCTTCCAAAGATGCTGGGATTACAGATGTGCACCACTGCATCTGTGAGCTTAAGGTTCTTATCTAAGGCCACACTGCTAGTAAGCAGAGGAGCTTCAACTCAAACCCAGGTTGGTCTGGGTCCTAAGCCAGGCTGCTTCCATGGTAAGACACTTGGGCATCGACAGGGTGGTCACCCTGTGCCCAGGACTGACTCCAGATGCTGGCAGAGCTGCTGTGTAATGCTTATTCCCTTTGCTTACAAATGCCTCACCTGCCAGACAGTTTCTCTAGTAGTGACTGCCATCAAAGCACTAAGGACACTATTCAGATATAAATAAACATGCCAAGGAAGGGTGGATTAAACCTCACTGTCCACTGGAGCCTGTGAATGAGTTTATTAGGTGTGGGAATGGGACTGCTGTGTACCCTGGGAGAAGGGGTTTACAGAGTGCCAGAGGGGACCCTCTCAGGGGAGACGACTAAAGCACAGCTCGGGAGCCATAGATCCAGGGCCATAGAGGAAAAGGACAGGGAGACTTGGCCCTGCCCTCCAGGAGTTAGTCTAGAAGGAACAAATAGCACTAATCAAAATGCGAGTCAGGATGAGTCTCCTTACACTCTTCCCTGGCCTTGACTGTGACCCATATAAGCTCTCTGTCCATCCCCATGGCTGGAATAACCCCAAATCTCTATCTCCAGCCCATTGGTTTGGCTACCTCCCTGTAGGATACCCCACTTGTTATCTCACCAGCCTCACAAACTCATCTTTGTCTGAGGCCACCTTCCATGGGCTCCTCCTGTTTTCTCCCTCTCAGTCATGGCACCACCATGTTCTCCAGTGAGGAATTTGGGAGTTCCTCTGGATTTCTTCTTCCTCACCCTGCCCATTCCATCAGTTACGAGTGTGGCCGATGGTCCCTTAAATGTTCTCTGTTTCCTGATTCCTATTCTCATTGCTCCTGATGTGATCTGGCCTCTTCTGACCCCTCTTAATCTCACTGTATAGTGCTCCCCTCTGTGAGGAAGTCACACTATTCAATATGAATGCTGAGTAGAATAGAATAATCCACGGAAGATCTGGGAGGAGGACAAGGGACAGAGAAAGCAAAGTAAAAGCCCTGAGCTTAGAGATGGCTTCATGTGCTCAAGAAACTCAAAGAGGGCCAGAATGTACAGTGTTCATCCTGAAAACCAATGAATTATAGGACACCCCCCCACCCCCCTTCCCTCTGAAACCTTTGGTGTTAGTGGACCAGGACACTAATAAGGTCTGTTAAAGTCTCATCCCCTGGTACCTGTGAATGTGAACTTACTCAGAAATAGGGTAATTAAGATGTAGACTAAGATGAAGTCATATTGGAATAGGGTGGGCCCTTAATCTGGCTGGTGTCCCTATAAGAGAAGAGATAGGGACACACGGAGGGAAGACAGTCATGTGAAGATGGTGGCAGATTGGAGTTGTGCTTTCACAGCCAAGAAATGCCAGGGTAGCCAGTGACAAGGACTCCCTCCTTGACCAAACTTTAGCCAAGCTCCTTTGAACCATCTTCTGTACAAGGTCTCCACCTTGTAGAATTCTGCTGAGTTGGTTTGGCGTGAACTGCTCCACCCTTGACATCCAGTCTAGCTCTTTATCTCCCATGGTTGATATCTAAGCCCATGGCAGGCCCTTAGCAAGAATCCCCTGCCCCTGGTGTCTAATTAAGCTCTTCATGGTACTTTTCCAACTACTGACTCTGTTCTTTGCTTATAAATTCCCAGCCATCTTTGCTGTGCTCTAGAGTGGACCTCATTTCCTCTCCATCTTGCCCTTTGTGATAAGCATTCAACACTTTTTTTCTTTTTTGTAACCACTGGTCCCCATTAAAACTTGGAAGAAGTTTGGAAGGATTCCACCCAGAGCCTTCCCAGGGAGCATCACCTTCTGAAGACTTTAGTTTCCGGAAGACAGGGTGCTACCAATGGGGAAGGACAGCTGTCTCTGTTTTCAGATGCTTCATTTGTGGTGTTTCATTTCAGCAGCCCCAGGAAGTGACGACAGAAGCCAGTTCAGGCCTTTGGCCCCAGCCCCAGGCTTACCTTTTGGGAGTAGTTGAAGGCCTTTTGTATCTCAGCAGTGATGGCACTGATGTCGTCACTCTCATACACACCTGGAAACAAGCACATTGTGAGCGCACTCACACACACACTCCATGGACCATCACCAACTGTCCTGTAGGTCACGTTCTGGAAACATACCATGCTTTGAAAAAGGTTAATGTAAGAGAACTTTAGGGTGCCTTCTAGATCTGAGATTTTAAAATATTTTCAAGAGTTTTGTATTTAAAAAAAAAAACTTTAAAAATTTTGTAGTCATACATACATAACATACAATTTGCCATTTAAAGATTTGGTGGTGTTTTTTGTTTTGTTTTGTTTTGTTTTGTTTTTAACCCAGCCAGGGCCTTGGGCATGAAATTCACTCATTCTAGGACTGAGCTACACTTTCGGCCTTAAGTGTCCAATGTGGTGTGGTGAAGTACATCCACGGTGCTGTGCACCTATTGCTACTACTCATTTCCAGAACAGTAGTTTTACATTTTTTTTCATGCTGGCGATTGAACCCTGGGCCTCAGGCATGCTCAGCATACGCTCTACCACTGAGCTACACTCCCAGCCCCTCTGTTTTGTATTTTTAAACTATGATTTTCACGTGCCACTTTTCTGGAATATATCTATGGCATGCATCTATGGCTCCGACAGCCGTCTAGAAAGAGGCAGGCAGGAAGACCAGGCAGCCCTCACGCACCTGTGTCTCCAAACCAGTGGAAGCGACCACCCGTAGCCTGGGTGAGCTCCTTGTAGGCTGCCGCTGTGTCCCCGCGGCTGGCGTAGCAGGCAGGGGGCGTGGTGTCCATCCTTGGCTCACCCACGTAGAAGAGACACACGTTCAGCTGGAGGTCGCAGCCTCCGCAGGCCTCGGCCATGTAGGCGCTGAGAATGGACTGTGGGGACGAGAGAAGGCAGGAGGGACCCACAGCTGAGGGCCTGGAAGCTCCTGGTGGCCCCTCGGCTCAGCCCAGTGAGCTTTCTCAAGGGCCCATGGCCCGGCTGGTCTAGTGATGAGCCCAGGTCACAATTTCCACCAAGTGTGGTCTGTTACCAGCAGCATGGACATGGGAGGGGGGACACTTGTCAGAAATGCAGATTCTCAGGGACTGCTGAGCCCGGAGCTGCATTTTAACACCATCCCCAGGTGCTTTTCTGTGCCCTAAAGTTTGAGAAGCCTTTAGAAAATCAAGCTGGGACTGGGGCTGCAGCTTGGGCAGAGCGCTTGCCTAGCGTGGCCTGAGGCCCTGGGGTCAACCCCAGTCCTGCAACAAATGCAGAAATATAACGCAAGCCCAGGACAGGGCTACCCACCACATCCTGATCCGGGATGCCCCCTGTGAAGAGGTAGATGCCCTGCGATTGCTGTTTGTCTTTGTCCTTGAAGTCCACCTCCACGGCCTTCTGCAGGGCGCTGAGGACGTTCCTGCTGCCTTGGCACTTCAGGGCCAGGGCCCACCTGCAGAGGCAGGAGGTGATGCCAAGGGAGGGCACCTGGGAGGCCCCCAGGTGGGGGACAGCAGACAGAAAGTGGCTTTCTGACTTCTGCCCAGGGTTGGTGGAGGGCAGGGACTCAAGAGAGCTACCCGCTGGTTGGGGGACGGGGAGAAGAAGGAACCGGCCTCAGACCAGGCAGCTTGACCCTCCCTGCCACCTACCACCAGGCGCTTTGCAAATTGGAGTGGCTCGGGGGAACCATCTCAGGCCTCCAACTCTCGATTGTGCTCCCAAACCTTTGAAGGAAGGAAAGAAGGCTTGTTCAGAGGCAGAGCGGATGTCCATCCTGTGGCCCAGCTTTTTGGGCCCCACAGGCTTCTGTGGGGACAAAATTCAGACCATTCCCCAAACATTAGGGTACCGCTGGCCAGAGCCAGCCAAGAGACAGCCTTGCTGGTCATGACCCGTCCCAGGGAATTCCAGGTACAGTAGAGCTGGGACTCTCGGTGAAGACGTGGCCTTGGCTGGCTTCCACCCTAACCCACTGACTGTACCACCCATTCCCCTTCCTCCAAGGAGCAAGTCATTGCTCCCTTTTTAAACTCTCCTGGAGTGGGCTTCCCTTCCTGATCTGTTCTCTCACTCTTTTTCTACAAATTATACATCATCTCATTTTCCCCATAAAATAGAATTCAAGATCCTTAAGAAATCTAGCTGGGTTCAATGGCACACTCCTGTAATCCCAGAGACTCAAGAGGCTGAGGCAGGAGGATTGCAAATTCAAGGCCAGCCTCAGCCACAGGGAGACCCTGTCTCAATCAGTCAATCAATCAATCAATGGGGCTGGGGATATAGCTCAATGATAGAGCATCCCTGAGCTCAATCCCCAGTACCAAAATAATTCAATTAAATTTTAAGAAAGAGAATTTAGCCCTTTTATTGAAGAAAAGGTGCCCCCTCTCTGGTTCAAGATTAGTTTTTCCACCTAGGCTCTTGATCCTGTCTACAGGATTCAATCTCTCCATACTTAAAAATGCCCCTCTTCCCCTAGTAGTGACTCTATGAGGGATCTCTTTCTCTTTCCTTTTTGACCTTAAGGACAAAGTCTCTGGAAATACTGCACCACCACCTCCTCAGCTGCTACTCCCTTCTCCACCCACAGCGCTCAAGCTTTCTGGAAAGTTCTCTGGCAAATGGTAACGATGACCTTCCTTCCTCTTGTGGAAATATCTCTAGTATTGTTGAATAGTAAATCCTCCATGAGAGCTGGATAAGAAAATCTAATAATATAACAAAAATGAATATTTATCCAATTTTATCCTGCCCTCTCAGAGGTCTAACATTTTGCTCTATATTCTTTCATTAAAAAATAGATAAGTAGAGCTGGGGTTGTGGCTCAGTGGCAGAGCGCTCACCTAGCACATGCGAGGCCTTGGGTTCGATCCTCAGCACCACATAAAAATAAATAGATAAAATAAAGGTATTGTGTCCAACTACAACTAAAAAATAAATATTTCAAAAAATAGATGAGTAGCACTGAGATCATATGTTAAAAGAATAGAAAGACACCAAATAAATCATCTAATGTTACATTTCAAGCTCCTAGAAAAAGAACAAATCAACATCCAAATCAGTAGAGGACAAGAGATAATTAAAATCAGAGCTGAAATCAATGAAATTGAGATTTAAAAAAATTTTAAAAATCAACAGAAAGTTGGTTCTTTGATGAAATAAAGAAAATTGATAAACCCTTAGCCAAGGTAACCAAAAAAGAGGAAAAACTCAAATGATTAAAATTCGTGATGAAAAAATGAAATGTCATCACAGATAATACTGAAAGACAGAATAATCGTATTTTGAAAAGTTATACTCAAAACTAAAAAATCTTGAAGACATCAACAAAGTCCTAGAGATGTATGACCTACCAAACTGAAATAGGAGGACATAGAAAATTTTAAATATATGAATTTCAAGTAATGACCATCAAAAGCCTATCAATAAAGAAAAGCCCAGGGCCAGATGGATTCTTAGCCAAGTTCTATGAGACCTTAAAAGAAGAACTAACACCAATCTTCCTCAAATTATTCCTGAAATAGAAAAGGAGGGAACCCTTCTAAACTTGTTCTATGAAGCTAGTATCACTCTGATACTAAAACCAGACAAATACACATCAAGGAAAGAAAACCTCAGGCCAATATTCCTGATGAACATAGATGTAAAAATTCTTAATAAAATACTAGCAAATCACATATATATATAAAAAAAACATTAAAAGGATAGTGTGCCATGATCAAGTGGGTTTCATCCCAGGGATGCAAAGTTGGTTCAACTATATGGAAATCAATAAACATAATTCACCACAAAAAATAGGCTTAAAGACAAGATTATTAATGGATGCAGAAAAAGCATTTGACAAAAAAACAGCTCCCATTCATGTTTTAAACACTAGAAAAACATGCTTCAGGGGCTGGGGATGTGGCTCAAGCGGTAGCGCGCTCGCCTGGCATGTGTGCGGCCCGGGTTCGATCCTCAGCACCACATACAAAACAAAGATGTTGTATCCGCCGATAACTAAAAAATAAATATTAATAAAAAAAAAGGAACATGCTTCAACGTTGTTAAATCTATCTATGCTAAACCCAAGGTCAACATCATTCTAAATGGAAAAAAATTGAAAGTATTCCCTCTAAAAACAAACAAGACAGGGATGCCCTCTTTCACCACTTCTATTCAACATAGTCTCTGAAGTTCTAGCCAGAGCAATTAGACATATGAAAGAAATTAAAGGGATATGAATAAGAAAAGAAGAACCCAAACTGTCTCTGTCTGCCAATGACATGATCCTCTATTTAGAAGACCCAAAAACCTCTACCACAAAACTTTTAGAACTCATAAATAAATTCAGCATGGTAGTAGGATACAAAATTAATACCCATAAATCAATTGCAATCCTACACACCAATGATGAATCAGCTGAAAGAGAGATTAGGAAAACAATCCCATTCACAATAGCCTCAACAACAACAACTTGGGAATAAATCTAACAAAAGAAGTGAAAGACCTCTACAATGAAAACTACGGAACACTAAGGAAAGAAATTGAGGAAGACCTCAGAAGATAGAAAGATCTCCCATGTTCATGGATAGGCAGAAATAATTATCAAAATGGCCACACTACCAAAAGTGCTATACAGACTTAATGCAATTTTTATTAAAATTCCAATGATGTTCTTTATAGAAAAACAGTCATGAAATTCATTTGGAAAAATCAAAGGCCCAGAGTAGCCAAAGCAATCTTTTGCAAGAAAAGTAAACCAGGAAGAATAACAATACCAGATCTTAAATTATACCTCAGAGTTACAGTAACAAAAACCATATGGTATTGGCACCAAAATAGACTTGAAAACAAATAGAGCAGAATAGAAGACACAAAGACAAGCCCACATAAATATAGTTATCCTACGCTAGATAAAGTGCCATAGACGTACATTGGAGAAAAGACAGCCTTTCAACAAATGGTGCTAGGAAAACTGGAAATCCATATGTAGCAGAATGAAATTGAACCCCTATCTCTCTCACCCTGCACAAAACTCAACTCAAAGTGGATCAAGGATCTAGGCATTAGCCCAGAAAATCCTGCACCTACTGGAAGAAAATGTAGGCCCAACATTCCAATATATCAGCTTAGGACCAGCTTCCTCAACAAGACTCCTAAAGCACAAGAAGTAAAATCAAGAATCAATAAATAGGATGGTATCAAACTAAAAAGCTTCTTCATAGCAAAAGAAACAGTGAAGAATGTGAAGAGAGAACCTACAGAATGGGAGAAAATATTTGTCACCTATGCCTCAGATAGAGTGTTAATTTCCAGGTTATATGAAAAACTCAAAAAGCTTAACAAAACAACAACAAAAACAATAATAATAATAATGATAATAATAATAACCCAATCCATAAATGGACAAAGGAACTAAACAGCTCTAAAAAGAAGAAGAAATATGGACGGTCAACATATATATGAAAAGATGTTCAATATCTGTCGCAATTAGAGAAATGCAAATGAGATTCCATCTCGATCCAACCAGCATGGCAATTATCAAGAATACAAGCAACAATAAATGTTGGTGAGAATGTAAGGAAAAAGGTACACTCATACATTGTTGGTTGGAATGTAAATTGGTGTAACCACTCTGGAAAGCAGTATGGAAATTCTTCAAAAAACTGGGCATGGAACCACCATTTGATCCGGTTATCCCGCTCCTTGATATATATCCAAAGGATTTAAAATCAGCACGCTACAGTGATGCAGCCACATCAATGTCTGTAGCAGCACAATTCACAATAGCTAAGCTATGGAACCAACCTAGCTGCCTACTAACAGATAAATGAATAAAGAAATTCTGATATATATATATATATACACACACACACACACACATATATACACACATACACCCAATGGAATATCACTCAGCCATAAAGAAGAATGACTTTATGATATTTGCCAGTAAATGGATGGATCTAGAAACTATCATGCTAAGTAAAAATAAGCCAATCCCCCAAAACAAAAGGGTGAATGTTTTCTCTGATATGTGGAAGCTAACCCACAATAAGGGGACATGAAGAATAGAAGTTTAGAGGATTAGACTAAGAGAAATGAAGGGAAGGAAGGGAGGGGGAATGGGAATAGGAAAGACAATGGAAAATTCTGAAGTAAATTCCCTATATATATATATATATTAATATACCTCAGTGATCCCACCATCATGTGTATCTACAAGACTGGTGCCCTAATTAGAATAAGATATATTACATTCTTGCGTAGTTATATCAAAATGGCTCTACTGTCATATATAACTAAACAGAATCAATAAAAACGTAAGCTGAGGCTGGGGCTATAGCTCAGTGGCAAAAGCATTTGTGAGGCACTGGGTTCCATCCTTAGTGCCACAGAAAAATAAACATTCAAATAGTGAGTGAATTATTCCACATACACTATTTGTAAGCTGCTTGTTTTCATTCATTTGGGCTTACAGAGGGCATCGTTCTATACACAGTCACATTATTCTTCCTCATTCTTTTGAACAGTTGCATAGTACTCCACCACTGGGATTATTTTACCAGTTTCCTTTAGACAGTTTTACAGTTTGCTTCCAGGTTTATCCACTGTCACTCTGCATGCAACATCCCTGTGTGGCTACATTTGCACACTCATCTGAGTATTTCCTGAGGATGATTCATAAGGCTTAATGGACGGGACACTTTAAAAACTTTGATACAGAGGGTTCTGCTAAATTATGCTCCCACCATCAGTTTCCAGAGCAACTTCTCCTCCTACTATTACCAGCACTGGGTGTTATCAAGCTTTTAAATCTTTACAGTCTGAACTGCAAAAAAACAAATATATGTCTATATCTCCTTTTTCATATTAGTGAGTTCCTTGGCCAAATGCAATGACTCCTTTTACTCTTCCCTTTTTTTTTATTTTGAGACAGGGTCTAGCTAAGTTGCTTAGGGCCTCCCTAAGTTGAGGCTGCCTCTGAACTTAACAATCCTCCTGCCTCAGCCTCCCAAGCCTCTGCAATTTCAGGTGTGCACCCCCATGCCCAGCTAAAATAATATATTTAAATAAATATATATCTAATATATTTAAAATTAAAAAAAATTTTTTAGTTGTAGATGGACAGATAGAATGCCTTTACTTGTTTATATTTATGGGTGCTAAAGAATCGAACCCAGTGCCCCACACATGCTAGGCAAGCACTCTGCCACTGAGGTACAGCCCCAGCCCATATTTAAATATTTTTTATTTTAGAAGCTATGTATGTAACATATACAATCTATAATTTTTAAAACTATATAATGTATAATTTTAAAACTATATGTGCTATATACAGTTTTTATTTATTTATTTATTTTTATTTTTTTAAATTTTAATATTTATTTTTTAGTTTTGGGTGGGCACAACATCTTTGTTTGTATGTGGTGCTGAGGATCGAACCCGGGCCGCAAGCATGCCAGGCGAGCGCGCTACCGCTTGAGCCACATCCCCAGCCCCAATATACGGTTTTTAAATAGTTAAAATTTTTATAAAACTACATATAGCTTTAAAATTGTATGCCATTTATAGGTAGATAACATTTAAATTTATATGTATAACATTTTTATTTAAATTTAGAATTGGAATCCCACATACTTGAAATACTAGGGCTTGTTAGAAATAGGCTGAGGGCTGAGACTGGGGCATGGCTGCCCCCTTTCTCTGTAGTGTTTATCGACTTGGAAGCCAAATGGGGTGTCGGGCTGAATTACTTTATCCTGGCTGATCAGGCACTGTGTTTTGGGGCCCCTTATCACCTTCACCCCAGCGGGACAGTCCTGCAACCCTCTGCATTATTCAGTGGCCCAAACAAGATCTCCACATCAGATGAATGGTGGCCTTCCTAGGATGCCGGGTGCAGCGAACCCCAGTGGCCCTGTCTAGCCTCCTGCCCACGCCTCAGCCCCGAGGCGGCCCCCTCCCCTCCAGGAACCTGGGTCAGGCACTCACGCGATGAGGTTGAAGCAGTCCTTGTTGGACATTTGCTCCTCTAGCAACAGCCGCAGGGAGTGCTGGATATGAATAATGTACATGGAATTGGTCACGGAGATATCCAGCAGTATAACCACCCTAAAAAGAAACAGGAGCTTTCAGAGGAGAACCGAATCTCTCAGATAATGTTTATTTTGTTCCATTTTACTATTTAAGGCTTTTTCCAGGGGGATTTCGCATGCCAAATTCATAGCTGGCTCCAATCTCCCCCGTGGTGTGAGGCCAAGAGAGATGGGTTTACAATAGTAGGCTCGGGGGGGGGGCGGGTCTCGGATCCTTCTCTCCCTGTAATGGAATAAGCCAGGTCTCGGTGGGCCTGGTTTAAGGGTGGTAGACTGCATATCCTGATTCTCACAAACCTTTTTGTTTTAAAGAACTGGCTTTGAATATTTTAACAGGTCAGGGTTGCTGTGTGGAAAGCAAAAACAAGGAGAAAAAGATGAGGCGTTAGGTGTATCCTTAGTCCACCTTCTCCCCCATCCTCCTCTTGAGACAGCTGTGGATGGTAGAAGAAAATCCTTCTGACCTAGAATCAGATGATCTTTGCTCAGGCCCTGCTTCCTACCAGCCATGTGGCCTTGGGCCTTAGGTTATGTGGCCAAGTCACAAAGCCCTAAAAACTATATGAGAAGTCTCCTTGCAGAGTTGCTTCGAGGACTGAATTAGGTAAAGATGTTTAGTATTATAAAGATAATACCTTGTAAATAGCAATGCATCAAATAAGGTATGATGAGGATGGCTGTGTTTGCATACATATTGTCTGTCCCTAGTCAGCCTCCATTACCCCTTCTGGCCACAGCATCCTGATTTTCCTTTGGGAAACAGCTCTGCTTCCATCAACCTGAGTCAGGTGAAACTGACCCAAACTTCAGGGGTGAGCGTTTGACCCTAAACCATGAGAACCTCTCACCTCCCTGGCCCAATGAGTGGACCGTGGAAGTCTTGGGTGTGTTAAGGTGGAAGAAAGTTCGTTTAGAGCTTCAGGCATCCGTTTTCCTCCTAGCAGGGAAGCTGTCACAGAGAGAAAGCAGAGCCGAGACCCAGGTTCCTGGATCCAGCCATGTCTGCAGATGGCTATCAGATCTCTTCTAGAATTTTCAGGCACCTTAATCAGACTTCTCTGTTTGGTTTCAGCCAATTCGCACTTAGTTTCTGTTGCTTTTTAACAGAAAGAATCCTGAGTGACACGTGATGGTGGTGCTGGTGTGGAGGGATGGTGGGGTCACCTTTTCCTCTTCCGGGGGTTCTGCTGAGCGATTACTGACACCTAATCTAAGTGATGGCTTCTAAGGCCACCGACAGGGAGTCACGAGTCAGGTAAATGTCGTGCCACACACCACGCCTGTGAAGGACAAGAGCACTGCTTGGGGGGAAGGTACCTTTTTTCACAGACGGTGCCCCAGATCCTTCTGCTGGCCAGGGAGAGCCACTCGATCCTCCTCTCATACAGCTGCAGGGCTCCGCTGAGCTGCTTCTGTTGAGGCAATGACCACCGTGAGTGACTGCGGAAAGGGTGGTGATTCAGAGGTCTGTGGGGAGGGAGATATTTCACTGGCTTCTGGACATGGTGTGTCAAGGCTCTGATATCCAGGCAGTATAAACAGCCTCCTGAGTCAGCGAGTCTGCCCCAGGCCTAGGGAAGGGAGGGTCAAAGTCTTCTGGCGGCCTTGAGTGGTGAAGGAGGCAGATCGTTCCCCAGAGGGTGAGACTGACTCTTGCTGGGTCTTCTAGGTCCAGCCTGGGAAGGTACCAGAGCTCTCTTTACAGCAGGGAGTTCAGACTCCACTGCCCATGGCACCTCCTGGTACCCCATACTCTGACTTACTGAAGGCATCACTGACCTGGTACTCGTAGAGGAAGGGTGGGTCCACGTGGACATTCTTCATTGTCCCGTCATGCCATTCAAACTGTACCATGGCTCTCTGCACTCGGAGTGGGCAGGAAAGGGAGCAGGTGAGCAGAGGCGGGAGTTGGGGGAAGGATTTTAAATCTAATTTGGATATTGGACTTGTCAACTGAGACGCAGGAGAGAGAGGTGGGCTCTGAGCACAACTGGGTGGGATTTCCCTGCCCACCACACATACCATCGCCACCACAGGCCATTGCTGTGTCTGGAGCTGGCAGGACAGGGGTCACTTTCTTGAGAGGCTCTTGGGTTTGGGAACCCAGATAAGCCTTTGGGGACACTGAATATCCAATGTGTCCATCCTGGTCCTGCCTCCCCCATCAAGCCACCGTAGCCACCTCTGTCACTACATCATCTGCTGCTCCAACTGCACACCTCCCACTCCTCCGTCCTTCAGCCTTCTGTCTTCCCACTGATCTATTTACCTATTAGTCCTTCCATCCTTTCTTTCATTTTTCCTTTGATCCTTTTGTTTTTCCTTTGTTCCTTCCTGTTTTCTCTCATTTCATTTCCCCTTTCCATTCTTCCAACCAGGTACACACCCACCTCCATTTCCACTCATCTACCCATCCATTATCCTTTTCCTTCTTCTTTCCTTCCATCTGCTCACCCACCCAGCCATCCTGTGGGCCTTCACTAGCTGCTTCCTTGTCCTAGACATGGGGGACTAGAGTTGGAGAAGAGAGTGTTTCTCTTAAAGGACTTGTGCTTTGTGGGGACCTAAATGGGTTAACAGGAGATAGGAGCAATCATAAAGTCTGCACGAGGTACAGTGAAGACATAAAGAGCTCACATCTGCCCTCTCTGAGTGGGGTGGAGCAGAACTTTCATGGAGGAGGTGACTATGGTACCTGATTTACTGTCCCATCTCCCAAGTTTTCTTTTCTTTTCTTTTTTTTTTTTTGAGGGGTGGGGAGTACTGGGCATTGAACTCAGGAGCACTCAACCACCAAGCCACATCTCCAGCCCTATTATTTTATTTTATTTTTTATTTAGAGACAGGGTCTCACTGGGTTTCTTAGCATCTTGCTTTTGCTGAGGCTGACTTTGAACTCATGATCTTCCTGCCTCAGCTTCCGGAGCTGCTGGGATTACAGGTGTGTGCCACTGAGCCTGGCTCCAAGTTTCATTTCCAAATTTTTACAGTAGATTTGTTTGTTTTTTTGAGGGGGGTTCTGGAGATGAACCCAGGTTTAGAGTATGCTAAACACACGCATGAGGTGCCACTGAGCTACACCCTGGCCCTGTTATAGGGATCTGGCGAGTGATCCTGAGCCCCAGGGGAAAAGCCTGGCCCCCTGTCCAGGCCTTAGGGCCCACCATGGCCCACTTAGGACTCTCATTGCCCAAACATATCAGAAGATGGGAAGTGCCACAAGGGAGCACCCCTGTAGAGCATGGGACAGAGCTCTGCATTTGAAATACCTCGTGGATAGTTGATGATACTGTTTTCTGCAGAATGGGCACAAATCCTTCCACAGGAGAGAATGCGTTGGGTGCCAGAACCTGATAAAGACTTAATTTCTTGGCTGCAAAAAATTAAATAGTTGGGTTGAGTCCCTAAGGGTCCAGGCTTTTTCCTTGGTCACCTGTGTCCTGGGTCTCTGCCCTCTTTGGGAATTTACCTTTTAGGCCATTGATTTTTAGCCACTCTGCAGAAGTCTTGTCCAAGTTTGGGAACTCAATTGAGAGAGGAGCATCATGTCTTGTACGTTTAGGCAAAAGACTTGTGAACGGTTCTTTTTCCAGCTCTGGGGAAATCTAATTAGAAAGCTCTTATTACATAACCGTATTTTACAGCTGGAAAGTCTTCAATCTTCCGCACTTGCCCAGTCCCCTAAGTGGAGCGTCTTAAATCCTGACCTGGTAGATAAAGGACAGTTCTGCTTTCCCCTCCCATCTTCCTCATCCCTTCCTTAGGAGATTTTTGGAATTTCCAGGGAAGTGAGAGATACTCAGTATCTCCCTTCCTCTTCCATTTTCCCATCCTCCTTCCCCCCCTCCTGTCCTTACTACAGATTCCAAGATGGCGGGTAGCCCCACCAGGACTTAAAACCCAAGGCTAATGCCCAGGCCATATCATTTAGGGAACCCTGATCTAGCCCAGTCTCTCCTAGTCACAGTGGCAGAGTGAAAAACTGTCTCCGAGAGGTTGAACTGCACAGTTAGTGTGTAAGTAAAAAGGCAGTTCCCAGACGCCATTGGTTGAACTCTACCTACCTCCTTCACGGCACAGGCCTGTTCCTCACAAGGGTTGCTCTGGTGCAGGGCTTGCATGTAGCCCAGGAGGCTCTGGGCCTTCTGGATTTCTGCCTGGAGCTCATCCATGTCTCTACTGGTATAGAGCTGGGGGAGGGAAGGGATGGTGGTGGCCATCAGCCATCAGGAGTGGCCTGGATATCAGCAGTGGCCAAGGCAGGAAAGGGGCAGGTAACCCAGGCAATTCCCAAAGCTGAGTGGCAGCCTGTTTAAACCAGAGGTTACAAACCGGGAGCCACATGCCAAATTGAGCCTGCAAACGTGTTTTGTTCCACAAGTATAGTATTGGCCTGCGGTGTTTTTAAACAACAGAAGGATTTTCTAACTTTAAAAATGTAAAAGAACACTTTGCACTGACTGGGATGGCTATAATAATAACAAACAAAAAATAGTAAGTGCTGGGGAGGCTGGGGAGGACTGGAACCCTTCTTCAGTGCTGGTGGGAATTTGATGGTGTAGCCGTTATGGAAAGAGTTTGCGGGTCCTCAAAAAAATTAAGCATAGAATTACCATCAGATCCAGCAATTCCACTTCAGTTCTGTCATCCAAATGACAGGGCTCAGAGATCCTTGATTACCCATGTTTGTGGGAACATTGTGACCATCAAAAGGTGGAAACAATCCAAATATCAATCAATGTGGTCTCTCCAGACAATGAGAGTTATTCATCCCTAAAAAGGAATGAAGTACTGATACCTGCTACAGCATGGGTGAACCTTGAGAACATCACGCTAAGTGAAAGCAGCCAGACTCAAAAGATGAAATATCCAGAACAGGTAAATTCATAGAGACCTGAAGCAGGTTGGTGATTGCCAGGAGTTTGGAGTGGTGGGAGGGAGAAGTGAGGAGTGAATGGTTTGTGGGTACAGGGTCTCTTCTGGGGCTAATGTTATGGTTTAGATAGAAGGTGTCTCCACCAAAAACTCATGTGTGAGACAATTCAAGAAAAAATTGGGAAGTGAAATGATTGGGTCATGAGAGTCTTCACTGATCAGTGCATGAATCCACTGGTGGGGATTTGTTGGGTCACAACTGTAGGCAGGTAGGCTGTGGCTGGAGGGGGTGGGTCACTGCAGGGTGTGCCTTTGGGGTATGTATTTTGTCCCTGCTCTACAGTGTCTCTCTGCTTCCTGGTGCCATATTCTGAGATGCTTTCCTTTACCACACTCTTCCACTCTGATGTTCTGCTACACCTTGAGTAATACAGCAATGGAGCCGGCCATTTATGGACTGAGACCTCCAAAAATGTGAGCTCCAAATCCACTTTTCCTCCACTAATTGTTCTTGTCAGGTCTTCTGGTCACAGAGACGACAGACCTGACTAAAACAGGTGATAAAAGCATTTTGGGGGCTGGGGATGTGGCTCAAGCTGTAGCGCGCTCGCCTGGCATGCGTGCAGTCCAGGTTCGATCCTCAGCACCACATACAAAGATGTTGTGTCCGCCGAAAAACTAAAAAATAAATATTAAAAAAAAAAGCATTTTGGAACTAGCTAGAGGTGGGGTTGTCCAACATTGTGAATGTCTTCAATGTCGCTGAATTGTTCAAAATGATTAATTTCATATTATGTGAATTTACCTCGGTTTTTAAAAATATAATGGAAAAAAACCCATATTTCTGACTCTTCTTGACAAATTGGAAGACCTGGTAAGATTGGGATCACATTTCTACAGAACAACAAGTGGCTGGGCTGAACAGAGGCCATCTCTTTAAATAGGACATGTGCTATCTATTTTGCCAAAGTTCTCAAATAAAATTCTTTGTACCCATTTCTTCAATAAGAGAGTAAAACAACACCCCCTCCACCCATAAGGCAACTGATAAGGGCCACGGGTTTTAAGATACAATATTTCTTAAAGCAGCCCACTGCATTTTTTTTCTTTAGCTTTTCCCCCCTGTAGCTTGTGACACCTACAAAGAGGTTGGGCAGTGAGGTAGTGAGAAGAGGCGTGGTCAGACCTGACTCCCTGGTATGAAATGCTAGACTTTGTGACACTTGAACACACTTATGAGATGCAAGCACGCAGTTATTCATGGTTATTCACAGTTATTAGCAGACATAGCCTGTTAGCCAAACAATGACAGGATTCTTAATCTGCCAAATGGATCTATTCGTGTTTTCTAATTGTTACCTCCATTAGGAATATGGATGATATTTAGCTGTTAACTGGGTCAAGGACACTAATGGATTGGTATAGGATTGTGTTTTAGTCAGTTTTTCTCACTGCTGTGACTGAAGGACCTGACCAGAACAACTATAAAGGAGCAAAGGTTTATTTCAGAGGTCTTAATCCATAGACAGCTAGCTTTATTCTTCAGGGCTCCAGGTGAGGCAGAACAACATGGCGGAAGAGTGTGGCAGAGGGAGGCAGCTCACATGGTGATCAGGGACCGGAAAGAGACTCCATGCTCCAGATACAAAATACATACACCATAGCCACGCCCCCAAGGAACCACTTCCTCCAGCCACACCCCACCTGCCTCGAATCACCACCGAGTTAATCCCATCAGGGATCAATTCACTGATTGGGGGCAAGGCTATAATCCGATCATTTATCCTCCAAACCTTGCATTGTCTTACATGTGAGCTTTTGGGGGACAGCTCACATCCAAGTCATAACAGACTAATTGCTTTTTCTGCCCAGCTGTGGGTCCCTTGCAGTAGCAGGGGTCTTTCTAGGACTGAGAACAGAGGCGTCTGTTTCACACAGTGCTCTGGTGGGAACCGAGACAGGCTGGGCCCGTGTTCATGGGATCTGGATAGTGATAGGGGATTCTGCCAACCAGTCTGTGGATTCCCAGGCGTGCAATCAACCCACCATACACACTGGCAAAGGAGCACTTGTGACCCCAGGTTGTCCCTGTTCTTCCCGTCTACTCATTTTAACCTGATCTTACCTGTGTGAACTTACTGGATATGAGCTGGGAGCCTTGGAGGCAGGCGGGAAGGGCAGTGTGTTGGTAGAGAACTTACCTCTGTCTCTGGGCTGTAGCAGTGGTAGTAGCCCCTGAGTGCTTCTGCAAGGTTCTTCAGGATAGCCTGCAGAATGGCCACAGGATCAGTCCTTGCTAGCTAGGGTAACACCAATGCTCAGACAAGCCCCCTCCTGGCCTGGACCTGCCAGCTCTCCAATGCTTCCCATTTTACCAACAGGAGAGGTAGGTATAGGGAGGGTGTCTGGTCCACAGTGTGGGAGTTCTGCCCAGTCCTGAAGCCTCAAAGGCCAGCCCAGCTCACTATCGCCAAATCCAAAGGGAACCCAGGAGAATCCCAAGTGCTTACAGAGGGGACCTGATCATCGCATCTGTAGGTGATGACTTGGGTGATGAGGTCCCTTCCCATGGAGCATTGTTGGATGTAGTCAGACAGGATTTCAGAAGGCTGGTCTGGGCTGGGCGGGGGAGAACACAGAAGAGGAGAAGATGCCCCAGGTCAAATCACCTTGAGAATATGCCATAGCCAAATGGTAATTCCCAGGGAACATCTACTCATTCTGAACTGACCACTGTGACTCAGGACACCTGTGTAAGGTGCAGGGCTGGGTGGACCCTAGGCCCAGCTGCCCTGCCCTAGCTGTGGGTGGGTGACCTGCAAACATGATCCTCTCTTGAGCATGTGTGGAGAACCACACATGGTGATCCTTCCTCACACAGTGTTTTGTTTTTTCAACCCACTTCACGTAGTTTGTTACCCACTTAGGAAAAGAGGACCTACCAGCTTCCCATTATAATCACCAGAGAATCCAGCCCCTTTAGTGTGAAGATTTTCTTCAGGGCTTGTAGTAAATTGCTGCCTCCCTCAGGCTGCTGTTCCTTTACCCAGAGCTTGAGTTCCTGGAGGCTGGGAAGACACAGCAGCAGCAACCTGATTACACTCATGCACCGCGTCATGACCAGAACCTTCTGAAAAACTTTGGTGATTTTGATGTTAAGTGTGCATCACGGAATGGACATACACAAACCAGAGGGTGTGTCCTACTACACACCTGGACCCTGTGGCAGTGGTATGCAGTGTAGCCTATTGCTCCTGTGAGCAAAACCACAGGAAATCAAACCAATCATGCGAGGAAGGGATGTAATGGAGAGATGAGGTGCTCCTGGTGGAAACTGCACAGTGTTTTGCTATGAAGGAATGTGCTCCAAACCTCCAGAAGAGGCACAGCACAGGGACTGGTGTGTGGTTCAATGGTGGAGTGTTTGGCTAGCATGCACGAAGCCCTGGGCTTATCCCAGAATCACACCCACACAAAGGACAGCATAGTAGACACATAAACTGGAAAGATAGTCATCTATTATCATTTCCTGTACTATACAGAATTGTATGTGCTCTATTTTTCTTTATTTTCTTTCTTTATTTTTGGTACCAGGGATTGAAGACAGGGGTGCTTTACCACTGAGCCATAGCCCCCTTTTTATTTTTTATCTTGAGACAGGTTCTAAGTTACTTAGGGCCTCACCAAGTTACTTAGAGCCTCACTAATTTGCTGAGGCTAGCCTTGAACTTTCAATCCTCCTGCCTCAGCCTCCGAGTCACTGGGATTTAGAGTGCACCAGTGTGCCCAGCTGTGTTCTCTTTTTATATGTCTGGCAGTGCAGTATTACCACAAATGCATGAGTATTGCACTGTTACAACAGCTATGTCAGTAGGTGGCAGGAGCCTTTCATCTCAGTTACCATCTTATGGAACCGCGTCTCATATGTGATCTACCCTTGAACAAACTGTCTCTGTGTGGACTCTTACCAGGTGCCAGGTTTAGGACAAATATTAGCTCATTTAAGCCTAATAATAACCATTGTGGTAGGTGCCTTTATTCCCATTTTATAGATGAGGCTTACAAACTGAGGCTCAGAGTTAGGACTGGTCCATGGTGATACTAAAAACAACTGGTAAAAACAGATTTCAAATCAAGTCTGACTCTAGAACCTGAGCTTGCCGTGTCTCTGCTGTTTGAGGGGCTGAGGCTGAGTCCCTTTCTCTTACCACACCCACCCAACTTTCCTGGAATCTAGAGTTTAGTGTGAAGCACAAAACTAATCCCATAACCCTGAGAGCTGGCATGTGGCCAAGGAAGAAGTCCCATCTCACGGGGGACTTAGCTGCACAGCCACATGCCACACGGGGCATTAAGGGCAACATTCTGCCCTTTCCACTTTTTTAAGCTGACAAAGGGAAAATTGGGCTGGGGTGTGGCTCAGTGGTGGAACACTTTTGGTGGTGCTAGGGTGTTCCATCCCTAGCACCACCAAAAGGAAAAAGAAAAGAAAGTATATCTCCATTTGGTGCTAATGAGACTGTCACTTGTTACTTTAGCTGTCCGGTCACCTCCCTGTGCCCCACAGCATTCGGACAGAACCCCACTCTAGCCAAGCACTCTGCTAATCCAAGTCTCCCTTTGAACAGAGAGAACAAGTCCCAGCCTAGCACCTTCTCTAGCCAATCAGTTTCTAGCTGGAATTCAACATTTCATTATATTTATTTTTATGGTTACTGTCTAATTATGGCAAGTGATGTGTGATTCTTGGTTATAGACTTGATAGAAAATTGCCTTCAATAATAAATAGAGTTAATATAAAGATCTAGTAAAAGTGCCACACTGTGGCAGGGATATGACATAGGGACATGATAAGGGAAGCCCAGGAGTGACTGGAGTTGAGGAACTCAAGTTCCAGGGAATGGGGACCCAACTGGAGTGCAAAAGAGAGTACAGAATGCTCACGTTCACTGAGCACCTGTCCCGGCCAGGTACCTATTTCTCATTTCATCGTGACAACTCTGTGAGGGGTTGGTACCACTGGCCTCGTTCTGCAAACGAGAGTTAGAGGACTTGTCAGATTCCACCAGAGACCATCAGAGCCAGGGTCCTGCCAGAGCTGCCCAAGCCAGGCCATTTCTGTATGTGGAAGGATTCCCTTTCACAGCTGGTGCTGCGGAAGGGGGTTTCCTTTCCAGGAATTTAAGCTGGGAACCCAATCTGGGCTCTATTTTCTCAGGTGTCAACATTAAGACGACATCCACGAGAAGCACCCAGCATCACACCCACTACATACTAGGTGACATCCTCTTGATGGAAAAGAGGTTTCTACACACTGGCACAAGTAGGAATTCATACAAACCTCCTTTCCACCCCACAAAACTCCAAACGAGAATCCCCCAATAAAGGACAGGTATGCAGAAGAATTCGTCATAGCCATCAAGAAGAGCGAGACGGATCTGTAGGCACTGCTAGAGTGGGTGAATGATCAAGGTGCCGAACAACGTTACCTGCTCCCACTTATGTTCAAATCACACAAATGCATGAATATTCAGACTGTCTGCAAAAGCACTCACATGTCCTGTCCCTGTGTGAGTATGAGTATAACCAGAAGGCGGGCACAGTGTGCACACTGGTATTGCCAGCTACTCCAGAGACAGAGGTGGGAGGATCCCCTGACCCCAGAAGTTCCAGACCAGCCTAGGCAGCACAGGGAGACCCCTGATAAACCAAACTATCATAGGGAAGTGAGAAGGAAGCTGGAATGAGGGGGAGACTCATTATTATTTATGTTTCCTACTATTTGAATTTTTAAAAACATGCATGTTACTTTCATAATAATAAACCTATCATTGCTAATTTGCTGGACAAAAATCATGCCTTGTAAGTATCTTGTCTTTCATTTTGTGGGCTGGTCATTTGCGCAGTGACCATTTTTCCCCCCAATTTTTGGCTGGCTGAGCTTCTGCTTTTGTGAACTGGTCACTTTGTATTCACTTATGGGGTCCACACTCGATGAAGAAGACACTGACGCTTAAGGAGGAAAGCAAAAAGTCCTGGTGGAGGCTGGGTAGCACTCACGTGAAGGTGCTGACTTCCACAGGGTCTGGCCAGAGGGGATTGATGGTGGTGCCAAAGGACAGGACATACAGCTTCTCTTTGAGGCTCATCTGCTCATCGATGAGGCTCTGCCAGACAAAAGGACATCACTGGCTCACAGAGCCAGGGGCCACGTGGAGCCTGGTGTCACCCCTCCAGCCTTAGCGGGACCCTCTGGGATGGGGCGTGAACTGTGCTGAAATGCAGGCTCTGAGCCTTGGCTTGGTGGCCATCCCCGAGCTTCCAGCCCACTGGGTCTCACGTGGTGAGGGGAGCTGGCTGGCCACCTGTCTCAGCATGCGCTGTGGCTAGACTGCGGGCACCTAGCTGCCACATGGGGTGGGGGTTGGGGAGTGACAGCGGCATCATTGAAAGGCATGAGGGCTGGCAATGGAGCCATGAGCAAAACACCAGCCCGTTCAGTGCCCTCAAGCGGCAGCTCCTCCCTCCTCCCTGGTCAACTAGAAATGTCACCTTCCTGCCACCAACATGAGCCTAACGTTAGACCACCAGGCCTGGGGAATCTTTGGAAACGCAGCCCTGAGGACTTATCATGAGAGGAGCTTGCATAGACATCTGTCCCCTGACACCCAGAACAGGGGACGAGTCTGGACAGTTGCACAAGCTGGGCCACATTGAGCCTGTGCCTGGCTTGATAAGAGAGGGGTTTTGCTGCTGTGGTCTCCCTAAAGCTCTAGGGATTTCCATAATACCCCTCCACCTCCCCTCAGAGACTACAGTGGTTTCTGTCTCTGCCAGGTCTGCACTTTATTGGAACAAACTCCTTCCGTGTGGCCCTGTTAGGCAGCTGTTGTTCTTGTTCCCATTTCACAGAGAAGGTAGTTAAGCACTGGAGATCTGAGATGCCAGGGTCCATGGTCCAAGTTGGGGGTTTGGGTTTGTCTCATCATCTGACTCTAGAGTTCTGAGCTTTTCTACTCTGGATACACCAAAGAAACCAGAATAGCCCCTCCTTCCAGAAAAGTCCAGGATCCTAGTGCTGTCTTGGGCTGGAATCAGCCCCCAACTGATTCCTGCCTTCACATCCTCTCTCCAGGGAACTGCGGGCTCTGGAGGCAAAGTCTAGTTGGTTGGTGGTGAGAATACTAGAAGTTCGCACTGAAACTGAAAATGGGGTGAGGTTTCGCAGAATCCAATGCATTTCTCTCATGTAGGTGCTAATTAAGCAGCCGGGTTCTTCACAGAACACTCTGCTTTGCATTTGTTGTAAACAAAGCCCGGGAGGGTGGGGGAGTGACTCCAGATATCTCCTGTGCGGGAAAGACTTACCATGAAGTCATTCTGGAATTCTTCCTTCCGAGGGCCACTGCCAAATGCTGATGCATCAAGGAGGATGCCCACCCTGGCCCCCTTGATGGAGCCAAACACCTAAAACCAAGAAGGCATTCAGAAATAACCATCACAACTCTGTGGCTCTCCTGGGCCATGCACGGACCAGCTCTGCAACAAGCAGAGCATCAACAAGCAGCAGCAGGTGGAAGCCCCCCACTCCATTTTATGGGGGAAAAAGCAAAACCCCGTGTCCTGACTTCAGCTCTGGGCATTATCTGCTCCCAGGCCATGCATGGCAGCCTAGTTTCTAGAAGTTCTTTTTCGTTAGCACTACTGTGCACTCTCATAAAGTGAGGGCTGCCCATTACAGAAAAATCTGGAGACTATAGAAAAAGCATCCTTTGTAAGAGATGAAGTTTGAAGTCTAATGACATCAGCCTATCTTAATTTCTCTATGCCCCTTTTTATGTTGCTGACTACCAGTCAAAGGCAGATGTGCTGGGCTCCACAGCTGCTGTGCTATTTCTGTGCATTTCTAATTGAGTTTCTAAAGGCGATTACCATATGCATGTCAATGCTATTGGACTCTGTACTCTAGTGCCCTCCTGTCAGAGTGGCATGTCAATTGGAACTTTTTTTAAAAAATATAGTTATTTTTCAGTTTTCAGTGGACACATCATCTTTATTTTATTTGTATGTGGTGCTGAGGATCGAACCCAGCGCCCCGTGCATGCTAGGCAAGCGCGCTACCGCTTGAGCCACATCCCCAGGCCCTGGAACTTTTCATTCATATGAAATTGATAGCTCTCTAGAGGCAGTAGGTGCCATTGGATGTTTTTGTCTTAAATTAACTTTACTGGACTTTATTGACTGCTGAATTTTCCTGTTGGATTCCCTCCTTCTACGTTCACAGATAATATTTTTTGAGGGGGTTACTAAGGATTAAATTCAGGGGTGCTTAACCACTGAGCCACAGGGATGAGCGCAGGTTCCAGCCTATCCAGGTAGTATTTCTCACCTCCTGGTCATGGTGATTTTTCTAAATTAATCCACTAAGAATCAATCCCAGGCCTTGGGAGGGAATAGGAAGTGAGGTCCCTTTCAACTGGATTTGTCTAGCTAGTGACATAGAAACTTAGATTGCTGGTGGCCCTCTTTCCCAACCCTGGGGTGAGCCCTGCTGAGAGCAAAACCGATCCTCAGGAAAGCAGAGCCCAGACAAATTGCACTCAGGTCCAACTGTGTCTGGGTATAACTTCATCCATGGAGGTTAACAAGTTTCTTTTTTTTAAACTTAAGCCCGTTTAAGTCGTTTGCAGCTGAAAGAATTGTAACCAGTACAGACAGAATGAGTGGAAAGGGACAAAGAACAAGATCTGCGTCTGTTACCTTCTTGCTGTTTTCTGTGAGCCACTGGATTCTCTGCTGGTAGCGTTCAATAACTCTGTCAAGACACCAGAAAGACTCATCACCACAGTCGGCTGAGCAACAGCCACTTACACCCACAGGAGGAAGGTGTGGGTGGGATTTTTTAAAAAACCAGGCAAAGTCTAGCCAAGAGAAAATAACTACAGCTCTGAGTTTTCCAGGACGCCAGGTAAAATCCCAAAGGGTATGTGGAAAGTATTGAGTGCAGAGGCTGCTCTTCTGGCAACATTATCAATGGCTGGCTTGGTGGGATGAGGGGCAAGCTGCAGAGTGAGAGGAGATGGGGGCCTTGCTCATGAGGAAGGTGGGAGAACATTCTTGTATTTGCTCAAATCTGTGTCTTCTCAGATGCAACCACCCCTGGTCTCCTGGAGACTGATCCTAAATGCACAACCAAGGTTGTTCAGCTGTAGTTTCTGGGTAACAAAATATTGGTTTGCAAAAAGTAGCCAGAGGAATTTCTTGATGTTCTATTAATGCAAAGCTAGCCATTCCGTCACTGGTTGGACAGTAGCACATGATGGGGATTCAAGGTAAAGACCCAGTCATTTGAGTTTAACTGACTTGCACTCACTGAGGGTAGGTAGATTTGGGGACCAGAGAAGAGCAAGGAAAACCCATAAATGTAAAATGGTGGGGGGCAAGGAGTGGTGGGTAGATGTGTAAGTGGTGGGTAGATGTGAGCTAAGAACATGAGCTTCATAATGAGAGGGGCTTGGGCTTGAAAGCCAGGTCTGCCCATCACTAGCTATATGACCTTGGGCAGGTATGGTAACCTCTCTGAGCCCCAGTGCTGCATCATCTTCAGCAAGCAGATAATAAAGCATTCTATCCAAGTCGATTTGTCCAAACTCAACTCACTGTAAGTCAATTCTCTGATGATCCAGTTGCCAAATGACCAATTAGCTTAATAGACTAGAAAATTCCATAAAGTGCTGGATTCACAATTAAAACCAGTCAATTAAAATATCACAGAATTCTTCAAAACTCATTTAATCTTCTAACCCAATAAAAATTGCTATAAAATTTACCATTAAAATGTTTTGATAAATTTGGCAAATTGGTCAATTCTGTGAATGATCATTTTAGCAACTGACTTTTGATTAGCTGGTGTGAGAGTAATACAAAGTTTTGGGTTGTTGTAAAGGTTAAATACAGCCCTTAGCAGAATTTGTGACACATTAATTAAATATTATCTATCATCATCATCATCATCATCATCATCATCATCATCATCATCACCATCACCACCTTTCAAAAAACCTCAGTAAAACAATAATTGTGGATCCTAGATTGCTATAACTAGGATGAAAGGACCATCCTAATCTGTTAATCTGTCTACTGATTATCCAGAGACATATCTGTATGCATATGTGTATGTATTTGCACATATTCTTGTACTATCAAATCAGTTCAGGAGAGGGGTGTATGCATATTTTTGACATACATTGCAAAGATATGCCCAACCTATTTGAACCTGAAAGTATTAGCTTTTGTTTTTTGGTACTGGGGCTTGAACCCAGGGGTGTTTTTACCACTGAGCCCTTTTTTTTTTTTTTTTTGCATTTGTTAAAATTTAATACTGTAAACACAGAAATATGTAACACAACACGGATGGAGACGTAGGGTGGGGGGTTCTATTAGAAAAAGGCTCTCAAAACCAACGTGTGGCCAAGTGGGGTGTGTGTGTGTGTATGTGTGTGTGTGTACCCGTGTGTGTGCACTTGTGTGTGCGTGTGTGTGTCAGGGAGCAGCTGCATTTGTACCAGAGAGATCCCCAAGGTGAAGTCCATGCAGAGCACGGTACTTATTGGAGGACATTCCCTGTCCTCCCAGTCTGTGTACTGGGATTCAACCAAGCACAGACTGAAAGTATTTGAAAATAAAATATGGTGCCACTGAGCCCTTTTTATTGTTTATCTTGAGACAAAGTCTCACTAAGTCACTTAGGACCTTGTTAAATTGCTGAGGCCGGCCTCAAACTTGTGATCCTCCTGCCTCAGCTTCCTGATTTTCTGGGGATTACAGGCGTGCACCACCATGCTCAGCTTTAAAAATAGTCTCTCTTAACCATTAAACATCAAAAGAAACGGGTGAGGTTTCATGGGTTCATCCAAAGGGACTATAAGACTGTAAGACTCATTTGGTCCAACCTTTAAATTTGAGAAAAGGGAAAACTGGGGCTACAGGTGGGAAGAGATCTGCCCAAGCTCCTGGGAGATTGGTGTTTGAACAGTTACTTTCAGGATGGGGAACAATCTAACTCTTGAGCACTGGGTTGTGGAAGGACAATTGAGAAACATACTTACTCAGAAAGCTTTGATTCAAAACGGTGGATGGTGTGAGTGCAGAAGCGCACTTTTTGGGTGACATTGCAGCTCTCTTCCCTGAAAAATTAAAGCCTGATGAAGGGTCTCTCAGGACTGGGGTTGGGGCATATCATGCAGCTCTCAGGAGTGAGGGGAATGGCTTCAGACTTACAGCATGGCTGTGCCCTGACTGATCAGGTCAGCCAGGGTGAGTTTCTCAAACTTTAAACTGTGAGTTGAAAGCCAGTCTTCAGATTCTTCCAAAACTGAAGACTGATCCTTGCTTTCCTGCAGCTTCTGCAAGACAGAAGCCAGAATCAGACAGAAGACTGTGTGTGAGATGGGGACAAGGATGCCTTGGTTTTCTTCACTTGGATACCCCAGGGGTGCCAGATCCCCCGCTAAGGCATTCTGCAAATTCTCCGTGCTATAGAAACAAATGGATTGGTGGCCAGTACTCTGGGCCAGTGGCTCTGGACACCCAACCCATTCCCCATCCCGTGCCTCGGCCATTCTAGGGTAACACCACAGCCTGCCTTGTAAATGACTATGCCCCCACACAGTGGCCAGACAACACGATCGTAGAACTCTGAGCCACAACCTCTGCAGCAATTCGCCCCAAGTAGTCAGGATTTAGTCACTGATTGTTAACTTCCCCAATTTGGGGATGGGGGGAATACCAGGAATTGAACCTATCGGTGCTTAACCACTGAGCCACATCCCCCAGACTTTGAAAAAAATATTTTATTTAGAAGAGACAGGGTCTCGCTGAGTTGCTTAGGACCTTGCTAAGTTGCTGAGGCTGGCTTTGAACTCGTGATCCTCCTGCCTCAGCCTCCCGAGCCTCTGGGATTACAGGCATGCACCACTGCACCCAGCAACTTCCCTATATTTTTGTTCCCACTTCCAACTCAGGACCAACCAGAGAAAAGTCAAATGTCCCCAAACCAGTCAGAGAAGATGCCTGCTTCTAATGAGCTCATCTCCAGCCACCTCACACAATACCCTCAGACTTGCAGCCGAAGTCTCCCCTTTTTCATGACAAATTTCCCACTTTCCCCGCCTGCCTTTGAGTCTCTGCAAAACACAAGCGATTTGGGGGGTCTTCTTTTTATTTCCACACTTGGATTCTCTGTACCTTTTCAGGTGAGCGAGATCTGCCGCCCGTCATTCTAAAAGGTCCTTTAAACATTTAAAGGACTTTTAGAATGTGAAAAGTGGGGTGATTCTGTCCAGCTGTGGATGTTTTAGAAGAGTTTCCTAGGCATTGAAGGATTGAAGCCATGACAGAGACGGCGCTCCCCTGCTGGGACCTAGTGACCTTTGTGTCACTTACATTACTGCTAAGCTCAAAATGTACATGGTGCACTTGGTGGTGGAGCTGAAATCTGTCATGACAAGAATTTGACATGGGCTGTGCTTTCTGGGAGCCAGAAGGTAGCGAATCCTGGTGTGGGGCTGAGTGGGCCTGGTCTGCTCACCTCTTCTGGAGCCTGGCATTTCTGCCTTCCCTTTCCAGTGGGTATTTCTGAGCCATTACCTTGAACTGGGCCCTGTCCCTGGTGCTAGGGCTGTGTGGACAAGGAAAGAAGTGCTACATCCTAGCATGGAGAGGTGGGCAGTAAACTGGGAAGGCATCAACATGCATTACAGTCTCAGAGAGGAGCCATGCCATTAAGAGAACAGAGCGGGGGAAGTTGATGGAAAATGACTGGGTGGAGATGGGGAGGCCGATTAGTCGCCTGAGCTGGAAATTCACCTTCCAGGTGGAGGCCTGGGGGTGGGTAGGGCTTGAAGACCAGAAAGGCAGCCACGTGTTAGAGTGCAGAGAATATAGGGTAGTGGGACCTAAGAAGAGGCTGGACGGACCCCTCTCCCCACAGCCTGGATCAGGTGGGGACTCTGAAGGAGCTTCCAGGACACTACTGCAGTTTCTGTGGCACAGAGGTCCTAAGTGTTGCCAGAGCCGGCCACGATTCAGCTGGGGGGTGAGACCCCAGCTCGGCCCCATGTGTGACACCCTTTCCTCCAGTGGTACCTAAGGACTGTGGGGTGAGTCTGAGCACTCTTTACAACCCGGCTGGGACCCCAGGCCAGATTCAAAGATGTTTGAACCCTAAGTGGGTTCTCCTGGATCTTGTGTGTGCCAGGGCTCTCCTGGGAGTGGGCGGGGTGTGGAGGAGGAGATGGATACTACCTGGTGGCTGGATGAGCTACTGTGCCCAGGTAGAGGCATTCTACATTTCCTAGCTTCGTGACGGGGCACTGCCTCCCTTTCTCCATCTGTATAATGGGCATTGTGAAGCTATGGTTATAGAATATAACCTTGAGTGTCCCTGCACAAACAATTCTCCACCATGATCCTTATTTTCCCCTGAGGTTTGGTCATAAATGTACTCCCCCAAAAGCAAAAACAATGAAAATAAAACACTGCTACTATCTTCCCTCTAGATAGCATCCATGCCTTCGTTCTGTGCCTGAGACCTGCTCTGTCCTCTGTTCCAAAAGGAAATTAGCACGTATGAAGGAAGCATGAAAAACACGCTCAATAATCATAGCAAAACCTAAGCAGCACTTACTGTTAAGTATTTTCCATACATTAACCTATTTACCTCTACAAAGTAGGTTCATCATCATCATAACCCCATTTTACTGACAAGGAAACTGAAGCACAGAGCACTTAAGTAATTTGCCCAAGGCCACACAGCGAGTAATGGTGGAGCTGGGATTCAATCCCAGGCTTATGAAGCTCAAGTCATGCTTGTAACCATAACACTACGCCAGTGCTGAACTGCTTATCTCCTGAAAGAATGAGAGAAAGGACTGAGAACTTGCTCCTTATGTGATTCCATGCTAATCAACATCCTGCCCTTGAAAGGCACCCATTAATAGCAGGGTCCCTGTCCTTTACTTCAGGAAATGCTGCTCTGTCTCCTGCGAACACTAGATGTCACTCTTCTCATCTTTAAGGGCTGGCTGGGACCTCTGAGCTTGGGAGCATTTCATCTTCCATCTTCCTTGCGTTTGAAATCATCTTTCATGTTGGAGGACGTGGATTTTAAGTTACTAATATTTGGAGATCTACTCTTAACCACATTTTAGATTTGGACTGCTCGTTACATATGAAAGTAGATGCTTTACATGGAGCGGTGTTGGGCAATTCTTTCCCTCTTTCCTACAACTCTCTATCAGAGAGGAAAAGGAGACTCTGAATATGGCTGATAAATTAAGAGTGGTCCTTTGTACACCTGGGAAGTCACCTCACATTTTGATATGAAGTTAGTTGGAATAAAGAGCATGCCATCAACATTTGAAATCATTGAAATATTTCTTCAGCATTTCAAGACGCTGTTGACCTTTCCTCATTTCCTTTTAATTAAACTTGCATTCCCATAAATGCCAAAACTTGAGAAAAGAAAATAGGACTGTTCTTCTGGTTGTTTAATTACCAGCATTAGAATGGTATGGTTTTAAACGGATTACCATTCAAAGGTACCATATTTAAATTCTAGATATTCTAGTAGGTTAGCTGATGGTTGTGGGATAGCCTTGCACCTGACAACCAGCCATGGTGGCTCTTTCCATTGTAGAATGAATGTTCTAGACAGTCCCACCCCCTCTGGAAAGCAGCTTGCTAATACATGGAGAGTCAGCCTAATACCAAAGTCTGTCTATTCTAGAGCTTAATTCTGTCACGACTCTCTTGCTTTACCAGCACTTTCTGAAACAGAATTTTCTATCTAAATTTTAGGGAATCCTAAAATTAAAAAAAAAAAGTCTTAGGAAGGGGAACTTTAGAATAAAATACTTTATGGACTTTGACAACATGATCAGAATCTTGACAGACTCCTGAATATTTAATGGTGTGGCCAAAAAGACTATAAAATTCCTACGAACAACAAAGATTTTCTTCATTCATTTCTAAAGGCAGGGGATTAGAGATGAATGCTTAATTAACCTTTTTCTTTTTTTTTTTTTTTTAGTCTGGGGATCCTATGTGAAGAAAGAAATACCCAGAGTTGATGGTGTTCTCTGTGCCCTAGCTGTGACATGTCACCACTCACTAAAAGTGCCTTGGTTTTTACCAGTAAGTCCTGGGTCTGGTTAACGTGGGTGACCAGTAATCCATTGTCTGGATTCTGGCTGGGTCCATTCATATTCTTCTGGGTCAATTGCTTCCTTGGATCTCTATCAGTGTTTTTCTTCATGCTACAAAACATAAAGTGATTAGAGATCAATGTCCTGGACATCGACTCTACACAACCAGTGCCTCCCTCTTTTCTTTCCTCTAGTTCCAAAAGGATTCCAAGAACATTGCTATTTCTGTGCAGGAACTGAGAGGGTGCCTATAGAGTCCTGATCAGTTATGGACTTCAAGTTCATGAGACATTACATCATACCGTTTTGGTGGTTAGATAATGAAAGCCCCCAGGTAGATAGTTGTAAAATGTTGCAATAACCATTATCTGGTCTCACTTCAAGGCAGACATTCCCCTCTCGATTCCCATGGGAAAAAAAACATTGCTGTTGCTGTTTTTATTTGCAAAACCAGAGAATCCTGCTTAGGAATGATTTTCCAGAAATCTATTATCTTGACCATGGAAGACATGACTATTTTGGGTCCCATTATAAAAATAACCTACTCTTATTTTCCTAAGGAGGAAAAGAACACAAGAGGATAAACACAGCATGTAGACAATATTTTTGCGGGGTTTGCTCAGCTCAGCTATTCTTTAGTTACCAATACACTAAATACATATTGAACGTCTAGTAGGTTTAAGGCACTGTGCTTTGTGCTAAGGATTCAAAGGTGAACAGGGTGACAAGGGTTTCTCCACCTTGGCCTTCTGATGTTCGGGGGTGGAACATTCGGTTGTGTGTGTACATTGCAGAATGTTTGGCAGTGTCCCCGGCTGCTCCCTGTTAGATGCCACCAGCACCTTCCTCCTCCTTGAGATAAAAGCATCTCTGGACATTGCCAAGTATCCCCTGATGATGGGGGCGGGGAGGAGAGGTGCAAAACTGACCCCGGTTCAGAACCAGTGAGATAGGTATTGTCCTTGACCTTGTGGGGTTTATATTCTAAAATTGGTCTGAAAAATCAAAATTACACACCGTGGCACACACTGTGAAGGAAACAGGAGGCTGTCATAGAAAGGCATCAGGAAAGGAGCTCTTCTGCAAGGTGAAGTGGTGGGGGCAGGTGTCTTTTGAGCTCAGATCTTTTTGAAGGGTGAAAAGGAGAGTCCATGGGAAGGATGGGAAGGCAGAGTGAACAGCCTGTTTCCAAACCCTGAGGTGAGGAAGAGCTTGGCCAATCCAAGGAACTCACAGATGAGTTTGGCCAGATGGTAGGAATTTCAAGATGAGGAGAGTAGAATAGAAAGAATATTGAGATGAGGATGAGCTCTGAGCTCACCCTTGAGTGAGATCCTTCTGCTTTGGAAGGTACCGCTTATTGGAGGTGTATATCCAAGATGGATTCTCACTGGGAATTTGTTATTAGGAGCAGGAAGAGGCTCTCCAGGGGAAGGTGGAGGGGATGGTCATTTCTGCTTTCGTTTCTGTGGGGCCATGGTCTCTGGCTTCTTCCCTTCCTGCCTGCTCCTTCTCAGGCTCCTTCCCAGACTTCTCCTCTACCTGCTTTCCTGGAGACTAAGGAGGGTGCATGGCTCTCATGTCTCGTCTTACCAGGCTTCCACTGCCACCTATCCATGACGACTGCCATTTGTACATCAAGAGCTCAGATGTCCCTCCCTGACTCTAGAGCTATGTATTCACTGACACTGGATATTTCCACTTGAAGCATTTCAAACCCAGTGTGTTCAACACTGAACTCATGATATTCCCTACAACACTCTCCTCTTTCCATTGTTTTCTACAGAAAAGAACCACCATCTACTTAGCATCTACTTACAGGAGTCAAAAATCTAGGAATTGTTCTTGACACTCACTCCTGATGCCATTCCATCATCTCATCCTGTTAGTTTTAAGACTCTCTCAACTTTCATCATTTATCTGTCTCCATGGACATTTCTCCAGTCCAGGCACTGTCACCTCTGTCATAGACACTGCAGTAGACCCTGGCTTGTCCCTCTAGGTCCCCTCAGCCCTCCCATCCAATCTGTTCTCTTTACCAACTGGAGTATCTTTTAAAAACATGAATCCAGATTTGTGCTGTCATCTTCTCCCTGTTGCTCAAAACGCATCAAAGACTTCCCTTTTTCCCTAGGAGGAAGACTAAGATCCTTGAAATGGAATTTGAGGCCCCACAGGTTTGACTGCTGCTCATCAACCTCTCTAGACTTCCTACTTTCCCACGCACCCTCCCTTCTGTGTTCCACAAGGGCCCTGGAATGCTTCATAGTTCCTCTCACCCCAGGATCTTTGCATGTGCTGCCGTCTTTGCTTTGGAACATTCTCCTCCCATCCCTGTACTCTCCTCATCCTTATGTTTCAGCTCATACATGTTTCCTTTGGGAAAAGGCTCTAACATTCCATTCAAGTTCAGGTTACTTTGTTTTATATATTTTCCCAGGACTGTGTTCCTTTCTTTTAAATAGCTTGTCTTAATTTGGAATGATAAATACATTAGCATGATTTTTAAAGAAATGGCATGTCTCTCCCATGATGCTATTGTTTACCTGAGAGCAGGGACTGACAAACAATAAGTATTTTGAGGACGTGAGGATAAGGAAAGGAGGTTAAAAAACTGCCTCGACTCTTGAATTTCTAACTATTCATCCCAGGCATTTGGTAAGAATAGACTCATTTTTTGCTCTTGGTCTCTGTGAACCTGTTTCTTATAACTCTACTTTTTGGCTTAAGCTAGCTTATTTCAGTTTCTGTTACTTGCAACCAAACAAATCCTGGCTATGCCGCAACCTGTGAGACACTATGAAGTTGCAGCTCAAACATTAGTATATTCTCTTAGGAAATTGCTCCATGAAAGAGCTTAGCAATGGTTCAGTAACTGGCTTTTCACTTCTTTTATTTGGAAGATGCTTTATTATCTGGGAAGCACCAGGGTCATGTGGCAGTGTCTTAAATTAAAAACCCAAACTGGTTTGACTTCAGCGAGCTTTTCTGGAAATCCTATGGCAGGGACTGTTGAAACAGAAATGCCTGATGAACAGGGGCCCCTTCATAGGGTCTCAGTTCCTTATTTGCGGGGTGGTGGTGGTGATTAATGCTTTTTAAAATGCATTTGAGGCCTGTGAATGATTCTGGGGGCTCTTGCATGGGCCAGTGGAGGAGACCAAGCAATGTGGGGCCTGGGAAGAGCTCTGGACCTTGGGTTTTCTCATCTGCAGAGTGGAAGAGGGATGAAGTAACCGAGGGCCTACTTCAACTTCACTGTCAAGAGGATCGAATGAAATCAAGTTTGAGAAAGTGCTTTTCAAAATACAAAGTACTATAGAAATGCAGAATGCCACTAAATATCTGCCGCCTTGAAGCACTTCAGCATGAGACTCCTAAGCACTTATTCCTTTCATGAATATTTCAAGTGCCTTCAGGGACCCAGAGAGAGCTGGTACTGGGGAGTAGGATGAACTGTCACAGCCTTACCCTCAGGCCTCTGTACAGAGTCAAACAGGACCCTCCACCCATTTTAGTGTTTTCCATAGCAGACTTCACCATCTGACCTTCTGTATGCCAATGGTCTACTCCTTCTGTCCCAACCTGAGCACACTAGACGTGAGCTCCCTGCGGGCAGTGACTTAGAAATGTCCACTGCTAGAATACTTTTACAGTGCCTAAAACATAGTAGCTTCTTAAAAAACAAAAAGGCACTTATTGAACAAATGCTTTAAGGGCAGGCCCAGAATTTGGGCAAAGGTGGGCCATATTGCCCAGGGAGAGTGGCTAGAAGAGAAGGGAAAGTACAAACTGGTCCATGGCTGTTGGCATTTTGGTCAAAGGGATGGAGGAAGTGCTGATTTGGGGATAAAAGAAAACCTTCAGCTAACTTTCTGATTTATTAACAGCCGATTCTCCTAAATATTCATCCAGGATAAAGCCATCCCCAGGGTTTGTGCTTTTAACTGCAGAATTGTCTCATGTCTTGTCCCCAGCCAATCATGTTGCCAGAATGATTTTTTCCTAATATGCAGAGTTCCTGCTATCACTACCTGTTTAGAACTCTGCCATGGCTCTAAGTCAAACAAGTCAGACCTTCTTCCCGAGAACCCCTATTTCCACATCTTACTATTTCATACCTACCTGTGCTCAAGCTGTTCTCAAAATGCCCCTTTCCTCTTTCATCTGGCAATAAACTCAGTAAGTTCCTTCGGACTCCTATTTGCTATCCCAAACTCCGTAGCAGAAACCCTGTGGAAGTCTTGTTTGCTATTCTATTTCATATCAAGTTGTCATGGTGTCTCCCCAACCAGCTTCTCTATTGCATACCCTCGGCACCTAGAACCAGGCTTGGCAGGCAGGGAGCAGGGACTTAAGATCCCAGGCTCCCTAAAGCTTTCTTGCTCAGTCAAGGAATTAGCATCTGGGCCTCTCCTGCCCTCTTTCTTCCAAACCCTGTCCACCCTTGGGACACTCACCTGCCTTTATTTGCATTTCCTTTTATTTCTCCATCTGTGGGAGAAGGGTTTCTGGCACTCCAGGGCTCTGCTTCTCCTGCTTCCGATTTCTAGTTGCTCCAAGCTCCTCTAAGCAACTCCATAGGGGAGCCTGCCCTGCAGGAAGTGTTAGCTGGTCTCCAAGGCAACCGACCAAGCCACTGCAGCTTGGGGCAGGGCAAGGGGAAAACTCTGGCCCCAGGGAAGAGTTATCACCTCTTTGTTGTTAAGAACCTCTCCCAGGCAATCTACTTTCACCCTCACTAGATCCTAGAAGCAGGATTTGGATCTCTTTTCTATTTTTAGAACCTCTGGGTCAGCAGAGGACTATGGTTTAGACCTGCTGTTTTCTTGTGGTAGAAATGGAAGATACCAGAGAGCCTGTAATGAGCATGAAAATGGAGATCTTCTCCTTAGACTCCCTAGGTCTCCCTGGGAGAAGACTGACAGTCTCCACCCCCACCATGCCCAGTCCTGCCCAAGCCTGGCTAATATGGCAGCATGCTCAGTGACCTCTTAGCATCACAAGACAATTATCTTCTACAGTGGTTCCTAGACCTGGGTGCCCATCCGAATCACCTGGGCTGTTTGCTAAGCAAGCATGTACATTCTCACGCAGGCGATTGATTAGAACTGTGGCCATTGTGGGAGCATGAACCTTTAACAATGGTCTCAAGTGATTATGATGTAACCAGGTCCTGGCCCATCACTGGGGGCCTCTCTAACCCCTTCTTTTATAGAGTTCAAGAGAAATGAAGTAATGAATCCAATGTCAACCAGCTTGTAAGTGGCTAAGGTATCTGCACTTAGTTTTTCTTATCCAGGTAATTTCTCAAAATCAGTCTTCAGTTTCTGAACCTTTAATAAGAAGTTAGAACATGTGCAGTCTGTGGTAGTTATCATGTTACAGTTGTCCTTTAGATGTTGAGCCCAGCAGCGTCTCCTACAGGCCAGGTCAGGAACAACCACACTCCTCAAAGTAGAAACTTGATCCAGCATCTTACTTGGGCAGTCATGGGCTGGGAGCACCATGTGTAAAGCCAGGGTATTTAGCATTTAGCAACACCACCAAGAGCGAGATCAGAAAGAAGGGACTCACAGGCCACAATAACCCATGGCTACTCTGTGAATAGGAGGTGAGGATCTTGGTGCCCACCTTGATGGAAATCCTGGGTGGAAGAGGTGGGCTAATTTTGAGACACAACTTTGTGAGACATGGCAGGTCATCTAATACTCTCATTTCCCTGGGTCCCTGGATACATGGGTTTTTAATGTTTTACAAGCCGTAAAACTCAGTACTGAAAACTCTTGTTATTGCTTTCTTCTACTCGAGCTTACATGACACACATTCTGAATGTTCTTGTGCAAAATGGATAAAGCAGAGTAAGATTTTCAGGTTGACCAGCCAAGAAGAAAGCTGTGTGTGGGTACCATTTTTCTCAGCTCCCCTCAAAATGTAGACTGATTGGCCCCATGTAAGGCATCAGAGCATAACAGGAATTTCTCCTATTTGAGGCTCTTGGGACCTGATCAGGGTCAACTCATATTCCATGTGAGAGCTGGTAACATTTCCCTAGGCATATGGAGAGACCTTTTTTATTGTGTGTGTGTGTGTGTGGTTACTAATTTGTGTTTTCCTTTATTTCAAGCCTTCATTTCAAACTAGGGAGCAGGTGCTTTTTGTTGAGTGGAGAAGCAGCATGAAGTCAACAGCTCTGTCTTTTGTAAAAGCCTCAGCTCACTAAAAGATTCAAGGGACATGCTGAGGCAGGGAAGGTAAGTGATGTGTTAAATGTCAAGTGGCAGTGTATCAAAATCCTTTCAATTAAAAGACAGAAACCTGCATCAAAGTGGCTTCAGGAAAAAAAAAAAAAGAATTTATTTGTTTAAATAATAGAAAAGCCAGGGATAGTTCTGGATTCAGGCCTGACTTGACCCAAAGGCTAAAATAATGTTAACAGAACACCCATCTCCATTCCTCAGCTTCCTTTCTTCTGTGATTGATTGATTCCTAGGTAGGCTTTTCAGGTGTGGCTGGCAAACTTTGGACCCAAGCAGTGCCAAGCTTCTCCCCAACTGAGCAACCCTAAAGAAAGAACATTTCTTTCCAGTTCCAGCGAGTTCCAGGCTTGGCTTCTTGGTTATATGCTACACTCATTCCTGAGGGAATCACTGTGCCCTGATTGCCCAGGCCAGCTTCTGTGTCCAGCTTTGGGGCCAGAAAGTGAAATCAGCCCACAAAGCCACATAGCCTGAGGTAGGAAAGGAGCAACTTTCCAAAAGAAAGAGGATGTGGGTACTAAGCTAACATGCCTCTGAAGGAAGCCAAGGGGAGGGAGATTCTCCTAGATGAACAGAGATCTGAAAATGAGAAGGAGTGGAGGCCTCTCAGTGCTGGGTAGCAAGGCCTTGGTGAGCCACAACCTAAGAGGACCCATGAGTACTCAGTGCACTCAAAACCATAGGCACAGGAGGTCCCCAGCTCACCAGTGTATCATGCCCCAAGTATGGGACATCTGAGGCCTTGGCAGTAATGTGTGGACAAATGACTGGGGGGGGGGCGGGTTCTTCCTAATGTTTGAGCCATGGACCTCTGCAAAACTTAGGGTACCCTAATAAATTCCCTACCCAGAGCACAGAGGGGATCTATTGATTTTTAAGTGCTATGGAGGGGTGTGTGGAGTAGCCTGTCTGGGGAAATTTCCATGGGTGCTTAGATCCAAGAGCTCCACAGAACCCAACAGATGACATCACTAGTTTTACCAGTGAAGTACATCGACACTATAAAATGCCATTAAACAATGATTGTAAAGAGAAAGCTTGACAATGAGATAGGAATGATGGAAGAGTAAATACAAACAAGTTGGTTTTTCCTACTTTTTTTTTTTCCTTACAGCAAAGTAGATAATATTCCAAAGTTGTTTCTAAATAGGGACTACCTTTTATGGTTCTTTGCATCTCACATCCAGAAGCAGCAAGCCATAGATTTAGCTGCTCGTGTTTGAGCCAAAGAATCATGCAACTGGGACAAGCTATTTTTATTTCCTTTAGACTAGACAAACTGGCCATGTGCGACAGCAGAAGGAGCCCTAGATCTGAAGTCAGGGAACCTAGGCTTGAAACTCAGATTGACCAATGACTAGTTAGTTACAGAACCTTGGGTAAGTAGTTCACCTTTTGATCCCTAGTTTTCTGGTCTATAAAATACCACCTCTGATGACACAGGAAGAGGATTAATTAAGATGACATGGAAGAGCAAATGACACGTGAATTTAATGTTCTTTCTGTAAACTTACTGAATGCTACTATTACCTAACCACAGCACTTTCGAAAATATGAATTATCTTAATAGAGTGGTTGCTATGCTTCAGTTCGATTATCAGGTTATTTTGATATTTGGGAAGTTTTTGTAATTAAGACCTAAGCTCACCAAAGCATTATTTATATTAACAAAAACCTGGAAACAACCTAAATTTATGTAAAATGGAATATTATGTAGACTGGAGAAGCAGTGGTAGATACATATATGATATTGCTTTTGTTAAACTGAAGGGAGAGTAAAGTATCTGTTCGAATGCTCAATAAACTAGTATTAATGGTTCTCTGGAAGGTGGATTGTGGGTGTGGAAACTTTTAACTTCCTGTGTTCCTATTTTGGACTTTTTGGGTTTGTTTTTAAAAGATTTTTTTTACAGATATATGTTATAAAAAGAAAACCCTTTGTGCCAGTTTAGGGTCATGATCACTTCCTTCATGATAGCTCTCTGAGACAAGAAAAAGTTGTCAATTACCCTAAAAGCAGAAATACAGTCACGTACTAGAACAGTGAGTATAGGGCAGGATTGCAAACAATAAGTCCACTATGCTCATTTAATTGGTAAAATATACAGGTGGTCAAATCTTTTTTAGATGTGTAGATTCATTTTTTTTTTTTTACCCTAGAGCAATTATGGATAAGAAAAGATTTTTGTTGTTGTTGTTCTTCCAGTGCATTTGCATTGGCCACAGAAAACACAGCAACACAAAAGAAAAAGTTTTAATTTTTAAAGAACATATGTGAGTTGTCTTAGACAGTTTTAAATATTTAAACACGAGAAAGGGTGCCAGAGTCAGTACATGGCATTTATTTTACTGACTTGCCCTGACAGATAACAAATGGAGAGTGATTTAATAGTGACCACATATCACTGGCAATATTTATTAAAATACCTTAAAATGGTCAATTGGAGAAAACCACATCTAAATGAAATCAAACTCTTGAATCTATTCCTTTTACCAGAAATAATTAAGAACATCTTGGCAAGACCGAATCTTTGCAAAACATACCAAATGTAGGGCTTCGAGACAGCAGAGAACCCACAAGCTTGAAGAAGCCTCCAGAGAGTTCTCTCAGGATCAACAGGACACTTGCATCATCCTGTTCCTGTTTGTATCAGCAGCAATGTGAGAGCCGAGTTCAGTAAGAATCTTGAGTCCACAAGGAAATCCTGAGATCAAT
Source organism: Marmota marmota marmota (assembly GCF_001458135.2). Classification (NCBI taxonomy): domain Eukaryota; kingdom Metazoa; phylum Chordata; class Mammalia; order Rodentia; family Sciuridae; genus Marmota; species Marmota marmota. Next base: position 15,127,282 of record NW_026000185.1, on the reverse strand, counting down.
GAAACTGACATATTAAATGGGGACATACCCACTGATAAAGTAACCACACTAGATCTAGACCAGCCTCTGCCTTCAGGAAGAATTTTACTGAAATAATTCTAGCAAATAGGTAACTGGGTCTTTTAAATTTCCAGGAAATATGGTTTCATAAATTTCCTTTATAATCTATCCCTGAATTTATATATATATAGTTTTGCTTTAGTTGTCAGTGGAACTTTATTTTTATTTATTTGTATGAGGTGCTGAGAATCGAACACAGTGCCTAACACATGCTAGGCAAGCACTCTACTATTGACCAACAATCTCAGCCCCTGAATTTAATCTTGATAATTCAATTTCATAGGTAAAGCATTGTGCCAGGTCTCTCAGGAACATGAGAAAGCCATATTCCTTGCATTCTAGAGTTTATAATCTAGTTAAAAAAAATGTTTTAGTGATAATAGCAGCAACCAACATTTGAATGCTTACTCTGTTCCTGGCACTTGGTCTCATTTAAACAAACAATAGCCCCATAAGTAGGTATGGTTATTAGCCCCATTGTATAGATTAAAAAAACAAGGCTCACAGACCTTGGTTAAATGATTTGCCTGAAGGTCACAAAACTAAAACTGTGGAACTGAGATTTGAATGCAGGGGTCTACTCCCCTCCAGTACTGTTACAGAGGAATAAGCAAAAGGAAAACAAAGGATTAGGTATAGTTCAACACAAGCAGGATTAAAGAAAACCACCAGAAGTAGACAATGCAGACACAGCCACAACAGCAAGCAGGTTGTAGTCAGAGAATGGAGAGCAGGCTGGTTGTCAGAAAAAGTAAACAGTGAGGAGGTTGAGGAGGCCACTCGAAGCCCAGTCATGGAGAGTTTTCTATGCCAGCTTACCGGAGTTGGGGCTTCCATCTGCGCAATGGGAATGACAAAAATGTGAATGAGGACGTAATACACTTCATTTAAAGAATATTTTGGCAGAATCCACTTGGAGTGCTAGGAATCAAACCCAAGGCCTCATCCATGCCAGGCAAGGGCTTCTACCACCGAGCCACACTCTGGGCCCAACAGAAATGACTTGGTGGACGAGCATCAGATGAAGATGAGCTGAAGACAGGTGGGTTCAGATGGCTGTAGAATGAGAATATTTGTCCTAGGATCAATGTGCATTTGTCAAAGACATTCTTTCCTATGTTGAGGGCTCTGCTGAGACCTAGTCGAGAGACTTTAGGAAAGTCAGAAAGCCTTTCTGAGGCCTCAGTTTCTTCATCTGAAAATGGAAACCCTGGACATGCTCTTTGAGACTTCATCCAACTATGAAATTTTGGGTTTCATGAAAAATCTCTTCTTGAAACTCTTGAAAATTAATCTTAGGTGGTCTCTGTCTATAATTAGAACTGGGGTTGATAGGCACAAACCTTGATTGTGCTTGAAAATATCATCCCGTGGTATTTTCTTCTTCTGGGAAAAGAACCAAAACTCTAAAAAAAAATACATTATACTTTCTATTTTTAATACCACTTATAAATAACTGCCTTTACTTTGTTGCTGGGTAACTGTGACCCACAAGAGAAGCCACAGTCCTCTCATTTTGGAGATTCCCCCATAATCCCATAGGGCAGCTAGAATAGAACTGATGGAAGACTTAGTCAAAAATAAGGTATTTTTTGAGCACGTTATTGTTAAAACTATGCTGCTGCCTTTTCCGAAGAAAAGGAAAAAGTCTGGTATATGCCTACCATTACAGTTACCAATTGACCTATTCATTAGTGCTTATCAAAAAGAACCCTCTTGAGTACCTCTAATCGGTGTTATGTATCAGAATAAGATCTGGATAGTGTGAAGATTGAGTGACCTAATGACTACCCTAGTTTGCCTGGATTTTCCCCCAAAAAGTCCCACATTGTGGGAATCCCTAGGTCTCAGGCTACCTGGAATGGTTGGGCACCCTATGAAGATGATTTCAAGTCCCAGAACTCAAAACCATCTTTTACCATGTCTTAACCCTTAACACCCCAGGAGGCTCTTGGAAAAGGCATATAAAGAAGAAACAGCAGTGAAGGTGAGATATTCACTAGTTGTTATTGTGCTGGGCTAATCTTGATACCTCCATAGAGGGCTCTAGTAAGGCTATAATGTGGGGTAAATGGACCAGTCTAAAGACCAAGGGCCTTTATCTTGTTCTTTCAACCCACATTTTAAGATCTTAGAAGCTAAGATCCTTTGGCGTGAAGTAAAAGTAGACACAGCAGAAGACTGAAGCCAAGATAGAGCTAAGTCTATATGCAAGAAAGAAAAGAAAGATGGCTGGTCTTCCGGGCTTTGGCTCAATTTTTTTCCTCCTAGTTCATGGAAATTTGATGCAGAAGACAAATCCACGTGTATGTGGTGTTTTATTGCTAAATGGCTCTTCATATTACTAAACATGGCATAATCAGTGACCTGGAATATTAATGGCAGCTCTGACCTAGGAGTGAGCTAGGAGTGGAAGAAGAGAGGGAACCCTTCCCCACCACAATGCTAACAAGAGGCATGGAAGTGTCTCTGTGTATATATGTGGAACCTCTATAAGAAATTAATTTTTTAAATCAAAGCTTATGCAAAGTAATAGAAGCCTTTTTAGTTTCTTTAGTAGACAATTTATTTTGATAAACTTGCTCAATAACAAAAATACAAGTGAAGAAAATTATGTTCATTTTATACAGTTGTATTAACAATTGTTTTGAAACTATTAATTGAAAAAATGTCAAAACCAATTAGAAAACAATTCTTAATAAAGTTTGGGATAATATACAGACCTTAATCACAAACTTTAAAATCTCTTGAGGTGATACAACTACAAGTCCTGTGTAGTGAATTCTACCTACACAGGCCATTTTTTTCCTTCATGTATCTTATCCTTCAAAATTTTTCTGAAAGACAGCTTACTGTTTTGAACTGTGAATGCAAATTTAATTTTTAAAAGAAGATCAAAGTGGGTTGATAAAGCGGTTACTATAGTAAGAGTAATTTGTGTCTAGTAGTCTTATAATAAAGACAAATTAAATGCAACATGTTCTTCCCATGAAGCCCACGATGCAAAATAATAGCTAACAATATATCCAAAGTTACCTTTCAATACTTTTTTTCTGGGCCTTTCTCTAAATCAATAGATTGTTTGTCACCAGGACTATTTAGTATTTCACTTAAGAGATTAAACAGTGATTTCATAGAACATCAAGTGGAGATATCAAAGCTTTAGGCAAAAGGGTAAAAACCAATAGTGTTTTGGTCATCTAGAACATTAAAAAGAAAAAAAAAGCCATCCTTCAAAAACAAAACAGAAAATAGGTTAAGAGGTGGACAAGTCAGAAAAATCACATTCACATGTTAACAACATAGAACATGGATTACCTTTGGAAAGAATCATACTGAAATGTTTACTTTTAATGAACTTAATATTTTTATGTTTACAGGTGTCTAGGCATGTTCAATAGGAGCTTCCAAAAATTTCAAACTAATTCAGTCTTGTGCAAATAAAACGAAAAGATAGTTTTCAGCATTTTACAGTGATATTCTTAGGTATGAGAAGAACGTACTCTCTAAAAACAATGTAACAGACAAAAGTTGGACAAATGATTGCACCATAAAACCGTGTTTTATATACAGTTTACAAGATATGATATCCTGCTATAAATTAATACTGTACTATATAGTACTTATTATAGTGACGTTTTTAAAAGCAACTGCTGACAGTTGACTATCTTTTCACTTACAGGATTTACAGAAAGTTATATGAATGAGTCCATTTCAATGTTTGGTCTGGAAGAGTACAAAGACTTGACCTCACATACTACTCAATGAGATGGTCTTAATCCTGGGTTAGCATGCAGACTGGCTAGAGGAACTTTCCCTCTATCAGTCCTTTATGCACTGGACCTCCAAGACAATGATGAAATGAAGGACAATTTAATGGTTTGGGTAATAGATACAAATAAAACCTTAAATTTTGTAATCTTATATGCAATACCACTGTAAGTGAAAGAAGTAAACAGTGGGGAAATTCTTAGCAGCTGAGAAACTTTCTCTCCCCATGCTCATGATCAAGTTAAAAATATTTTGAGAAACTATTTACAATAAAATCCATCTTTTGGAAGAGAAAATCTCTTGGTTATACCATAAATTAATTTGAACCATACTTTGCTAACACTATCTCAGTGGTATAATGGTGACAACCAAAGCTTTCCTTTAAAGTGTTCCCTTTGATTTGAGGACCTGTCAAATCACAATGGGAAATGCAATCCCAAATGTCCACATGTGTCCGGTGGTACTCTTAGAATTGACTAGACATCACAATACGTGGGGAATGGTCTCCCTTGGGTTTTCCAAAGGTTTTTTTTTACCTGGGGAAGGTAAAAAGGAAAAGTATGACATTCCCTCAGAACGCTCAAGGAACACACCCAGGGGTGGTCCAACACCCCAGCCCATTGTTGACTCAAGAGTGAGCTGAAAATGGGGTTTTCATTCACAATGAAACACTGTAGAATTAACAGTAAGATATATGAATACAAAACAAGCCAGTGTGAAACACATTGAGCTCTTCCATTTCATACTCTGAATATCTGAGGAGGTAGCCCCATCTCTGAAGGAACCATTCTGTAATTTATAAACTATCTTCTTAAGAAACAGTGCATTCATTCCTGCTTGTGTGAAGCATGGGCTACATGAGACTGTCTCTATTATACTGACAGGGACATCTGGGTTGCCATTTCACTAAAAAAGAGGAAAAACTTAGCTCCATTGCTGTGAAAACACCCTCCTGTCCACACTTCGAACAGGAGATTATCTATGGTGCTCACCAGGAAAAACAACTAAGCTTTGACACGAAGGCATGGAAATGTGGAGAAGAGAAATACTGTATTTTAAAACCATTTGTGAGTTCAAGCATTGGCTACAATGCTTTTTTAAGGAAAAAAACTTAAAGCTGTGGGTTTAGTACAGCCCTTTAAAATAAATGCAAAAAATGTTAGCTTTTAGCAAACAAAGGCATACAGCAAATAAAGAAAATATTGTATTGCTTGAGTTTTTGGTAAAGGTATGTGAATAATGCTTACAGATAAAAGAACATAAACATTAATTTTTATGGCAGAGTGAAATTAATGTTGTAAGTAGTCAAAAAAGCCAGATGTTTGCTAGTGAACTTTGTATTTACGTAAAGTTGTGTGCTTGAACATATAAAATGCATTATTAATGTAACATACCAAGCCAATAGAAAAAAGAATCTCTATACAATAGACAACAATTTCCAATAATTTAAATAGTGTTAGATTCCCCAAATTATAAGGTTTGACATGATCTTACCTACTACTATCATATACAAATAAATTAACCTACAAAGAATTTTTAGCTTAACTTAAAATTACACCTAGAAAGGTATGGGATTATTTGTACCTATTACAAAAACCGGTTAAAATCAAGGGCTGCTACAAAGAATGAGGTAAACTGAAGACTCTCTCCACTATGCAGCCTTCAGATAAATGGCTTTTTTTCTATTGAGTGAGTTCTAGGTTTGCACACCACAGTGTTTGCTAGCAAAGCATTCAGAGTTCTCTTCTAGGAACTGTTTGCATGTGTGCATATATAAACTTACACACACATACACACACACACACACATATATACACACTGTATACTGCATCAGCAAAATATATATATTATATATATATTTATATAAATATAAGGAAGATTTTCCCCACCCACCCACCCCAAACAACATGTCTCTTAGTGTTTTGATTTTTTTTCCTTTTCTTTTTGTACATAGAGATTAGGGAATTTCAGAATTTTTACATACATTTTAGCAAACACATTTTGATCTATTGGCTTCTCGGTGCAGTAATGCAACGGTAATCCGTTCTGGTGCCAAAGGCTCATACCATTACAAGGAAGTTGTGAACACTAATTTCTTAGGAGGTGAGGCCAGCCCCACATGAACTTCTTTTGCATCCCTCTGGTCCACCATGATTCATAAATACTTAGACTTTTTTTCTCAAATGAATCATTAGACGTTAAAAACGGAACAACAGAGTCACAAAGGGCCACATGCTTTTCAGTGTAAAGCATTCTCCTTCACTAGGTTGCTATCACAGTGCAGACTGACTGCCTGAATATGCTCAGGAGATTTAGTCATTATTGTCTGTATTTGGTTATGGAAAGGCTCTCGATTTTTTTTTTTTTTAATCCAAAGTGCATAGTGAGAACAAATCAAAGCATTTTTTCCTTTTCAGCATCAGTTTCACCTAAGCATTTTCCTATGAGAGGACAGCTCAGATGCCTTGTCTTTGTCCTCCCACCCTCTAAAAATAAAAATAAAAAATAAAATAAAATAAAAAATAATAGAATCAAGCAGTTTAGACATTCATCAGCCTGGTAAACAAACTTTGCCAGCAAATAGAAGTCCTACTATTGTAAAGAAAATTGATAAGACAAAAAGTACATATGATGACCCAACTACTGTGTTGTTGGGTAATTTATAAGGTTGACCTCCGACTTCATTGATGTAAAATCCTATTGGAAATATTAGGGCAGCCATACAGAAAAGGATCACTGTAAAACAAACCAAAACACAACATTAGTAACATGGTTTGGTGATTATAAAAACAATGAAAATTTGGCACAAAAAAAGTTTATAGGAATTATAGATTGATAACAAGGTCAAACCTATTAATAACATGGACCATTTATCAAATACAGCAAAAGCTGAGTTAGCCCTTTATGAAAGTATTAGGATGATTCTGAATTACCAGAAATAAGATGGATACTCTCCAAACTTACTAAGTACTCAATATCCTGTTCTTAGCTATTTAAACTACTAATTAACTGGCTAGCCTAAGTTCTGACCCTACTACCTACCAACTATGCAATCTTAGGCGTCTGCTTTCTTCTGAAATAGAGGGAAGTATCAGAAGGATAAATAAAATAACTTCAAGCCCCTGGCCAGTGTCAGGTTGACAGGATATACTGAATAAACATTACATACTATTATCATTACAGTTATTATTCTACCAACTTTCTGCTCCTTGAGGTATTAGAAGAAACTGGAGAAAAGGTACATAAAAATAAGTACCATTTATCTTATTCTGATTTTCAATCAGCTAGTAAAAGAACATCAGATCTTTGGGATGATTATCAAATTGTCAGCGTGGTTATCTCTATCATGGACAAAGTTCCAAAAAATAAACTAAAATCTGGCAGAAAGCTTTCTATTATTAACTAAACAAGAAACCTTTTCCAAGTTAAACCTATTGCCAGAATACTGAGAGTGCCCTGGATAAATATATCATCCAGGAATGCTTGTCTAAGTATGTGGGGAGGGAACAGAATTTCATGAGTCCTTAAAAAACCAATTAGGAATCTTTTCCTGGATGGAATATCTCCAAGAATATATATTAAAAAGTAGCATTTGCTTAAGTAATATACCACTTAAGAAACACACCAGCACTCCACTTTGTACCACTTGGGTAGATAATTTTATATTGTATAAATAAGATTATTTCATCTTCGGTAAATGACTACACCAAAAAATATTACATAAGTAAACTTGCATGCATTCTGATACCTACTATAGAACAACTGAACAACTCAGGCATTAACTTTAATTATTAGAGTTCTTGGTCTTTTTGTTGTACTGTTAACAATAAATAACTATTAATGCTGTCAATGCCCACTTACCACTGTTATCTGTCATCAATTTATAATGCTTCTTATGGCCTACTAGTTTCGTGAATAAAATGCAACCACAATCTAGGTATCTATACATAATCTAGTAAAAAACAGCAGGACAATTGTTTTAAAAACATTTCTTTTTCCATAATGTTGACTAACTCAAGAAACACACAATTTAGAAGAAAAGTGCTTCAGAGATGTACATATTAAATTTGTTGTTTCAACTAACGTTGCAACTTCATGCCTATCTTTTCCATTTTCCACTTTAAAGTCAAAATTTACCCTTATAAGTACTCATTTAATGGCTACCGGCAGAATTTAGCATTTTCAAGAGTTAAAATTTTCCAAATTACTACAGAAACTTAATAAAATTTTAAGGAAGCAATGAACTCCTATTCAATTGAACCTTGGTTTTCAATCCTATGAATCAGGTTCCCTATAATGCCTGGGGACCAGCTTTAATGTAAATTGATGAATTTTTTTTTTAAGCTACTAAGAACTGTGAAGTTACTTAAATCTTAACATTATTATTAACACTGATAATATCTATCACCTAAAGCTTATGAAGACATAATTTCATATCTTCCAAGGCATAGAATCTCTGGTGGTGGGAATGAGAAATCAGGGATCCTGGCAGCTGAGGTGTAAATCAGGGCAACAAAGGAAAGAGCAGTATCAGACTTGGAGAAGAGGACTATCTTTGTTTTTCTTGCCCTCAAGCAAGGCTCATCATGTGGGGCTCATCATGTGAGGAGACATACATCCTCACTGCACACAGGCATCAGAAAGTGTTACCCTTCCATTATTACAAAAACTACAGCCTTCACTGGAATAGAAATACATACATTAGAGATAAAGTACATCTACAATGGCTGCAAGGGAACACTAGGGGGAGCCCAATTCCTCTCAGAACTGCCACCCCAGCTCACTAGATCCGCTACTGGAAAAAAATGCATTAAAGGAAGGTAAGAAGAGCAAGGCAGCTCTATACCCACTTAAAGGAAAATAACTCCCAAGATATATTAAACTAAAAACCAGAAGTCTAGTATAATGTGTGAACATTTTTATATAAATATATATATAAAGAACACACACACATATGCATGTATGTTTCTATGTACAGAATGCTTCTAGTAGGAAAATTCACAAACTGGTAACAGTGATCACCTCCAGGAAAGAGGTTACCAGGTGGCTGAGTGACAGGACAACAAACTTCACTTGGTTACCCTTTCACTGACTGAATTATGTAGCATGTGCATATATAATTTCGAAAAGTTAGATTATTTAACTAAAAAAGATTACACTGCATTGGGGAATAACTACACATACTTAAATATTCTCTGCTGGAAGGCAGTAAAAAATAAACATAATCTTACATTTACATCAGGCAAACTAATAGCTCATGTGAGCATATTAGTGCTTTCTTTGCTTCATACAACTTTTCTAAATTATAGTTTAGATTTTTGGTATTCAGAGCATATATCCTCTCAACTTTCAACTAATTGCTGAAACTAAACCCTTCTTTGGTATTATTTTACTCCCAAGAGTGAATTCTATCTGCATAAATGGTTCTATCTATGAGGAAAATACAAAAAACAAACAAACAAAAAAACCTGTCTTCTCTTTAAATTACTCATAAATATTTTCAAACTTAAAAATGAAATTTAAATTTTTAAATTTCAGCAGCCTGATCTCCACAACTGCTTCTGGCCCTTACTCTTAGACAAGAACTATCTCTGGAGGTCTCTTTGAATTGTGTCACATTGATTAACAAGAGTGGATAAGCTTTTGGGTTTTTAAAATTTTTTTAATGTCAAAGGCAATTTGCTTGATCTACATCTAAAATTAAGGGCAGTGGAGAGTGGAAAGACTAAAATAAAAAACAAAGCCAGAAAAATAAAGAGAAAGTTTCACCAAAAGTTAGGGAGAACAGAGAAATGAAGGAATATCACTATCTTACAGCCTTAAAGATAGTTTTAACTGAGTTTTACCACTAATAGGGATCCTTGAGATTATCTCTTACTCTAATCACCCTAGTTCTGAATAATGATATCACATGAAATGAGCAGTTTTAACAGACATTTTTAGAAACTTATACAAACCTGAGATGATTTTAAGACACTGAATTAGAAGTGAAGTATCAACGTTTGGCACAGGTATTGCCATCCTATTTCTTTATGGCAGGTTTTCTCAGTAGTGGGACTACTGCCATTTGGGGCTAGAGAATTCTCTGTAGCTGGGGGTGCTGTCCTGTGGGTTTGTAGTTTAGCAGCATCCTGGTCTCTACACACTAGATGCCAGCAGCACCCCCTAGTTGTGACTATCAAAAGTATTTTTAGGCATTGCCAAATGTCTCCTGGAGTGCAAACTTGCTTTAGAGGGAAAGAAATAAGAAAGCAAAATTATAGAAGTAACTTTTCTTTGTGCATTTATGTTTTCAACTTGGGATAAGCTTCTGATGTATTTTGAAATAAAACCAATTTTTCAAAGTATAAGAGAATGTATAATATATAATTTTATCACACCAATGGGCATAGCTTAATAGAGTAAGAAATGTTGGTAAACAATCATTAAATAACCAAATGTGCTAATTTTCCAATGGTTATACAATACACAGCAGAAATTCAGTGATATCAAATAGCAAATAACCACTTTTATCTAGTCTATGTTTTTATAGTTCTTCTAGATTTATCTTTATTTTGATAGAAGATACCAAAACCATCAAGAAAAGGAAAAGACTCAAGCTTTGGTAGCTCTGAGTCACGGACCTGGAATACTTATGTCACAATGTAAACAAAAATAAGATTCATCAAACTTGCATTGCATACAAGGCAATTAAAGTTGTGGATGTCCTGGTCTTGTTGTAAGAGTTTTGAAGAACTGATAGGACTGTGGAGAATCTGTCTCAAGGCCATATGCAAGTGTTGCTCTCTGATGATTACTGAGTCCTTATTATTGATTCTTGATTATCTTCATAAAAATACTACTGTGCGCACCTTCTAGACAACTTAGTAAGCACAGGCTACTTACTTCCAGTGAATGCTATCCATCGAGCATATTTTGTAGCTTCTCTTCGCCAGTGGGAAGCCACCAGCAAACCACATGTGACAGTCAATGAAATGATTCCCATGATGATAAAAAACAGTGTGGTGACCCACTCTGGGGGCAGCCGAGGAGGGATGCACGTCCGGTCTCGTCCATGGATTGTTTGACATTGTCGCACTAGCCCCACAGTGAGTGCTCCTGGGAAGACGCAAAAGGTGGGGATACTTTAGTGGGTCTGGTAAGCAGGAGATATTCCCTTCTCCCACCCTTTGGTCCTTTGGGTGAATTAACTACAGAAACATATATCTCTACATACAGACATATATCTCTGAATATGTCACCCAAGTACTTAATTCCCTAGTCATTCATAATGTAGAAATGCCCGGCTTAACATACAAACAAACAAAAAACCCCAAATTGAAAAACTTTGCCGAAGTTTTTGTAGCTTGTTCTGTCATTCATTCAACAATTTTCTGAGTACATGTATAAGGCACTGCCCTAGGCTCTCAGGAAACAAGAGTGACTGATATAGATGAGGTCCCTCTCCTATGGAGCTTGCATACTAGCAGAAAGAACTGGAATTTTTCTATCCCCAGTTTCAAGACTCATTGCATATTACTTTATTTTGGTTGAGGAGAAAATACTAATATGTTTAATCATAATATATAAATAAAATTAAATAATGGATTAAATATTCAAAGTGATAATATATATCAAAGTTAAAGGATACAGCTCATCAATTTTTAAACAATGTATACATATTCATATTGTCACACTATTACTGGCATGCTTAACAGAAAAGAACAAAGAGGGTTAGGGATGTAGCTCAGTGGTAGAGTGCTTGCCTATCATGCACAAGGATCTAGGTTTGATCCCAGCACTGAAAAGAAAAAGGAGAACAAGAAAAGAATAAAGACTCTTTATGAAGGTAATTTTTAAAGTATCCTCCTCCTTATTTAAATAACATGAAAGTGGGGGCTAGGGATATAGCTCAGTTGTAGAGTACTTGCCTAGCATGCACAAGGCCCTGGGTTCAATTCCTAGCACTACATAGATAGATAGACAGACAGATAGATAGATAAAATGAAAGTAAGTTTTGTAAGATATCAAGTACTCTTTTTCCATCTCATGTCAAACCCAGGAACCCTATCAAATCTGGGGTGAAATCCAGATTAGGAAGGTGCAAGAGTAACCTTTACTCCTTTTCCTCATAAGAATAATGATTAAAATGTTACTTCTGAATAAAAACTGCTGTTTTCCCCTTTGAAGAACAACTGCAAATGGTAAAACAGTTACCAAAAAATCAAGGGCAGAAATTTCTAGAGCCAGTAGAAAACACAATAGATTTCTGCATGGGGTGGGGCAGGCAAGGATTCTTTTTTGGTCACATTGTTTTCTCAAAATGAACACATTGACCTCAACATCATTACACTTGCCTTCTAGAAGGGCAGTCAGTAACACTCCTGGAAGCTTCCAGGAGAAGCAGAGGGGACTGGAGCTATGTGTAGATGCATGGGTGGTAGGTGGGGCTGTTGGTGGAAGGTGCTTTGTGCAACTTAAGTTTTGCCACTGATATATTTTTAGAAATAAAGCAATGTGTTGAAAGAAAATGAAGCAAGAAATCAGTTCTGCTCTTAAAATTGAAGGCCTCCCCCCATTTAATGCTAACTTTATCTGACTATAACTTGAATGGAAGCAGATAATCAATTTGTACTTTCCTTCCAAATCATCTAATAATTAGGCCCACCTAATGATCCCTGCACTGGTGCAAACAACACTGTAATTATCAGGTTGTCACAGGCAGGATGGAGACAGTCAAGGGACAAAGAAAGCAAACCTTCACAATAATGCCATCCACAATGCCCCAGATACTTGGAGCTGAGTGATGTCATAGGCCAAAAAGAGGCTTGTCGAGTGAAAATATTTTGATATTATTGCTACCTTTTGAAGTCTCCTGGTAATTGTTTGAAACCAGAAGAAGGGATGGGGCAGGAATAAGTAGGCACCAGGAGAGTTGCACGACTGTCTGTAAACTGAAGCACTAAAAAGTTTCCAAGCAAAGATTACTTGGGGAAAAGAAATGTCTTTACTATAATAAAACATTTTATTGTAATTTTAGAAGGAAGAAATTCGCAGCAGTGCCTCAGAACTCCTGGAAAAAAAAAAAAGACTTCTAACAAATTATTCTCTTGTACTCATTGTTCCATTTTAAAAAGCTATAATTGCTATAAGAATAAACTAAAGGCAATGAAAGATCCTCTGACAAAGTACAGTATTGTGGAGTACTATTATAGAAGCAACTTTGTTCACAATTTAACATATTAGTAACTCTACATATCTACTGAAATTATTAATTTACTTTTTTTTGGTTCTTTATCACTGGGCCATACCCTCAGTCCTTTTTGTTTGAGGAAGGTTTCACTAAGTTGCTGAGGCTGGCCTTGAACTTAAAATCCTCCTGCCTCAGTTTCCCAAGTGGTTGAGATAACAAGCATGTGCAACTGCACCTGGCTAGATTCATAAGAGAATTATTTGTGGTCTGTAAATATTAAAAGCTGTAGGCCCAGTAAATTATAAGTAAAATATCTCTCCTTAAAAATATTTCTGAGTATCCTATGTTGCCTCTCTTATTCCGGCTATGGACAAAGGTGAGCAGGATTAAGGATGAAATTGAACTTAACCTTGTATGTCTGCTGACCACTGAGCTTCCTAAGAACTGCTTTTACTCTCCTGCCTTGCATGGCACACCAAATGAATATAAACAGAACAAGTAAGAAAATGAAAGTTACTGCTATACTTTCTACAGACTAACTGGAAATATCCTGAGAGATGTTTAGCCTTTAAAAAAAGCTGACTATGCTCCTATATTTATAAAATTCCTTATCACAACAAATGAAGACTAGAATTCAGCAGCTCTGTTCTGAAGAAAGGAAAATTAATTCTAATTGACAATCAGAAGGTATACTGTGTATATGAAAATCAATACAGAAATATTTTATTGTGAGCTGGTGGTGTAGCTCAGTGGTATTAGCATGCTTTAGGCCTTGGGTTCAGTTCCTAGCACCAAACGCAGATAGTATTTCTGAGTGTCTCTCTTATGCTTGGCACTATTGTAGTAATCAGAGATTCCAGAATATGCTGTCACATTCTTGGTGAAAACAGACGTCTCTTAAATATATTACAAACAGATCAGTGTAAACAGTGGTCTGTCAACAGTATTGTTAAAATTCATTTTCTAGAGTGAGAGTCTAAGTCAATAAAACTTATGCCATAGTCACATATTTTCCCTGGATAATTAATTGGAGGATTCTGTAAGGGTAATTGTGTCACTACCATTACATTTTTAAAATTCAGGTACTGTTAGTAACCAAACTTTCACCAGGTCTTTTTTTGGTGGGAAGGAGGGAGCATCAGAGATTTTACCCCCAGGGATGCTTAACCACTAAGCTATATCCTCAGCTCTTTTTTATTTTGAGACAGGGTCTTGCAAAATTGCTTACAGCCTTGCTAAGTTGCTGAGGCTGGTTTTGAACTCATGATAGTTTCGAATTTTCATAGTTAAGTGACAGATTTGAATCTACGGGCAGGAGATAGTCAAGTCAATTATACTTCCTCCAAATTCTCTTAACACATTAGTCTGTATCACAGACATGTACTTGATTTTAAAAGGCTGCTGCTGCTACTTATATTTTAAATAATTTTTAAAATATTTTGATGGATATTGATGGGCCTTTATTCATTTATTTATATGTAGTGCTAAGAATTGAACCCAGTGCCTCACACATGCTAGGCAAGTGCTCTACCATTGAGCTACAACTCCAATCCCTGCTGCTTATTTTTTGAAGGGTGCTGGGGATGGAACCCAGAACCTCTCACATGCTAACCATGTGCTCTACCTGTGCTCTACCACTGAGCTACACACCCCTATCCCCAAAGGTACCTTTGTTTTATCCCAAATAGGATATGAGCTTTTCAGAGGAGGTTACTTCACCTTCTACTTCACTGGAACCTCAAAATGGCATGCGGAAGTGGGTATGAGACTGGCTTTAAAAAGTATTTGGCTTTGCACTGATTAGGTTACTCAGTGTGGTTTCTTGTAGAATACTTGGTAAGCACAAGCTAACTTTTGTTTTATCCAACAATTTTTTTTTGCCTGTAATTCCCTTCCTCAAACAACCAATCTATCTTTGCCCAGCAGCCGTTTCCTAGGTAACCAATCCAGCCAAATAAAAGTCTTATAAACAATAGAAAAAAGGAAACCAAACTAGGAACCCACCCCACAACCACACGTGCCTCACAGGATCACACCTGTGTATCATCACACACAAAAGGGAAAGTCATAATGAGTCATTAAGTGGGGCATTTTAACTAAAGTGGCTTTTGACACTCATCATCTATAGTAGACACTGCTGAAAGGACTTAGCACAGCCAGTCTAAGCATGCCTGCTGGCACAGTGAGAATGATTATAAGGCATGTTATCAGTGCATGAAAAGCAGTGTCACAGAAAATCTGTAACCTAGGGATTATAAAGCAGAAGCATATGCCTACTAGAACCTGTCAAGGGCAAATCCTGTGAAGGACTTGCTAACCTGGCCACAGAGGGATTCCCCATATAGGGTTGGAGTTAAAATTTGTGATTGGGTTCAGGGTATAGCTCAGCAACACAGCGTGTGTTCAGTGTTCAGCATGCTCGAAGCCCTAGGTTCATCCCCAGCACCAAAATTTAAAAAATTAAAAAGTAATAAAATTACAATTGTCTTCTCTCATGTCTCCTTTAAGTTTTCCCACTACTCAGTGTTCTATTCCTCGCAGGAGCTCCCTGTCCGTTCTATGTTTTATGATCTGATCTGCCCAATCCCTGCCACTGATGGGGATCTCTGGCTCTACCTTCTCTTGGCAGATATAAAAATCTGTTCTTGGCAAGCTATCTTGTCGCTTACACAGACCAAACAAATGCTTTACCACAAATGTCTTAATGATTGATAAACGCTTAACATCCTGCCCCTCCCAAGAGCAATGGTATTTAAGCAAGGGACAGTACTCCAATTTAACAGAAATTATAAAGTTTCATGTTGTAGTGACAGTTTGGCTGAAGAATCAGCAGAATTGGGGACAGGAGAGGATAGGAGACTTTGAGTGACTAGATGCAGAAGCACAGAAAATAATAGCCTAAAGGTAACTTTAAAACTTTACATAATCGTTTCTTCCAGAAACAGCTTGCAGTGATAGATTTTTATCTGCTATGATTTTGCATTCTATCTTAGGACAAAGGTATTTATAAATAACGAACTGATTCAAAGAGCAGACAGGCGAAACAAACAACTTTATAATGAACCACACACAGTGTCTGACAACCTGGGTAATGTAAGAGGCTGAGACCAAGTACTAGTGTCTGCTATAGCAACCATGTTGTCTTGTTATTTCCACCTGTTACAATCCCTCCTAGCACTTCTAGTCACAGAACCCTATGCTTTATCCCCATCGATTCTTTCTTATTGTCCAGCCTAGACTCCTAGAGATTATAAAATGTCTCCCTTTACTTGCACTTACCTCCAGGCTGTTGAATGCTAATGGAGACAAACATATATCAGAGTAGAGGGATGCCACCTCAAATTCCTAAATTCAGGGCTATAACCACTGCCCAGTAGCTAATTAGGTTTCCCTAATTCAGTAGTCTCCCCTCCTGTGCTGGTGCTGTTCCAAGTCTCTTGCACTCTCTCCTGATCTCCAATATCAGAACCTCTCTCACATTCAGTAGGTACCAGTGTCTACTACTCAGGAAAAAAAGAGGTCATCAGACGGCAATTCCTTAGCTGTCCAGTATCAAACTTGTGAATTTACCTGCCTTTCATCCTGTTGCTTCTTCCTTGTGTTTTGGATCCCAACCTTTCTCACTTTGAGATCTTGCCCAATTTACTGGTTTCTTTTGCTTATGAATCCACTTCAGGATCTCAAAAACATTTGAATATACTTATGTCTCTCCATCATAACCCAAAACTACCCCACTATGCCAGGTCATCCTCCAGCAGCATCCTGCAGTCTGTCTTGCTCTGCCTAGCCTCCCTTGCCCACAGCCTGGTCAAGATCTCCTGCCCCACTCCCCTCTGTATAGAGGCTATTTTGCTCTTCATCCCGCTACAGCTTGGCTTTTGCCCAACCACCTCCCTGTAACGGCCCTTGTTCCACACTGCCAGCTCACGGATACTTCCAAGGCCTTGTCTTCTTCAACACATTTTCTTTGGCTTTGGTAACCCCCTTCACATTCTATGGGTTTTCCTTCAGCTTCTTTAGTTTCTCGTCTCTTTTATCATAGACATGGCCCCAGCCCCCCATCATTCATTTATATGTGGTGTTTTACAGGGACCTCTCTTGGTCCTGGATCTTCTATACACACTTTCCCCTGTAAATCCAAATGCTTTAAAATGGCCTACAAAGGTCTGGATGATATTGATTTTGCTTTCACTAGCCTCTCCTTTAATTACTTTTCACATTTAATGCTCAAATTCTTATTTTTTTAACCCATATCTATCCAGCAATCTATCTACTCCTCCACTCTCCCAACAGTCTTTGTATACTCTTTCCCTCTTCCTAAGATACTCCCAAATTCTCGGCTACTGACTCAAAATTCTAGTTGCAGCTTAGAAGTCACTTCTGAGATGTCTGCCTTGACAAGAATTTACCCCCTCATTCTCGGTTGAGTGTTTGTCCTCTGTGCTTCCACAGTTCCTATTAAAGTACTACAGCTGTCTCTTTATCAAACCTGAGGGGGTGCTGGGAACCTCTGAATTTGTGGCCAGTTAGTCAGAACAGCAGGCAACCTGGGATCCCCTGAACTTACAGCAGTGTCTGAACTGGAGGACAGAGCTTTCAACTTGCATTAACTCCAAGTGCGTAGTGTGGGAATTAAACTGCACTGCAGTGCACTCACAATTGGGAGTCAAAACAGAATGTATCTCTTTACCCAAAAACTTGCACATGAGGTCTGAGGACGTAGTTCAGGGGTAGAGTGCTTGACTAGCAAAAGTGAGGCCCTGGGTTCAATCACTAGTACTGAAAAAAAACCCAAACAAGCAAAACCACAAAAACAAACCAAAAAACCCCACAAGAATGTTTGATTCATAATAGCCCCAAAGTGAAAACAATCCCCAAATATCCATCAGTTGATGAAATGTTAAACAAAATGTGATGTATTCATATAATGGAGTACTTCTCAGCAATTCAAAAAGTGAAGTGCATAGATATATGCTGCAGATATATAATTATATATATTTAACAACATAGATAAACCTTGGAAGCATGATATTATGTGAAAGAAGCCAGACATAAGAGGCTACATATAGTATGATTCCATTTAGATTAAATCCCCAGAGTAGGCAAATCCTAAAAGACAGAAAGTAAATTAATATTTGGCAAGAGACAGGGAAGTAGGAATTGGAAATATAGGGCTTCTACTTCGTGAGATAATACAAATATTTCAGAATTAGATATTGGTGATTGTTGTATAATATTATGAATCTGCTAAAAACCACTGAATTGTACACTTTAAAATGGTGAAATTTATCTCAAAAGAAACCAAAAAATCTAATATAGATTACTATCAAATTCAATAGTATATCAAAAACTCTGTTCCAATGTAGCTCCATTTCCTCACTAAATGCCTTTGTACTATTATCAAATTATATCTATATACATTATAAACTTATCAACACCGCATAATTGTCTACTTTAAGAGTTACAAACAAAAATACATTTCAACTTTTATATTTACCTAGGTAATCACCTTTACTACTAGTACTCCTTATTTCCTTCTATGGAATAAAAATGCTACTTCCTTCCATTTCAAAATAGACACCTTTTAGTATTTCTTATAGGACAGGTATGCCTGTAACAAATTTTTCTTTTCTGTTTCTTGTGGAATGTCTTAATTTCTCCTTTAATTTTGAAGGATAATTTTGCTAGGTATAGAATTCTTGGTTGCTAGTTTTTCTTGCAACACCTGAATTTGCCATTCCACTGCCCAATGGGGTCACAGTTTTTTTTGTTTTAAATATTTTTTAGTTATACATGGACACAATATCTTTATTTTGTGTATTCATTTTATGTAGTGCTGGGAGATAGAACCCAGTGCCTCACATGTGCGAGGCAAGCGCTCTGCCGCTGAGCCACAACCCCAGCACCCAGGGTCACAATTTTAGATGAGTCAATTATTAATAGTATTAAGGATCATCTGTACATGAGATTTTACTGTTTTTTTTCTGCTATTTTCAACATTCTTTCTATTGTTTGATTATTATGTCTAGATGTGAAGTATTTAAATCTTATCCTACTTGGAGCTAAAAATTATTCAATGTGTAATTAAATTTTTTTAATCAAAATTTGAGGGTTTTTTTGTGGGGGGGATATTATTTCTTCAAAGTCTCTCTTCTTTCCCTCTCTCTTCTCTGAAAATGGAGATGTATAGTGAGTTGCCAGACAAATCAAAATCTTGGCATAGCTTTCATTAAATAAAATAGCTCTTGTCTGCCTTTGTGTAATTTTCTTTTTTTTTTTTTTTATAATAAATTTTTTAATGTGTAATTTTCATTATGTGTATTTGGTATACCTGATAATGTCCCATGTGTCTTACACCCTGTTCATTTTACATTATTTTTTTTTCCTGTTCCTCTGGTTGGATAATCAACTAATGTGTCTTTCAGTTTGCTGATCTATTCTTCTGCCAAATTTCATTTTGGCTATTGAATTTGAGCTCCAGAATTTATTACTTTAATATTTTTTTAGTTGTAGATGGACTTTATTTATTTATTTATTACGTGGTGCTGAGGATCAAACCCAATGCCTCACCCGTGCCAGGCAAGTGCTCTACCACTGAGCCACAATCACAGCCCTCTATTTTATTTTTTAAAATAAAATTTCTTTATTAGTCTATGTGTGCTAAGAAAGTATTTTTACTCTTTCTACATGGTTTCCTTTATTTTTGGAACATATTTATAATACTGATTTCAATCTTCATCAGGTAAGTTCATGTCTGGGCTTCCCCAGGAACATTTTTACTGACTGCTTTTATTTTTATTTTTCCTGTATATAGGCCGAATTTCCCTGTTATTTGAGTGTATTGTAATTTTAAGCTGAAGTTGAAAGTGAAGTTATATATTATATTGTGTATTTTTCAAAGACTTCTATGGGTCTTTTATATTTTTCCCCCCAGCATTGTTTTACTCCCAACTGGTAACAATGCCTTAGGTATATCTGCAATGTTAAACAATGGGCTGCTAATTTTTTTTTTAACAAATGCCCCAAGGGATAAGAAAGAGGAAGCTCTGCATTTGATCAA
Source organism: Marmota marmota marmota (assembly GCF_001458135.2). Classification (NCBI taxonomy): domain Eukaryota; kingdom Metazoa; phylum Chordata; class Mammalia; order Rodentia; family Sciuridae; genus Marmota; species Marmota marmota. The sequence continues at coordinate 15,107,219 of NW_026000185.1, read as the reverse complement.
ATAAACTCTGAAAATGGAGATGTATAGTGAGTTGCCAGACAAATAAAAATGGTACTTATTCTCTGGGGATGAATCTTGAAACAGTACCAAACCCTACGCTCTCTCAATTGTTGCTAGGCTGCTGTTTTATAGCTACTAAAGTTATAAGGCTACAGGTTTTCAGGAAGATGGCGGGTAGGATGAGCACAATTTAAAATGTCACAAACCATTTTAAATTGTTCTTACTGAAACTCAGGTGATTTTCTTGAACAAATGCTTTTTTGAGTTGTTGCTAGTCTTTAATTTCCAGAGCCCTAAAAAAGTTGATTTGACAATTTTTGCTACCAATTTTGCTACTTTTATGGAAGAACAAACATATTTTGCCCTTGCTCCACCACCGGGGAAGTTAAACTCAACAGGTCACAACTTTAATCTCAGATCTGCCACTACCTTGGGCAAGTTTCATTATCTTTTTCCAAGCCTGCTTCAACAGAAAAATACAATCTTTCATTTAGGTTTGTGAGAATTAAATGGGATAATGTGATAATACCTGTAAAGCAAATGGAACTATAAACACTGAGTAATTACTATATGATTTTGGAAAAGGGAATAGATAAATTCTTGTTTTGATTATAAAAATGTCTGTGTACACAAAGCAGTAGGACATAGCTCAATTTAACACAGTAGTTTATTCATGAAATTCAGTTCAAAATAAAAAAGGGTGGTATTTGATGGTTGCTAATGCTGGTAGTTATAAAACTTACTCAGGTCATTACTCCTCTGTCCATTTGCTTCGCTGTATCAAACAGGATGAAGAAGACTCACAAGGCAAATTTGGACTTGCTGAAATAAAAGCTCTGAGGACGAATTTTATAGGAATAGCAATGCTAGAACCTTGGGATTAAGAATGATTTGCTGTGACATGGGTTGGAAGATGGCGTCTCCCACAGACGGGACAGATTTGGAAGCATCTTTGCTAAGTTTTGAAAAACTTGACCGTGCCTCACCAGATCTTTGGCCAGAACAATTACCAGGTGTTGCTGAATTTGCAGCTTCCTTCAAAAGTCCTATTACTAGCTCTCCATCCAAATGGATGGCTGAAATAGAACGGGATGACATTGATATGTTGAAAGAATTGGGAAGTCTCACTACAGCTAATTTGATGGAGAAGGTACGAGGCCTACAGAACCTGGCCTATCAACTGGAGCTGGATGAGTGCCATTTCAAATGAGATCTTGTCATCATATATTGTGGATTCTACGTCTGAGGCTTTGAGGATTTACCATGGAAAAGAAAATGTACAACTTCTTGGTCTCAGTAATTAAGGACTTCGTGCATCATTTGCCAGATGGTATTGCAGATGTTCTCAGCTCTTTGTTTTGACTTCAGAGATATCTTGATGATCACGTTTTTAATGATTTGTCCTTATGACATTCTCTATAACTGGAGTTTGTTTTACAGTGATGGTGGAAATCTGTCTGGTTAAGACAAGAAGTGTTTGCTCTTCCCACCATTACCAGTGTCTTAAGTTATCTCCAGAGGGAAGAAGTGGACTTACTTGTAACTTATTATCACAGTGCACAAATGGCCCTTAATAGTTTTGAATGCTATTTCTCAGAGCCAGATTGCCCAGAATTTCAGAATTTTCTAGGCCTTCTCATCAAAGTTATATAGATGTTTCATCCAGATGGTTAGTTTTCCTACCAGGTTTCTCTACCCTCTGCTTCCAGCCATTTCACTAGGCCTTGGGGCTCCTTCCAACCTTATCAACAACATAGTGTTGCTGGGGCCTGAGGAGTTCCATTTAAAGCCTCTGTATTCCTAGTGGTTGGATCTCAGCTATTGTAAGTTACATGTTTTAAGCCTTATTTAACATGAATGGCTTAATGCAAGTAAAATATGTTTCTTGTTTTTATCAATAAATTTCAGCATAGATTGTATGTTTTCATTTAATTATAAGAAAAAATTTGTACTATAAATTCTCAGGTTAAATAAAATCTCAAATTATCCTTAAAATTTTTAAGTAAAATGAAGAATATCATTAACTTTATCCCTTTAAGAGAAGACTCTCCTAGTAACTTCTTTGCCTAAAGCTTTCTAGTGATCTTGGCATAGCTTTCATTAAATAAAATATCTCTTGTCTGCCTTTGTGTATACATAACACAGTATCATTAGAATTATCGGCACTATAATCTTCCTATTTAATTGATTCAAGTTTCTATATGTATGTTTGTAATGCTCAAGAATTTGTCTTATTTAGGCAGACTTCATAGCACGGTTCCTTTTTTCCCCACATTTTTTATTGGGGCATTATTGTTGTACATAATGATGGGATTTACTGTTTTATATATATATATATATATACATACTATATATATATATTGCAATATAACAATATATTACAATATAACAATACGTTACAATATGTTATAATATAACAATGTTACAATATAACAATATGTTACAATATAACAATATAATTTGGCCAATATCACTCCTCAGCATTCCCCCCACCCCCGCCCCCTGCCCTCCTTACCCCTCCTAACCTCTAGTACCTTTTCTCTGCTGATTTCCCTTTGATTTTCAAGAGATCTCTTACTCCCACCTTTCTTTGCTTTTTTTCCTCTCTAGCTTCCACATATGAGAGAAAATATATATGACTCCTAACCTTCTGAGTTTGGTTTGTTTCACTTACCATGAAAGACATAATTTCCTTTTTCTTTATGACTGAATAAAATTCCTTTGTGTAAAAAAAAAAGAATGATTTGCTAATGTAATAAAATCACAGAATGTTTTATTTAGATAGCAAATAAAAACATTGATCATTAATCTTTAAGTTAGATTTTCTTTTTCCTTACAGTTTCCTAGATGTTTCCTCTTTTACAAAAGATAACTCTTACCAGTAATTTTTGAGGACTGCAGTTCAGAGGTCACAGAATATTCTACTGTCGCTTAAGTCATGCCCAACATTCCTGCCCCCTTCCCCGTTTATAATTCATTATATCAGCCTTCAGTTTCTAAACTGGCCTTGGGTCTGAACCTATGGTCACTAGAGGAGTTCAAGGAGTTGTTCAAAGGAGTTCCTCGAGAGGGAAACCTCAACTCAGGATGAATGAGGTTCTTAACAAATGTTAACAGGAATGAATTTAAGCACGAGTCAGTAAAAAGCAAAGACAATTTATGTAGGAAAACCATCTCAAGAGTGAGGTGCACATTTACCTGTGTGTCATCTTCAGTCTGTTTGATACAACAAAGCAGTTGGACAGGGGAGTAATGTCCTGATACATTGTGTGACTAGCAGCCTTAGCAGCCGTCAAATGTCACCCTTTTTATTTTAAACTGTGAGTTTCATGAATGGACTACTGTGTTAAATTAGGATATCCCCTACTGCTCTGTGTACACACACACACACACACACACACACACACACACTCTTTTTAAAAAATTTTTATTTATTTTTTTTAGTCATACATGACAGTAGAATGCATTTTGATATATAATACATACATGGAATGTACATACATCAATCATATTGTCTATTCTATTCTGCTGCCCTTCCTATCCTCCCTACTCCTCCCTTCCTCTCCCATCCTTTCTCTCTATCCAATCTAATGTGTGCCGCAGTCTAGCTGGGCACAATTCAGGAGCCACTTGTCAAAAGAAACTAACTTTATTTTTAGAACCACACACGCCAAACAAAACAGCTCCTCAGGAAAAACCCTCAGAGCCCAACTGCCACCACCGGCTTCCCACAAGCCTCTCAACCTCCCCCACTCCTCCTGCTCTTGAGGCCGATTGGCTGGGTCGTGTGGGTGGAGACAAAAAAGTCCCCCAATGAGCAGCTCCGTAGTCTGAAAGGGCGGGGAAACAGCCCAATGAGCATCACTGTAGAGGAGCCAATCAGCTAGAAGTTGCTGGGGCTGCTGTGAGCCAAACATCAGCTGGCAGTCTGAAAGTTTACTGGGGCCCCTTCGGCTGTGGCTCTCAACATC
>NW_026000185.1:15093589-15101765 GCF_001458135.2 Marmota marmota marmota | reverse complement strand
CCCTCTGGTGATAGAAAGGTGTTAGTAGCAGTCTCCTGTTGTAACTTTTCCCCTGATGGCTTTTTCTGCTCTAAACTTCCTTCCTCTGTCTGACTAGCTCGAAAGACCTTCTCTTTTACTTGAATCTTTTCCTCTTTCTGACTAACTTGAGAGACCTTCTCTTTTACTTGAATCAATATGTCTTCTCCTTCCTCTACCTTTGTCTGAATTGAAGGCTTTGGACTAAGCAAACAAGATACGAACGTCCACAATGGCAATGTGCCAACTGGCAGAGTCCCTGGGCTGTTCTTTTCTATTCTTTTTAAATCTTCACCATGATGGTTCCATTGTGATATATTCAACAACTCCTCCTCAAAAAGCCATGGGCTACATTTTTGTATTGTATCAACATATGCCCTGACTGCTCTTGATTTTACTGGGATGCCTCCTTCCTCTAACAATTTACTTAACACTCTTTCGGTTTGTTTTTTTACTAATTTCTGATCCCATATTTCTATTATAATACAACCCAACAAGATGACGCCAAACAAAACTGAGACAGAATGAAATAAAAATGGAACAACAAAAAATCATTATAGCCTTTCTATCCTCCTGAAATGTGCATCCATCCTTTCTCCCTATCTGTTCCTCAGACGTAAATAGTTTTTCCTCAGATGTGAGCAGTTTTTCTTCCGTCTCACTCATCTCCAGGGACAGGCAACTTAAAACAAAAGTGAAGCAAAACAAAAGAAGAATCTTAAAATGGCTACCCATCCTCTCGCCCTGCCCTCAGGGGCAAGCAGTTTACCTTATCACTTACCCTCAGTCGCTCCCTGTACGGGCCACCAAATGCCTCAGTCTGGCTGGGCACAATTCAGGAGCCACTTGTCAAAAGAAACTAACTTTATTTTTAGAACCACACACGCGAAACAAAACAGCTCCTCAGGAAAAACCCTCAGAGCCCAACTGCCACCACCGGCTTCCCACAAGCCTCTTAACCTCCCCCACTCCTCCTGCTCTTGAGGCCGATTGGCTGGGTTGCGAGGGCGAATTCACCATGCTTTAAATTTCAAAACAATGAAGGTCTTTCGAGCTAGACAGGCCTAGAAGGAACTGGCTTTAGGTGGATGAAGATCTTTATCCCAATGAGCAGCTCCATAGTCTGAAAGGGCGGGGAAACAGCCCAATGAGCATCACCGTAGAGGAGCCAATCAGCTAGAAGTTGCTGGGGCTGCTGTGAGCCAATCATCAGCTGGCAGTCTGAAAGTTTGCTGGGGCCCCTTCGGCTGTGGCTCTCAACAAATGTGACACATTTTTTTTTCTCATTACAACATCATATATGCATTCTGTATAACAATGAGGTTCTCCACACGCACTCTTTTAAAAACCAAAACCAGAATTTATCTAATTCCTTTTCCAAAAAAAAAAAAGTAATAATTATTCAGTGCTCATAGTTTGGTTTCTTCTTTTAAAGGAAACTCAATCTGGGGCAACTGTGGGAATGATATCAGTCTGGTGATCACTAAATAATTTAAGGTGGTCTGACAATTCTCAGGATCCTTAGGTTGACATCATCTCCATTATCTGATCAATAGATTACACTGGGAAAGTACCCTATATTACAGGATTTGCATCTCTCTTTGCTCAATCTGTTCTAAAAACAGATGTATCCATGGGCTAATTAGCAGTGGACATGGTAATTTTCCCAAGTGGGTGAACTTTCAGTATCTTTTAAGACTGAGAGTGAAGATTTGTATATTTCCTAGAAATTCTGGAATGACAGACCTGGGGGATAGAGCTGCCTTGGGAGTGACAGGCCTAGAAGGAACTGGCTTTAGGTGGATGAGGAACTTTAGCACAAGGGTTTTAAAGTTAGTCTTCTTGTCCTTTCTTGTGTCTGCTTTCTATTTCTTCCATCCTAGCTCACTATGAAGACAGTAAACACTAACTAGCAGTGAATCCCTATTTGAAAATTTTCTTTACTGACAAGTACAACATAGTATCATATTTTTCACTATGACTTTGCCATCATTTGGAAGCTCTTAAACATAATGCAGGAAGAACTAATAAAAGAGAAATTTAAACTGTCCCATACAATGTGCGGAAACCATGCGAAAGGGTATTTGTCATACTGCTGTGAGTAGCCTATTCTGGTTGAGTAGGATTGAAGGTGCATTGGGGAATGGGGTTGAGAACTCTCATGTTTTTCATTTTTATTTGAGTGTAGATAATTAATTCAATTTTGCCTGAAAATTTAAAAGCTTTTTATTTTTTTATTATTATTATTTTTTAATGTACTGGGAATTGAACTCAGGGGCACTTGACCATTGAGCCACATCCCCAGCCCTGATTTGTAGTTTATTTAGATACAGGGTCTCACTGAGTTGCTTAGCGTCTCACTTATGCTGAGGCTGGCTTTGAATTCATGATCCTCTTGTCTCAGCTTCCAGAGACGCTGGAATTAAAGATGTGTGCCACTGTGCCTGGCAAGCATTTTTTATATTTTAAATTTCTAAAATGTTTCAAGAGTATTTATTACACATTAAAGGCTATTTACATTTATGTTACACACTGTGAAATTTTCCAGTCATACATGAATTTAAGCATATACTAATCTGAATCTAAAGGGAATTAAGAGTATGCCAAAGAAATAAGACTAAAAGTCTAGAGAGCTAAAATGGAATTAAAATTACAATATCTATAGGGTATCATGAGACACCCCTGTGGAGAAATTCAGTAGAGCACACTGGGGACTTATTGTTTTTTCTCTTATGAATCTGGCAGAAGAAACAAATTTATTTCACCTAAATGAATAACCTCCATGTTTCAATTGTAGGCCTAAACTGGCTTAAGACAAGTGATACAGAAAAACGGAATAAAAGTCAAACGATTTTGTAGGTCAAGTAGTTTGTGTGGGCAGGAAACTAGTGCAGAATTATCTGTAAAAGCGTTTTAACAAAAAAGCTGAATAATAATGACCCTAACTGGGTCATAGAAAAGGTTCACCTAAACACAATGACAAGAAAGAAGCAAGCACTGCAGCAGATGAGAACTGCTCCTATTCCAGAGAAGCTCCTGGCCCAAAGCAGTCATAAAATTAGACAATTTAGAGCTGGAAGAAATTTCAGAGATCATCTGTCCGAGTATTCTCAAATTAGGGTTTAGAGAATACTGAAGCCCAGAGAGATTAACTGATAAATCCAAGAGCACAAAGTAACTAGCAGCACCGGTACTAAAACCCAGATTTTCAATTACTTCAAAATTATCCCTATCACATGACACTAACTTCCTGGAACACCATCCATTCAGTAAAGAGAAAGAATAGTATTCCTAAAAATAGCTCCAGGAACATTCAGATTTATATCAGAGCAGACTTAATTATAACTTTGTAAGCATACCGATAGTGAATCTAAGAGAAACTTCATGGGAGGTCAAAAAAATATACCATGGAGACTGTCTTTGGGTTCCTCTCAAAGAAATGACTCCCCTGGCTTCTGTTTACTCTGAAATGTAGCCTCCTCCCACACTAGTCACTCTTCCTCATAAATGTTCAAGGAGTATCCCATTCCCAGGTCCTTCAGAAGGATATGGAAAATGACAACTCCTAGGACAGGGAAATGACAACCTCCCCCAAAACTGTCTAACCTGGAGGAAGAGGGAAGAGGAAGACAATCATTAGTCCTCTGCCAGTTAATCCTTCCCCAGAAACAGTAGGCCCTAAGGGGGGGAAAAAAAAAGCACACTTTCTTCCCTTCTTGGGTTCATCCCCAGCATCTCCACCAAAAGCAAACATTCATCCCTTCCTAACCACAATGGGTCCTGATGGGAGGAGGCGAATACTGGGCCCTGGACTTTTACCCTTTCCCATTGCCAATGAGTCCTGGAAGGAGAAAAGCAAATAGTGAAGCTCTGGGTAATAGTGGGTCCCAGAGGAAGAAGATAAGCAGTGAACACTGAGTTCAGGTGACAATGAGTTTCAGACTTTTTACAGCCTTTTTTCATACTGCCCAAACTGATACATTCTGCCTCAAGTCTGCAATGATTAATTCACCCTCATTGTATACTATAAAACTCAAGAGCCCCTCTATAACCAGTGACCATTTTTCTACTCAGAAAATGAGCTCCTCCAGTGCCTGATTGACTCCCCTGTGGAATAAAGGAAAGCTTGCTCATCCGTTTGAGGTCTGCTCCTATCCAGGTTATTTGTATTTTCATTATGGTGCTGAAACTGTGTGGGTTATTTTTGCTTATACCTCTCCTTAAAGAAACATCCCTCTTTCTCTGTCTCAAAAACAACAGGGATGGGTGTGGTGGCGCACACCTGTAATTTCAGCTGCTCCAGGGGCTGAGGCAGGAGGATTGTGAGTTGAAAGTCAGCCTCAACAACTTAGAGAGGCCCTAAGTAACTCAGTGATACTGTCTCTAAATAAAAAACAAAATCGGACTGGAGATGTGGCTCAGTGGTTAAGCGCCCCTGGGCACACTCCCCTGTACCCCCCATAAAAAGCACTTATAAAAAAGAAAGAACAGTAGGATTCCTTGCATTGATTTTAGTCTCTTGTCCTACCTTCAAGGAACTTTGGTCATTTATGGGCTATACTCAAACATCAAAAAGAATATACCTATTTGTCTCATTTATTTACATAGTCCAGAAAATGTGCATCATCACCTTCTCAGAAGAGAACTGTAGAGTAAATCACAATAATTAACTTTTCTGAGTTTAGCAAAATTCCATTTTATGATTTCTGGGTCTGTCAAAATAATTGTTCTTTTGCAACTAGTTTATACTCCAATATGAAACAACTCAAAGTAAATTTTCTAACAAAAGTATATCCCTTTAATTTATGTAAGTACAGTAATCCTTTAAAACCAAATCAAATTCTAAACTATTTAGTCATATATCTGTTTTCTTGAAAAGTATATTAGTGGTTAGAATTCAGGTTCCAGATTAAGCTTAAAATCCAGGTCCATTTCTCAGTAGAAGTGAGATTTGGGGCAAGTTTTTTTTTTTTAATATTTATTTCTTAGTTGGACAAAATATCTTTATTTTATTTATTTATTTTTATATGGTACTGAGGATCAAACCCAGGGCCTCACACATGCTAGGTGAGCACTCTACCGCTGAGCCACAACTCCAGCCCCCTGGGGCAAGTTATTTAATCTCTGTGTTTCTCAGTTTCCCCAACTGTAAATGGGAAAAGAATGATCTCGCAATATTGTGCAGATTAAGACAGAGAATGTGTATGAAGCACTTAGAACAAATGCCTGGCACAGAGTAAGAACCTGATAAATGTTAAGTATTATTAGAGATATACTGCTATTTCAATTAAAATATGTACTTTTACTTTAAGAAAGATAACACAATCTGTGGGATTTTGTCTACCTATTAAATGTATTATTTTCTCAGAATATCTTTGAGTTCCTTGCTTTCTTGGGTTTAGATGAAAAATAAAAATAAAAACTTTCTGTTTAATTTATATAGACCTACTAATTTAAAAATGAGTCATGGGGCAGGGGTTGTGGCTCAGTGGTAGAGTGCTTGCCTAGCATGTGCAAGGCACTCGCATTCAATTCTCAGCACTGCTATAAATAAATGAATAAAATAAAATAAAATCAACATCTAAAAAATTTTTTTAAGTGAGTTATAATTATCAAAGTTTGGAGACTTGCATATATGAGGAAAGCTAGTTTAACATTGATACATGTGTTTATTCTGTGCCATTAGTATGGTCTCTCAATTACAGAAAAGGATGGATTTAAAACTGGAAGGCTTTGGAGAAAAATGGAAGTTCTGATTATGACAGCTGCTCTTCCATTTAATCTTGAAGAGGAGTGTGTTTTCACTGCAGTTATATTTGGCTTCAGATTGAAAATGTAAGGTGATATCTCTCTCAATTTTCAACGTTAGAACATACTACTGAAGCTTTTGCAGAAATATATAAAATCAATCTCTCATTAATTAGCTTACATTTGTGGTAGACATGATCTCTTAAGCAAAAAGATGGTGGTTTAGGAAAATCATATATTAGAGGAGGTCTCTGATGAATTTGAGAAGTCTGGCACCACTCCATGAGATAGGTCTGACTTCTCTCCAAGTCTGCTAGGCACAGCATGCCACACTAAGCTTTCATTCATTCAGCAAATACTCACTCAGACTCCTTTGCATTCTATCCCCTCTTCCCAGCTCCCAAGATGGATCTGCTTTCTTTCAGTACAGTTTTGCATCTTGTAGAATTTTATAAAGTGCAATCATATACTGTTTGCTATTATGAATAAAGCTGCTATAAACATTTGTTTACAGCTCTTTGTACTGTGCAGCACAATGTGGGAAGTATAATGAAGAACAGAATTTCTGTATTTCATAAACTTACATGTAGAAAACCAAGGTGCACATTCACACAAAGTTAAAAAGCACAACACAGTACATAACAGGATGTGACCTAATGCCAACGGAACTGTGCAGCCTCATGGAACTAGGAATCTGGTGATAAGTATTCCATCCACAGGCACATTATTCATGTAATTTTGAGCAAGAAACTTCGATGCATGGCCTATTGCTCCATTTTACAAATGAAGTATTTTTAAAGGGTTCCTAAAAATCCTTCACAATTGTTTAATTTTATTAAGATATAACTTAGATATGATAAAGCCAATCATTTAAAAATGTACAATTCAATGTATTTTGACAACTGTATACCACCATCTCAATCATGATATAGAACATATATCTCACCCTAAAAGTTCCCAGACTCCTTTGCAATCTGCTCCACCAGATTCCCAAGATTGACCTACCTTCTATCAGTAGAGTTTTGCCTCTTGTAGAATTTTATAAAATAGAATCACAGACACTATTTGCTAATAAGGCTGTTATAAACATTTATGTAGAGGTCTTTGTTTAGTTACATGCTTTCTTTTTCTTGTGTTAATAGAAGTAAAAACTGTTAGGTCGGTGGCAGCGACTTGGTGGTGACTTAGTGGCAACTTAGAACAAAGCAGCCCGCGCTGCTTTGAACATCAATCAGATGCCGGCGGAAATGCCTGTCAATCAGCCAGATCTCCTGACTAACGCCTGTTAATCAGCAGAACCCCCTGGCCAATCCTGGAGTACAGCCAACTCCCCTGACCAACTCCAAGGGGGCAAGGGACCCTAGAGACACCTTTTCCTGTCCCAAGCCCTTCCCTTCCTGCTGTAAGCCCCATAAAAGTCCAGTCCGGTTGAGCTTCCAAGCGGTTTCTCCTCAGACCCTTCCCCTGTCCCCTCTGTGGGTCTGATTGAGTTCCGCCCGGGAGTGATATATCTCAATAAAGCCTGTTCAGCGGCCCTTTTAAATCTGCCTCCTTTGGTTGCTGCCTGCCTAGCCTGATCTGACAAAAACATTGGTCATATGGTAAGTGTGTGTTTAAATTTATAAAAAACTATTAAAATGCTTTCTAAAGTGGCTGTTCCATTTTGCCTTCCTGTGAAAATTCCAGCTTCTCCCCATACTCATCAACACTTGAAATTAGCAGTCTTAATAGTTTGTAAAGGTGGGTATATAGAAATCTCTTATTGTGGTTTTGTGTTTTCTTAACATCTCATAATATAAAACATATGTTCATTTATTTATTTGCTATCTCTGATCTATTCAAATCATTTGCCTATTAAAAAAATCAAGTTGTCTTATTATTGAATCTAAGAATTCTTCATATATTCTAAATACAAGTCCATCATCTGACTTTGTTTTACAAATATTTTCCCTCAGTCTTGCCTTTAAATGTTGTTAGTGAGGATTTTAAGGATCAATATTTTAAGAGTCTAACTTACCAACACTTTTTCCCCCCCAGTACTGTGGATTGAACCCAATGGCACTCTACCACTGAGTTACATCCCTAGCCCTCTTTATTTATTTATTTATTTTTATTTCGAGACAGGGTCTCGCTCAATTCTCCAGGCTAATCTTAAACTTGTGATCCTCTGCCTCTGCCTCTGGAGTAGCCGAGATTACAGGTTTGGATGACCATGCCCAGTCAATTTAATAATTTCTCATTTTGCTTTCTGTAGCTACTTAGTGGCAAAGGGGCAACCCCCAACTCTAATACCTAATTGAACCTTTGGCAATAAGAGACGTCACAAGACAGAACACCAAAGTAATAAACATTTATTATTTTTAAAGCCATCTAAGAGATGTTCAATGGTTATGAAGAAGGAGGAGGAGGA
>NW_026000185.1:15076694-15093275 GCF_001458135.2 Marmota marmota marmota | reverse complement strand
AGGAGGAGGAGGAGGAGGAGGAGGAGGAGGAGACGACCACGACGACTGCAAAGAAGTATTAACTTTCCTTTATTACATTTGGACATACAGCTAAAAATCATGTCATCTCAACGATTTACAGGACAAAAATACACTCAGAATAGTTCTCAATGCCTTTTCTTCTCATTGCCTAACCTATATGCTTAGAAAATATCAACTACTGCCTTTGGAAGATCAGTTAGTTACAAAGTTTATTCATGTTTAAACAAATAATAGCTAACATACAAAAACAGAGATGACAAATGTATCTGGCAGGAGGGAGAAGTTTACTGTATTGTAACAGAAAGTCTCAGTTTAAAAAGCCAAGTTATTAAAAAGTAAGATTCTTATAAAACTAGCTTGTTAATAAATTTATACAGAACATAGCAACAATTTCTTCAGATTTGTTCCAAAGTTGCCTTTCTCTCAATGAGATTAGCCCCACTGGTTTTCTTTAGCTCCTAAATATACCAGATTCTTTCCCACTTCAAGGCCTGGACCATGCTACTCCTTTAGCCTGCATCACCGTTTCCTGCTCATTCTCTTGCTAACTCCTGCACTTCCTTTCATTCTTAAGGTATTGTTTTTTCTTTATTTTTTTAGCAATAGTTGGACACAATATCTTTATTTAATTTTTGTTTTTTTTAATGCAGTTCTGAGAATCAAACCCACCCTAGCCCCAAGGTATTGTTTTCTTAAGAAAGACTTTCCTAGTATCTACTCCTTATTATAAGTACCCATTAAACTATATTTCTCCTTTCACAGCACTTATGATAATTATATTTCCATGAAAAAAAATTTTTTTTGTCTCTATTCTCTCTTATCTTATTGTTGACAATAAGTTCAATGTGTGGTTAGCATCTACATTATTTATCACTGTGTATCTAATGCTTAGCACAGTGCCCATATAATATGTTCTCAATAAATTTTAATATAAGTATAAATTTTGTGGGCTGGGGATGTGGCTCAAACAGTAGCACGCTCGCCTGGCGTGCGTCGGGTGCTGGGTTCAATCCTCAACACCACAGAAAAATAAAATATTGTGTCCACCTAAAAAACTAAAAAATAAATATTTTTTAAAAAAATATATATAAATTTTGTGCCTATCAAGTTGGGAGGTAGGGTCTAATGAGAGATGTCTAAGTCATGAGAGCTTCACCCTCACAAACAAATTAATGCCACCATCAAAAGAATTTATGGGAACTCTTCTAACATCGAGGAACTTTGGAGGATGCAGAGGAGGATGCAGAGGATTGAGGTACAATCTTGGAAGAAGAGACTGGTCCCTCACCAGACACCTAACCTAAAATGCCTTGATACGTAGAGTTCCTAGTCTCCTGAATTGTGAAAAATAAATTTCTGCCCTGAATTACCTAGTATCAGGCATTCTGTTGTAGCAGCACAAAGGCAGATGAGATACCATATTTTATCACAATTTTCTCTTTCCAAAATAAAAGACAAATTAGGCAGTAGACAATTATCATTTATCTTAAGGAAGAGATTAATTTAAACAGTAACTTCAAGTCAATGACACTATTTATCATTAACTTAAGAAGAAGGGAAAGAGAAAAAAAAAACAAGCTTTATCTCAATAAGATAATAAAGAAAAGTAACACTTCAGTGAGATATCCATATAAAATTAAGAATCCTGTTAATGTTCTCATTTACTTTATGGACTGATGATGTACCTAAAATACAATCAGAAATGCAATTTTAACATGGCCAGCCAACTGGTATCTTGATATGTCTTGGAGAATATGCTGATTTCCTAATGAACGAGGTTGGTTCTTGGGATAGTAAAATGAAAATACAGAAAAACCAGAAAGACTCTTAATTTCCAGCCCCCCCCACCCCCGTTTCATTTGAAAGAAAGGAGAAAAGAACACAGTCACAGAGACTTAAAAAGAAAAGGGCGGGGGGACCACAGAACCACAGTATGAATCCATGCTTCAATGGCAGGTGCTAATATACCTATGTCCTAGAAAATAGGTTGTATTTGTGAAAGCAAAAGCTTTAGAAATGGGAGTAGATAAGCCAAGAGAAGGCTCCTGGGCAAAGCAAGAAGGTCTAGCAGCCGGTACAAACTTGGTTTTGCTAACTCTATCAAAACAGGATTACTATCTCTAGTTCCCCAAAACAAAATAAAAACAATACTTGCTTTTTTAGCTTTACTGTTCTTTTTGGACCAAGCTGAGGAAAGCAACAGCAAACAGGTTCAAAGTTAAAGGTTAAGGTGACTACAATTTTCAACTTCTCCTCTAAGAAACACCTGCTGACCCACTTTCCATTAAGAGACCTGATGTGGAACAGAATTTTTGTGACTTGAGCTCTAAGGATCACTCTTTTTCAAGAAACTGATTTACATTAAACTGATTTACATTCATTACATAGTAATGAAGAAAGTTTTATCATCTGTCATAGAAAAGGAGTGATTGTGGAGAAGTGGCAGTACTGTCATGGGACTGCTCTAGTCAGGGTGTAACATGGAACGGAAGTTGTTCCCTCTCAGTATCCTGTCATTTGGAGAAGACTAACATATCAACATTTAACCTAGAGGAAACAGTAACTGTGCTTGCAGTACCCAGCAGAAAATGCTGTTGACTCTTAAGGTGACCAGCAGATGCCATGCTACTAAGACGAAATGACATCAATCCCTTACAGTACCCATTAGTTCCAAAGTGATGTGGGACATTGCACAGAGATTGACCAGATTTGCCCTCCCTTAAAACCAACCGAGGAGAAAGGAGGAGGATGATAACTTGTATTAGTATAAGAATTCATGAGTCAGCTAAATAGGTTATATTTATAATCAATTATACCAGAGACAAAGAACATAAATGAAAAAAAAAAACCTATCTTTATGAAAGAGAATTGATGGAACACTTAAAAAGAAATGCCTTTGACATGTTCAAATAAATCTGATTAAGTAGTAAAACCCTAAAGGGAAAATGTGGAAAAAATACTTATGATTAGTTTTGAGAAAAAAAAAAAAAAACGTATTCAATTAGATCCTCTCCCTAAATATTCAAGGCAGGGGGAACAAAGGTTAACTTTTGCTACCTACTGTAGACAAATATCTTAGTAAGATACACACATATTCTAATGGTACAGTGTTGCCTAATTTCAGGGCTAGTGCTCTTACACTAAAAGTTGAAATACAAAGGGAAATAAGAAAGGACACTTTTTCCTCAAAAAAAATGTTTAAAAAATTGAACAGAACTTCAAAGATTCCTCAGTAAGCAATATAAAAAGAAGTAAGGCTAAGGGCTAAGAATATAATCTCTGTGTTATGAATGTTATATTGCATGGTGCTTAAGCTTCAAGGAAAAATTAGTGTGACAGGTAAAGTACCTAGTCAATAAAAATGTACCTTACTTTCATTTCATATGTGGTTTGGTAAAACTGCAAAGTCACCAAGGTTAGAAATGATATTGAAATTTCTCCAGGAATCTCACAAATGATAAATTACTTACACATATTTTTTAAAGTAAAATTTTAATATGTAGTATATACATTTACTATAAACATTCAAATGGCATGATAAGTAAATTTCCTTTCAACAACTGATCTCCAGCTATGCAGTCCTCTTCCCTTGAGGCAAAAACTACTATTACCAGCTTCTTGTGTATCTTTATGGAAGAGATGATAGATATGTGTACATATGCTCATGTAGCCTGTATTTTAAAAAGTGCTCCACACAGTCATGGTAACATTTATTTTTCACATCTTGCTTTCCCAAACATATTTTTAGTTAAATAATTAATAAATATAAGAAGTATTTATAAAACATACATGAAGTTAAAAAAGTCATGACAGGTTAAGAAAAAAAGAGCATTATTACTACTTTTATTATTCCCCATGTGACCCCTCTAAAATCTCATTTCCCCTAGTCTTATTTATTTATTTATTGGGTGCAAGGGATTGAATTCAGGGGCACTTGATCACTGAGCTACATCCCCAGTCCTATTTTGCATTTTATTTAGAGACAGGGTCTCACTGAGTTGTTTACTATTGCTTCGCTTTTGCTGAGGCTAGCTCTGAACTCCAATCCTCCTGTCTGAGCCTCCCAAGCTGATGGGATTACAGGTGTACGCCACCGTGCCCGGCTATCCTCCAGTCAATATTGATTTTAGATTATTAATTTCCTTGCTTGTAGCTTTACTATATTTTCCCCTGAACATGTTTAGTTCTATGTTTCTGACCTGCATACAAATATAATTTATTCTTCCACACTTGCTTTTCTTGGTCAACATGTTTATTTAGATTCATTAAATCATTGTGTGTGACTTGCTGTTGTTTTGATTTCTTGACTATAAAATATAATCAGATCATGCTAACTAACTTACCAAGTTAGGACCAGTGAAAGGCAGCATAAATAATATAATAGTCATCAGCTAGCTAAGTTGTGGTTAAGAGGACAGTAAGTAACATAGCAGGTTGGCTTGGGGCTTTGCCCCTTACCCCGTAACTTGAGCAAGCTACCTATCCTCTCTTTGCCTTACTTTCTTCATCTGTAAAAGGAGGATCATAAATAGTACCTACTTCACAGGTTGAGCCCACATGCTCCTCCCCACTTTGTTCAAACTGACCATATTTATGTAAACGTGGGAAAAACTCAGCAGGCTGGAGTTTTGCCCTAAACCAGGGCACTGCATTTACTTAAGTCAAATTATTCTTGCCAAAAGACAAGAACAATGACTTAATAAATTAGTTATTTATTATTATTAATATTGACATGTTGTACCTATAATGAAACCTGTTTAAGAACAGGTAATTAAACAATTATGTAAGCCTTCAAAGAGTTTGCATTCTATGTAACTATTTTCTATTCTATTTGTACGTAATTGGCATTGCAGAATGTCTCAACCTACCTAAACTGATCATTTATTTGGAGCAAGTCCCCTTGATTATAAATGCAACTGTCAGTACACATAAACCCGTAGACTCTGTATCTAGGACCTAAAAGAAACAAACTCATCTTACTCTATGGCTGGCAGAAAGAAATGGTTTAGTCTTAAATCAAGACATAATTTCCATGAATGTTGAAAAGCATAGTATATTGGTTCTATTTACTTTTTTTTTTTTTTTGACAAATCTGCAAGCCATTCTTGTGCAGAGATCTTGCTAATTTATATGTTGCTCCAATACATGTGGCCAAAGCAAGCGTTCCACTTAATTTTTAAATTAATGAATTCCAATTTTCAGAAAACATTAGACTTTCCAAGGAAACTTTCTGGAATACCCAGTATAATGGCTGAAACAAAAGAACTGCTCAATGAATATTCATTGACAATACATAGGAAGGTGAGACAAGAGTGTGTGAACAGTCTGAGAAGAGGTGCAGCCACATGACCAATGTAAAGATATATATATATATTTAAGGAAAAATAATCCCTGTATATAAGACATAGTTATATGGCAATGTGAATATATTACTGTGGCTAAAAATGCTGGATACCATCTGAATTTACTAGGAAAGAAACCCAGAAAACTTAAATTCATACTATTTATAACTTTTATTTGTCCTCATAAAGAATGTGCATTTGGGGGGCTGGGGATATTGCTCAGCTAGCAGAATGCTTGCCTCACATGCTCAAGGCCCTGGGTTCAATCCCCAGCACCAGCAAAAAAAAAAAAAGGTGCATTTCTAAGTGTCATACTAGCAATCTAAAGGTCTAAGGGGTTTAGAAGAACTGATCACAGAAACAGAGGAAAAACTTTCCTTTTATTAATTCCCAACAATGCATTTCTTTAATTATTGATCTATACTGGGAAATAAATTGTTTCCAATTAGAAATTATTAATTAATCAATGGTCCTATTGTTATTTTATTTTGTACATGAAACATAATTGGTTAGACTGCATTGTACTCTGCATATGATATAAAAAGGAGTTTTGAGGTGTTGAATAAGAGAGATAAAGGTTTGACTTCTTGCTGTCCAGCTTCTTTACTATATATGACTTACATGGGATCTAGGGATGTGAGTCTCAGTTTCCTTATTTGTAAATGGAGAGACTCTAATTTCTATTTCAGAGAGTTATTGACAGCATTAATAAAACTATAGAACAAGCTGCACAGAACCCATGTGCTCCTCCCCACTTTGTTCAAACTGACTATATTTATGTAAACGTGAGAAAAACTCAGCAGACTGGAGTTTTGCCCTAAACCAGGGCACTGCATTTACTTGGTGATAACTTCTCTTGCCCAAGTGAAATAAATACCCTCAATGGCTGGCTGTAGAAACATCAATCTGTAAAATGATGGCAAGCATCATGAATTGTGATCAAATTCATAGAAACTTAGAGAGGATGGAGAATGAATGTAAATGTATTCAAGCAAATCACAGGAAGTACTTTTTGGATGAAAGGTAAGTTTTAAATGCTTTATACTCTGTAAATATGTGAAATCATTCTATGAAGTGGCACAGGCTAAAAGCATCATGAAATATTTAAGTAACTCTACATTTGATGAAATAAGAGAACCATCAAGAGAAGATGTTATGTTTTCTGGACTACTCCTCACTTTAAAAGTGTCAGATCAGTACTGACTGGGTCCACTGATAACTCATGCAACCTACTTAAATTTAAGGCCCTACTCCTGCTCAGTGCAGGTTTCCGTTCCTTCTTTGTGACCCAATGCATCCTTCACAGCAGCAGTTTCAAACCTTTTTTTTTTTTAATATTTATTTTTTAGTTTTCGGTGGACACAATATCTTTATTTTATTTTTATGTGGTGCTGAGGATTGAACCCAGCGCCCCGCGCATGCCAGGTGAGTGCGCTACCGCTTGAGCCACATCCCCAGCCCCAAGTTTCAAACCTTTAACCACACTTAAAATTTTCTCATGCCTACCCACAGTAGATAACTTTTCTTCTCACTTAGAAGTAAAAAAACAAGGTCATGCAAATGAAGCAACTTTAATTGTCCTCTTCTGCACTCCAAAACCCCTCTGAATCTGTTTCTCATCTCAAAAAACTTCCCTAGTACCATTTCTTCTTGTTTTTGTTTTTTAAGATGATGATCTTCCTCTCGAAGTTTAACCCTTTACACTTTTTTTTTTCTTTAAAAATCATTTCCAATTATTTCCCAGCCCAATCTTAATCAAAGTAAGGTCTTGGTACTTAACTACATCAGAATCTACTAGGTGCGAATTGGGGTAAGTGGAAGTATAATTTGTTTTAAAAATGAGAATTTCTGACCTCAGACCTGCTGAATAAGATTCTCTATAAGTGATGCCAGCAATCTGCATTTTAAATAAAATCTCCATGTTATTCTTTTTTTTTTGTTGGGGGGAGGTACCCGGAATTGAACTCAGGGGCACTCAACTACTGAGCCACACCCCCAGCCCCATTGTGTATTTTACTTAGAAACAGGGTTTCACTGAGTTGCTTACTATTGCTGAGGCTGGCTTTGAACTCAGGATCCTCCTGAGCTACTGGGATTACAAGTGTGCATCCCATGCCCAGCGTCCACGTTTTTTTCTTTTTTAATTTTTTTGTAGTTGTAGATGGACAGCATGCCTTTATTTTGTTTGTTTATTTTTATATGGTGCTGAGGATCAAACCCAGTGCCTCACATGTGCTAGGCAAGTACTCCCCCTCTGAGCTACAGCTCCAGTCCCCCATGTTATTCTTAATCAATCAGAAATTTGACCATTGTCTTAGACTACAGGATGATGCTTCTCTCTCAAAATATGCTTACATATTTATAAAATCAAAACAAAACGAAACAAAAAATACTTCCCTTAAATGACTCTCCCTCAGATTTCCCCAGTGTCTTTCTTCTCTAGCTCTCACTCATCCTCACGCTGTACTATGACTTTCACTTCATTGCTCTATTTAAATTGTTCTTCTCAACATCATGTCCTCTCAATTGATAACTTTGAAGATCTTCTCTAGTCATTTTCTTCAGCTGTCTGAAGCATATAATGTTGATAACTCTCTTTTCCTTCCTGACTCTAACTCTTGTCTATGCCTTCTTGAGACCATATTCCTATTTCTCTCCTATGTGGAAGGTTGTCTCTTCTATTTCGTGGTACTTTCCCCACTTAAATGCTGTAAATCCCAAGGCCCTCATTCTTTCCAAACTTTTAGCCTTACCCTCCGTCAATGTCCCATGCTATTGTTATTTTACATATAAAATGCATCTAAGATGTAAGCTTCTGATTTCCTTAGTTTTCATTTATCCAAATATTTACTGCCCATGTCTATATTCTAGGCACAAATCTTAGACATAAAAAGTTTTAAGAGGAGGGCTGGGGTTGTGGCTCAGTGGTACAGTGCTTGCCTAACATGTGTGAGGCACTGGGTTCGAGCCTCAGCACCACATAAAAATAAAAGTATTGTGTACAACTACAACTAAAAAAATATTTTTAAAAAGTTGTAAGAGGAAAGGAAGGCAGACATTTTAATAATGAGAATGAGACTTTTAGTATTTAATTGGAAATCCTGGAATCTTTCTTGCTGCCTTTTATCATCTCCTCTAATAGTGAAAAATCAGTCTTCCTTTGTAACCTTTCTTATTTATTCTTTCCTTCCAACAATTTCCACTGTTTTCAATCTTGTCCATCTTTTTATGCCCTCATTTTAAAATTATTCTAATAAGTTTTTAATTAATCTCTCTCCTTCCTTATTAGATTCCATTCATTCAATATATACATGTATAT
Organism: Marmota marmota marmota; assembly: GCF_001458135.2. Lineage (NCBI taxonomy): Eukaryota > Metazoa > Chordata > Mammalia > Rodentia > Sciuridae > Marmota > Marmota marmota. The sequence goes on along the minus strand of NW_026000185.1, from coordinate 15,084,593 downwards.
AATGAATGCCTTCTATGTGCTAGGTACCATTCTGGGTGCTATGATAATGTCCTAAGACTGACAAAGCAAATGGTTAAACAAATTCTGGTACATTTATGCCACAGTGGTAGAGTGCTTGCCTAGCATGTGTGAGGCACTGGGTTTGATCCTCAGCACCACATAAAAATAAATAAATTAAATTACAGAATATAAGTAAAAAGAAGGAACAAATTAGTGACTACACAACCTGGATAGCTTACAAAAATATTACCATTATGGCTATATAAGTGAATTTGCTCAAAGCTTACCTGAAAAAACAAACAAACAAACAAAAAACAAAAGAAACCCAAACAAAACAATAATTAAAAAACCCAAAACAATTCACAGCTAACATACTTGAGAAAGACTGAGTGCTTTCCCTTTGAGATTTGTAATAAGACTTCCTCTTCTTCCTTTTTTTTTTTTTTTTTTGTGGTGCTGTGGTTGAACCCAGGACCTTGTGCATGCAAGGCAAGCACTCTACCAATGAGCTATATCCCTAGCCCTACACTTGTGACTTCTATTCAATGTTGTACTTGAGGTTCCTGCCAAAGCAATCAAGCAAGAAAAATAAATCTTCTAAAATACTATCAGAATAAATGAATTTAGAAAGGTTGCAGAATACAAGATCAATATGCAAAAATAAATTGTATTCCTATAATATTAGCAATGATTAATCCAAAACTCAAAGTATTGAATTTAAAACCTCAACCCTCCCAATAAACCTATAACTAACAAAACCTTCCCAAAGGAGCCAGGTACAGGGGTGCCTGCCTGTAGTCTCAGCAACTTGGGAGGCTGACACAGGAAGACTATAGTATGAGGCCAGACTCAGCACCTTAGAGAGACCTTGCCTCAAAAAATAAAAATATAGCTGGGCATGGTGGTGCACACCTATAATCCCTGTAGCTCGGGAGACTGAGATAGGAAGATCACGGGTTTAAAGCCAGTCTCAACAATAGCAAGGTCTAAGCAACTCATGAGACCCTGTCTCTAAATAAAATACAAAATAGGGCTGGGGATGTGGCTCAGTGGTTGAGTGTCCCTGAGTTCAAGCCCCCGTAACCCCCCATCAAAATATAAATAAATAAAGGTGGGGGATGTAGCACAGTGGTAAATTGTCCCAGACTTCAATCCCCAGTACTAGGGTTAGGAGAGCCCCCCAAATTCTATAGGAATAAATTTCAAAAAGTAAGTAGGTGGCCTGGGGTTGTAGCTCAGTGGTAGAGTGCTTGCCTAGATGTGTGAGGCACTGGGTTTGATCCTTAGCACCACATAAAAATAAATAAATTAAATAAAATAAAAGCATCGGTCCATCTACAACTAAGAAATTTTTTTTTTAAAAAGTAGGAACATCTGATTTCCACTCAGGCAAGCAAGGAGCCTAGAAATTTCACTCTCATCCATAAAACAAGAAAAATACTAAACAAATTAAGTATCCACAACTCTCCTTAGATCCATCAGAGAATTGAAGTCACAGACAAAATGCTGCCTGCAGAACTGGAGAGACAAAAGGCAAATACAATCATTGCTTAATGAACCACAAACTTCCAAACCTCTATGGGAACCTTTACTAGGTTAGAAAAACATAAAAATGTTAACAGGTGAATTCCTACAGGCTCTGTGTGGTCAAGTTTGATAGTTAAAAATTCCAAGGAGGCCACAGGGACCAGATACAGTGGCACACATCTGTTATTCCAGTTATTCAGGATGCTGAGGCAGGAGGACGGCAAATTTGAGGCCAGCTAGGCAACTTAATGAGATCTTATCTCAAAATGAAAAATAAAAAAAGGGCACTTGCATGTGTGTGCACATGCATGCACACACACAAATCCAAGGAGGTTTAATTTGGCAGCTGGGGGTGGGGGATATACCTTTTCAGATTTTTCTCAAGGAACCTACCAGGTTCTCACAGTGAAAATAAAAAAAATCCCTACATGCTTCCAGTTGATGAAATAAGCTCAGAGCATCTGTTCTTCTAAAAAAGGCATGGCTAAAAAGAAACCATTTCAGTAAAGCCCAGCTGAATACCTAATACCACCTGTCTCTAGCCTTTCTAACTCACTTAAGAGGAGAAGAAGGCCAAGAAACACTTATGAAGGTCATAAGTCAGGGCCCAGGCTGACTGGACCTAATCACAGAACACTTCCTCTGCTTGTACACTTTACCATAACATCAATACAGCTCCTATATAACAGAGGAATACAGTTACAAAACCTGGAGTTCTCAGGCTTTATTTAAGAAGTCTCTAAATCCCAAAGAGATCAAGGGAGATAAAATCTACACATAAATATATCATATTCAGACTGCAGGTAATGAAAAACAAGAAGGAAATCTTGAATGAAGCCAGACGGGGAAAACACCTTAATCTATAGAGGACAAATGTAAGAATTATACCAGGGGCTGGGGCTGGGGCTGGGGCTGGGGCTGGAGCTGGGGCTGAGCATTAGAGTGCTTGCCTCACACATATGAGGCACTGGGTTCGATCCTCAGCACCACATACAAATAAACAAAATAAAGGTATTGTGTCCATTTACAACTAAACAAAATATTAAAAAAAGAATTATATCAGACTTATCAGAAACCACACAAGCAACAAGATAGCGGAATGAAATATAGTAAAGGGCTAAAATAAAAAAGAGAATTCTGTATCCAATAAAATTATCCTTCAAAAGTGAAACAGAAACATTTTCTCAAACAAACAACTATTGAGAGTAATTTTCATCAGAAGACTAGCCTTGCTAGAAACGTTAACAGAAATTCTTTGGAAAGAAGAAAAATGATACAAGTCAGAAACTGAAATCTATATAAAGAAAAAGCATTAGTAAAGGAATAAATAAAGGTAAACATCTTATTTTTTTTAATCCTTAATTATCTATCAGATAACAGTTTATTCAAAATAATAGCAAAAATGTATTCAGTGATTGCAGCTTATGGATAAGCAAAACAATTGACAGCAATGTTATAGGAAACAGGAGGGAGAAATTGGCGATACTGTTATAAGGTGGTTGCATTGCACTACTGGTGAAGAGAAAATGTCATCTGAAAGAGAACTTAGGGAGCTGGGGATACAGCTCAGTTGGTAGAGTGCTTGCCTCACATGCACAAAGCCCTAGGTTCAATCCCCAGCACCATTAAAAAAAAAAAAAGAGAGAGAACTTAGGGGCTGGGGATGTGGCTCAAGTGGTAGCACGCTCACCTGGCATGCGTGGGGTGCTGGGTTCGATCCTCAGCACCACATACAAATAAAATAAAGATGTTGTGTCCACCGAAAACTAAAAAATAAATATTAAAAAATCTTCTCTGTCTCTAAAAAAAAAAGAGAGAATTTAGGCTGGATGTGTTATCCTGGTAACTTGGGAGGCTGAGGCAGGAGGACTACAAGTTCAAACCCAGCCTCAGCAACTTAGACACTGTCCCTAAACTAAAAGGGGTGAAAAGGGGTGGGGGGGGCACAGGGGGCGCAAGGGGCGGATGCTGGGAATGTGATTCGGTTGTTAACTGTCCCTGGGTTCAATCCGTAGCACCATACACATAAAAATAAGAAAGTCTTTGTGATATTGGATTAAACAAATATTTCTTAGATAAGACACCAAAATCAAAAGTAACACAAGAAGTGATACACTAGATTTAATCAAAATCAAAATCTTTGTGCAACAAAGGAAACAATCAAGAAAGTGAAAAGAAAAATACACAGAATGGGGGAAAATATTTGTGAATCAATGTCCAACAACAACATGTAACAGAATTATAAACAACTTTTACAATTGTAATATACACAAATAATCCAGTTTTAAAACGTGTAGGAGATCTGAACAGACATCTTTTCAAAGATACAGAAATGGCCAATAAGCATATAAAAATGTTCAATATCATTAGAGATCAGAGAAATGTCCTCAAAAAAAAACTACTACATACCAGTATAATACCTATAACAACTGTTGGTGAGGATGTGAAGAAACTGGAATTCTCTTACACTGCTGGTGGGCAAGTAAAATGGTACAACCACTTTGGAACAGATTGTCAGTTCCTCAGAAAGCTAAAAGAAGCTTGGTGTGCACATCAATGTCTATAGCAGCACAGTTCACAATAGCTAAACTGTGGAACCAACCTAGATGCCCGTCAGTAGAAGAAACTGTGGTATATATACACACAATGGAATATTACTCAGCATTAAAAGAGAATAAAATCACAGCATTTTTAGATAAATGGAGAGATTTGGAGAATATTATGCTAAGTGAAATAAGCCAATCCCAAAAAACCAAATGCCAAATATTTTCTCTGATATGTGGATGCTGGTCCATAATGGGGATGGGGGTAGGAGTGGACGGACCATGGAAGGAATGGAGGAACTTTAGATAGGGTAAAGGGGAGGGAGGGGAAAGGAGGGGGTAGGAAAGATGGTGGAATGAGATGGACATCAATACCCTAAGTACATGTACGGAGACACAAATGGTATAACTCTACTTTGTGTACAACCAGAGACATGAAAAATTGTGCTCTATATGTACTATGAATTGAAATGCCTTCTGCTGTCATATATAACAAATTAAAATAAATAAATAAATTTAAAAAAAAAAGAAGCTGGTGTGGTGGTGCACACTGTAATCCAGCAGCTTGGGAGGCTAAGGCAGGAGGATTTCAGGTTCAAAGCCAGCCTCACAATTCAGTGAGGCTATAGGCAACCTAGTGAGATCCTGTCTCAAAATAAAAAATGAAAGGGCCTGAGGATGTGGCTCAGTGGTTAATTAAGCACTCTTGGGCTCAATCCTTGGTACCAAAAAAAGTAAGTTAAAAGAATCATATGACTCAGCAATTTCTCTGCTAGGTGTATATGCAAGAGAAATGAAAACAAGTAAACACAAAGAAGCGTGTGGATATGAATGTTCATAGCAGCACAACAGCCACATAAGGTAGAAAAAACCCAAATGTACATTGACTATGAGTAAATAAAATGTGGCATAGTCATACAATGGTAACAAAAACTGAATGAATTAATAGATTTTATTATAATATTGGATGAACCTTGAAAATATTATGCTAAGTTAAAGAAGCTAGTCACAAAAGTCTACATATTATCATTTCATTTATACAAGTATTCAGAATAGGTAAATTACACAGAATCAGAAAATTGCTTAGGGCTGGGATAAGTAGGGGTTGATATTTGAAGGGGACAGGGTTTCCTTTTGAAGTGATGAAACATTCTAAAATTGACCAAATCTAAATTATCAATAGTTTACAACTCTGTGAATACACTAAAAAATGATGAGTTGTATATTTTAAAGGAGTAAGCTAAATGGCATGTTAATTCTATCTCAAAAGTTTCTTTTCTTTTTCTATTTATTTATTTGGGTACTTGGGTACCCAGAGGTGCTTTACCACTGAGCTCTCTCTATACATACATACATACATACACACACACACACACACACATGTTTATATATATAAAGGGGGGCTGGGATTGTGGCTCAGCAGTAGAGCGCTTGCCTAGCACAGGCTAGCACGGGCGGGACCTGGGTTCGATCCTCAGCACCACAAAAAAATAAAGGCATTGTGTTGTGTCCATCTACACCTAAAAAGGGGGAATACTCTCACAAAGTTGCTTAAGGCCTCACTAAGTTACTGACCTTGAATTTGCGATCCTCCTGTCTCAGCCTCCTAAGTCACTGCAATTACGGGTGCATGCCATGTACCCAGCACTCTTTTCTTTCGAAAAAGAAGATGAAAAAACAAGCTCTTCATTATCTAGTTTCTGTTTACCCATCCAATGTCACTTCTTCCTTCAATCTACTGTTATTACATCTAGCTTCCAGGACACCCACATAAAATTTTCTTTTTTAACCTCAAAAGCTTTAAATTTGCTTTTCCTTCTACCTGAAACACTCTTATGCTGATTCCTTCTTTGACCAATTCCTGTATGTTCTTTAGATCTTGGTTTAGGCATCATTCTTCCATGTAGCCATTTCTAACCGATGCCTGAGTCAGAGAGGCATGTTTCATGTGCTCCTATGGCAATGGCACTTACTACTCTTAGTGCTGTTCTCATGAATTCCAATTGTTTGTCTGCATCTCTCACTAAAATTGGGTCTTCTTTATTGCATCTTGGCCTAAAGAGGGTAAAATATGAATATTTTTTTAAAGATTGGGATAAACTAACCACAAGTCAGAATCATTTTTGTGATCATCTGTCAATTCAATTCAAAAGATTACTTTTAAAAAGTCCCCTCACAATAAAAGTCACAAAATACTAAAAATATTTAATTGTAAAGAGAAAAGTACTGGAGCATAATTTTCCTAAAAATATGTAAGAAGTACTTAATGTTCAGATGCTCTAGGCAAGTTTTCAAATGGAAAAGTAATGATGTCTTATTTGGTTAAGCTTTGTTCAGACATACACACATTTTAACTTGACTGTTTGGAAAATACAGTTTTGATTTTCAAACACTCTGTATTTGAATCTTCTCCCGCAGTGATGTGTGACAGGTTCTGAATCCCAGGGAATATCTATCTATAAGAAAGTCTACAAAATCAGACCCAAGAGAACAGAAGGCTCAATGCACTCTTATCAATTCTGAATCAGGGTGAATGTTAGTACAGATTCCATCTACAGTCTAACATGGTGATGCCCTTTGTATAGATTTTCTTCAAATTTAAGAATGAACTTCATAAGCCACAGGAAATTTTCAGAATTTGGGGGTGGGGTGGAAAGGTGTGAGTTTATGGCAGGAAGGATCTAAGAAAACAGTCTTTTTAGACTACCATTAATTTTATGTGAAACTGATTAGTTATATGATAATTTAGAAATGTCTACCAGAAGTCCTAATAACTGCTTGAAAACCTCTAAGAATAAAACAGAATATTTACGTAATGTTCCACCACAACTGACTGCTACACCATGTTTTGGAGACAAAATTAATGGAGAAGTAAAAGCTTTAAAACAGGAAAGTTCTGAAGAAAGAGAATTTTCCCAAACTGTAATAATGTACAGGACATTAAGGTAAGCTAGATTTTTATCCCTAGATACATGACAAGGACAGAAGACTCTAACTGACATGGCAAGTCAATTAAGAAGTAACTACAGGCAACCCTGTTTCATTTTATGAATCATACATGTATCTAACAGCTCAGAGAAAGAAGGCTTTCAAAATTGGAGGTTTTAAAAATGTTAAGAATGTATACTAAACAATTTGCCTTTTATGACTTTTTAGAACACCATAGAAAGGGTAACAGAACCAGTGCTCTGATGATATGCACTCATTCAAGTATAGGGAAGAAGACAAGCTAAGTGGAGTGGAAGTGTACGAAAACTCGAAGGGTGTGATTTACATCACTTTTGGAAAAGTAAAGTTTGAGACAAAAATTAAAGGAAACAAGATTGAGTAGATTATGTGTAATGTTTCCAAAAAGAGGCTTAGTAAAAGGTCAGTTAAAAAGGAAGCAGTTGTTTTAGAAATGACTTTAAAACATCCTTCAGATATTTAGAATATTTAATTATATGCTTATGGTATTAAAATCCTCTCTAAATTCCAGAGTCCAGCAGCCTATCCATGATACAGCTGAAATGAGTATGAAAACAAATATTATGATTTCTACTTAGTGCACCTGAGTAATCACAACAAAGCAAATTTACATTTGTATGTACAAGTATAAGTTGGCCCTCTGTATCCACATGGTCCACATCCCAGATTAAACAACCTCAGATTTTAAAATTCAAGAAAAAAAAATACATCTGCACGGACCATAAACAGACTTTTTTTCTTATTATTTTCTAAACAACTCAGTACAACAACTATATTAGACATTATAAGCAATCCAAAGATGACTTAAAGTAAACAGGAATACGTGCATGCAATAAGCAAATACTATACCCCCCCCCCCACA
>NW_026000185.1:15060326-15076674 GCF_001458135.2 Marmota marmota marmota | reverse complement strand
ACCCCCCCCCCCACACACACACACACATATGGGGCCTGCCCATGGTGAATTTCGGTATCTGCTGGGGGTGAGATGGTGTCCTGAAGCAACAATTTAGTGTAATGATTCTATTCTAAATATATGAAGAGGCAAAAACTCCAGTAGTTTAATTTAATATAATGATTTTCATTCATTATTACCTACAGGCTTTATATTTTCTGGATAAAAAACATACATCTCAGGGGCTGGGGCTTTAGCTCAGTGATAGAGTGCTTGCCTCACATGTGTGAGGCACTGGGTTCGATCCTCAGCACCACATGAAAATAAAGATACTGCATGTTCATCTACAACTAAATATATTTTTTTTAAATGTTAAAAAAAAAAAAGACTTACATCTCTTAAAATGGTTGGGCACACTGCTGGGCAGTAGCACATACCTGTAAAGCCCAGCTACTTGGAAGGTGAGGCAGAAGGATCCCAAGCCTGGGCAACTAGACAAGGCCACTAGACTAATCTAGTCTCAAGATTAAAACGTTAAAAAGGGGCTGGGATTGTGGCTCAGCGGTAGAGTGCTTGCCTAGCACCGGTGGGACCCAGGTTCAATCCTCAACACCACATAAAAATAAAGGTATTGTGTTGAGTCCATCTACACCTAAGAAATAAATATTAAAAAAAAAAAAAAGATTAAAACGTTAAAAGGGCTGGGGACATAGCTCAGTGGTAGAGAGCCAAAAAAAAAAAAAAAAAAAGATGGGCACAATCTAGGAAAAGAACTGAAGCTAATAATTTAAAAATATACAAATCTAATAATCTAATGACCTCAAAATATAGACTTTAAAAGTGGAAACTGTATCCAGATATTCTTCCAAAAGGTTATGATTAACTCCTAGAGATAATCTGTTTTAGTCAGGTAACTATCTCTGAAGGAATATGGAAATTCTCATATTGAGGCAGAGGAATTGAAGACAAAGGCTAAGGGCAGGAAACAAATTAGAAATTCAGCCTTCTTGCCACTGCACAAGCAGAGTAGGTATTGAGCAGCTTTCCTTCTCACTTCCCAAACTGAATCTCAATTGTTTTGGTTCAGAAAAATCTAGTTTTGTCTGAAACTCTATTTCAAAACCCTAATATTAAAATAAAGGACCCTCATAAGAAATTTTCTTTCCTTATCACTCAGAGAGCTGGAGGAGAAGGAAAAGGTAAAAGGATAAATAGTAACTGCTACCATTAGATTTTGAGTGCTTACTTAGTACCACTTAGAAAAAGCCAAAGTTAAGACATGAATCAGGTCTGTTTCTATAGCTATGCTCCAAGTTTATTATTTAGGAATATTTTGGTAGAACAGTTTAATTTTTCTTGAATGTTTATCCAGAGCCAAAACCTCAGAAATATCAACAGAGATGTTCATAAATGCTGACTTCCACAGACAGTGGCACATTCCCACAAACTGTTGTTTCGAACAGAAAATACTGGAATAATCATTCAGAAACACAGCTAATATAATAAAAGGACTACAATATGATTTTACATTCTTGATTCTGATAAAAAGTACTTTTTCAAATCAATCTGATTGCCAACCTTACCTCTTTTTAAAAATTATACTAAAATCCTAGGCCTAGAAATCTTGAAAATTTCTCTATTACATAACATTACATTTTATTTATTTAGTTAGTTAGTAAGTATGGGGGATTAAATCCAAGGGCACTTAACCATTGAGCCACACCCTCACTCTTTTTATTTTTTGACACAAGAGTCTTACTAAGTTGCTTAAGGCCTTGCTAACTTGATAAGGATGGCTTTGAACTGGCGATCCTCCTGCCTCAGCCTCATGAGCAGTGGCTGGGATTACAGGCATGTGACATTGCACCTGGCCATAAAATTACATTTAAAGCCACACATAATGAAGATTGTTCAGAGGTGTCAGAAAACAGAATTCCACTTTGTGCTAACTGAAGAAGAGGGTCTTCAAATGCTTTAGCAACAACAAAAATGGGAAATTTGCCCTACAAAGAACTTTAAGCAAAATTTGACTAATTCCTCAACAGTTTAATTCCTCCCATAACTTTTACTCTGCAAGATTTCAAATAGTAATTTCTCTTCAAAAGTTATTTACATATTTTCTACCTTATCATCCCCCTTTCAAAGTACACAGTTCATTTAACAACAAGTTTCATTGCCATTTTTTGGTCTTCTTTAATAATCATTTCAAAAAATCACAGTCTATAAAATAATACCTGTTTCCACCATCATAAAAAACACAGGTCCAACAACTACATTCTTTAGCAATCTACTCCATGTCTCACACCAAATCATCTTAAGACATCCTAAGTTACAAATAGATTAGTGTCTAAAAGAACAAAGCTCTCTAACAACTTTCAGATTTAATTATTGATACAGATTATATCCAATTATGACTTTGACATCAGCTAAATTCAGGAAACTAGTTACTGATGAAGTAGGGGAAATGAGTATCTAGAGAAAAAGCTTTCATGTCATAACTTGTAAAGAAAAGGGTGGTTACAGTCAATTACATTTTAATTCGAGAAGGCAGATTTCAAAAAGGTGGGCATAATTATATGGGATGAAATTCTTGAATGAAAAGAAATTCAAGAGGTTAGAAAGCTCTTGAAAATGTGGTTCTGATTAGCACTTATGCAAGATATCAATAAAAGACCAGGGCATAGGAGAAGACTGACTCATCAGAAACAATACTTTAAGAAAAATTGTATGATACAGTGGACAAAGCATCATTTAATTCATTTCACTCTCTGAACATGCTTATTCATCAGAAAAATGGGGATTGCATTTCCCCTGCAGAGCAGTTGCAGGGCATGTTTGCTACCTACTAAGTTCAATATTTCTTTATAGTTCTTTTTGTCCTTAGGCTAGATCCCATTAAGGGAATACAATGAAAGTATTCCAAAGTTACTTAATTCTTTTTTCCTTTTGACATTATCAATTTGAAATACAGTTAGATGCACTGATCTCAATTTGTACTCAATATCAGGATTTACGTTTTTCCACTTAAAATTTTTTTTTCTGAATATATATATATAGTTAGAAGACCACTCTTCCCATTTCACTGTAGTAGTGGTAATATTCTTCTTTTAAGGTAAAACTTTTGACCAGTTGTCTGGGGGCTAGAATTTATATTCCAGTACAGTAACATTTACATCTTTAACATAAAACTACATAGTATTTATATTTCAGTTGCTACTATGGCTATTGAAATGATTATAGCTAAGAATCATCAAAAGTTAGTGTCATTAATTTTAGTTGACATTTATATAGATGTGCCAAGTACTTTTAGTATTTTATGTATACGAAAATTTTAATCTTCAGACCTCTGAGTGTGTTGCCCTAGATCATGCTGCTAGTAAGTCGTACAATTTGAGCCCAGGCTCAAAAGTCTGTGCCGTCAAGAGTAATTCTAAATGTCTTCTGCATTCTTAACTGACATACATATGTTCCTGCTATAGATGGAGGCCACACTAAAGGACAATAAAACTTATATAAGAGGTTGGTTTTCTTAAAGCAGACATTTTACATAACTACTGGTATGATTCTAAATGGTTACAGTATGATAGCTACCTACCGGATGGTAAGTAGGCAGATACTAGAAATAGTCCTCTAAAGCTCCCAGAATCATTCCTGTATCAGCAACATTTCAACATGTAAGAGTTTGTCTTCTGATCCAAAAACCACTAAATCTTATCTCCAGGGGGAGTCCAAAAAGTGATCCAGTATGCTGATGAAATCCAATATGCCCAAATGACGGTTTATATTTATTAAATACATTTATTTGTTAATATTTTTGTGGTGCTGGGGATTGAAACTAGGACCTTGGGCATGCTAGAAGCACTCCATCACTAAGCTACACCTTCAGTCCTATATTTGTTTTAATAAGATTCATTAATATGGCTTTTTAAGTGACTTGATGATTTTTAAATTTAAATCAAATCTTCAAAGCATTTTATCTACAGGATAAAAAAATTATGAAGAATTTTACATTTTGTTTCATAATATGAGAATGAATAGAACTGTAATATAAACTATCTTATAGGATACCTGTTATTATCAACCATTTTTTACTTGAACCCTGTTGTTATCTTAGCCAGTTTGGGCTGCTATAACAAAGAACCTTAGACTGATTTGCTTAAAAGTAACAGCAGTTCAGGGGATCAGGGTGACACAATGGTACAGTCCTGAGGAGGGTACTATCCTGGGTTACAGATTGGTGAGTTATTGTATCCTCCTATGACAAAGGGGGCACAAATATTTACCCCTTAATTTTATTTTATTTTTTTGCAGTGCTGAGTATTAAACCTAGGGCTTTGTGCATGCTAAGAAAGTGCTTTACCATTGAGCCATACTGCAGCCCCAAACATTCACTCTAACAGTTACTAACCTCAACTAATGCAGTCAAGGTCATGGTTTGCATATTTAGCTTTCTCCAGGAGATCTAGCGTAAGGCCACAGACTATGTTAGGGAGAAGAAGAAGACTGACAGAATGCTAATGGCTTAGTACAATCTGTCATCATTGCTGGAAAATCCCCAATCCATGTTACTTTTTTTTTTTTTTTTTTTTTTTTTGGTACCAGGGATTGAACCACTGAGCCACATGCCCAGCCCCTTTTATTTAGAGACAGGGTCTTGCTAAGTTTCTTAGAGCCTCACTAAATTGCTGAGGCTGGCTTTGAACTTGAGATTCTCCTGCCTCAGCCTTCAGAGCTGTTGGGATTACAGGTATGCACTTCCATGTTACCTTTGATATAGAGAAGAACACTGACATATAAACATCTGGATAGGCTGCCAGGCACTCTTTTCCCTTAGTGCATGGTGGGAAAAGGCATCAATTTAAGCCTCAGGGGCACTGTTACAGTGTATGTGGTAAAAATGAAGCAGGCAACCAGGCATATACCACAATGATATATCTTAGTTTAAAAACATCAGATTGCTTTTAGTGATTGTAAGGTAGATAAACAATCAATTGTAATATTTACATTCTGTGTATCATATGTGATAAGAGCGCAATCCGTTGAAGGTTGAAGTGGTCAACAAGAAGGTATAATATGTACCTGTATTGTGGTAGGTGTTTCAGATATATTAACTTTAATTCTTACAACCACCCTTCAAGGTAAGAAGTTATCAACCCCATTTACAGATGCAAAAAATAAAAAGAGGCCTAGTAACAAGCCCAAACCCAAACAGTTGGTAAATATCAGTCAGAATTTGAACTGAGTTCTGACTTCAATCCATTTTTTTTGGGGGGGGGGGCAGTAACAGCGATTGAACTCAGGGGCACTCGACCACTGAGCCACATTCCCAGCCATATTTTGTATTTTATTTAGATACAGAGTCTCACTGAGTTGCTTAGTGCCTCGCTTTTGCCGAGGCTGGTTTTCAATTCTTGATCCTCCTGCCTCAGCCTCCTGAGCCACTGGGATTACAGGTGTGCACCACTGTGCCCGGCTCCACTCCTATACTCTTTTAAACTCTTTCTGCATGAAATTTTCCCCAGAATTCAATATCACATATACATATATATCACATTAAGTGATGGCATTCAGAGGATGAAGGAGAGACAGGAACTACTTTCCAGTTGGAGAAAATAATAAGTATTTTGGTAATTTTTCAGGCACCAACAAAACTATCTACACCCAAGCCAGAATTAGGGCCCAAATTCTTTATAGGCATTCTTCCAAATAAATAAATAAGTCAATTTAACTCGTATCATAACCAAACTGGTATATAAAATATTGCTTTCTCCTTACTCTTTCTAGCCACAGCCCCCCTCAACAAATAGTAACAATACTTGCCCAGTCTAGTAGCCCATCTCATGCTACCATGAGGACCATGTTCCAGCCACTTCCCTCTTCTCACCTTGCCTCCCATGGGAGACCATTTACTCATCAGTAGTTGCTAATCTCCTCCACCTGCCACACACACAGATGCCCTCCTCAGCTCCACTGTGTTAACTCTACCTCCGGAAATCTCTTAAATAAACATTCTCCATAATTCCTCTTGTTTCCTCCTCTGATAGGGCAATTTGTAAATCAGAAATACAACCCAAATATTGTTGACAAATGTCAGAAGAATCCCAGTAAAGTACCTATATCACACAGAAGGAATGTTTTAAGCTTTGAAGTCAAATGACAAGTTAAAGAACAATAAATTAAAGGGAAATAAACTACATTTTCTTACTTCTTTTTATCTTTTCCAAATACCAAGCTGGGCATGGTGGCACATGCCTATAATCCCAGTGGCTCAGGAGGCTGAGGCAGGAAGAAGGCAAGTTCAAAGGTAGCCTCAGCAAAAGTGAGGTGCTAAAGCAACTCAGTGAGACCCTGTCTCTAAATAAAATACAAAATAGGGCTGGGAATGTGGCTCAGTGGTTGAGTAATCCAGAGTTCAATCCCTGATACCTCCAAAATTTAAATAAATAAATAAATAAATAAATAAATAAATAAGATCACAAAATAAAGCAATTGTTCTGCTTTCTACTATTTTAGTTTTATTATAGAAGTAAATAGCTACAAGGTGGTCTTACTGACTAGCCTAACTTCTTTAAATATTTATTTTTAGTTGTAGTTGGACATAATATCTTTATTTATTTTTATGTGGTGCTGAGGATGGAACCCAGGGCCTCGTACATGCTAGACCGCTCTACTGCTGAGCCATAATTCCAGCACCTCCCCCGCCCCAGCTTTAAAAAAAAATTTTTTTTAGTTGTATATGGATTCAATGCCTTTATTTGTTTTTTATGTGGTGCTAGGATTGAACCCAGTGCCTCACACTTGTGAGGCAAGTGCTCTACTATTGAGCTTCAACTCTAGCCCCTAGCCTAACTTCTTTACTGACCCAAATAATCAACCAGTTAACCTACAAATTAATTTTCCTTTTATAATATTTTCTAAAAGTTGGGAATGACTTTATGGTATCTTATTTTCCAAATGAAAAACCAACAGTTACCTCTCAAAAAAAGAGACTGAATTCTGTGGACTTGTAGCTACTAAACATTAATTTAATATTATATAACCAAATCCCTTATTTTCACAGTTACCGCACTCTCCAAAACTTCCAATCTTATTCCACAGTCCCCGTTAAAATAGATCATATTCCTTCTTCTCAAGGAATTTTAAAAGTCTATACCAGAAAATAGGGCAAGTAACACTCAAATAACCATGATATAGATGTGCTCCCAGAAAGTGTTGCCAAGGTGAAAAATCACTTCAGATAGGGGACCAAAAAAGATTTTTATGAAGACTGCAGTTAAAATCCACTTGGAAGATGGATAGGATGTTGATGAAATATGGACTGGAATTAGTGAGAAGGCACTTCATGCTGAGAATAAAACATAAGAGGACTTAGAGATGAGAACAGAAGTTGTACTTCAAAAATAGTCAGACTAAGAGGGGCTAAGAATGTAGGTCTTTACAGGAGAAAAAAGTGGATCCGAGTTTGGAAAGGTAAATTAGAGTCATACTGTGATCATCTTTGAGTGCTTTTTGTTCTGTGGAAGCAGAAGAGGCACTGAAGTTTTCTCCTGTAAGCACATGCAGTGGTCAAGAGCCAGGATTAGCTCTGTGACCTTGGGCAAGTTAATTAACTTCTCCTCATCTCTATAGGGCTGATAACAGCTTGTATACAGGAATGATGTGGGGATGAAAGTAATAAACTTCTGTAAAGTGTCTAGAACAGTATGTAACAAAGTAAAAGATACATAAGTATTATTATATTTGTTCTTTAGAAAAATAAACTTAGCAGCAATATAGAGAAATGAACTGGAATAGAAACTTCCGTTTTCTATCTGCTTTTACTATCAACCTGCCTTTAAGGACAAGTACTTCCCAAAACTTCCTAATTATTTAAATACTCATTATTAAATGTATCACCTGGTCAGGTATGGTGGCACATATCTGTAACCTCAGAAACATAAGAAGCTGAGGCAGGAGGAGCGCACAGGTTCAAGGTTAACCTCAACAAATTAGTGAGATCTTGTCTCAAAAATAAATAACTAACCCACTGAATATCCAGTACGAGTTCCACATAGAACACAAATACTTCAAATGCATTAGTTGTAAGTGGAATGAAATCCAGTGGTTTAGGAAATATCCATGGGAAGATATATTCATGGTAAAATAATGATTTTTATCAAAACTTTGGTATTTTATTTATTTATTTTGGGATGGTACTGGAGATCAAAACCAGGGCCTTGTGCATACTAAGTAAACACTACCATTGAGCTACATCCCCAGAACAATGATGGTACTTTATCAATCAAATGATTACATTTTTGATAGTCTAAGAATTGGTAAATAGTCAATAGAACTGATCTGAATATGGCCTATTTTTGAAAATAATTTCTATTACCATAGCTGAAAGCAGACCCAATAATGTTCCAGGTAAACAACTTACCATGAATATAATGCAAAAGGGAGGGCTTGTAAAATTTTGTTCTACCATTTTTTTGGAGGGGGGGGCGGGGAGTGTTTACTGGGTATTAAACTCAGGGGCATTCGACCACTGAGCCATATCCCCAGTCCTATTTTATATTTTACTTAGAGACCGGGTCTCAATGAGTTGCTTAGCACCTTGCTTTTTGCTGAGGCTGGGTTTGAATTCATGATTCTCCTGTCTTAGCCTCCCAAACCACTGGGATTATAGGCATGTGCCACAGCACCCGTCTTGTTCTACCATTTTTTACTTGATTCACCCAACTGCATTTTCTTTATTCCTATTTAATCTCGAACTATACAGTAGGATATGGTCCTTAGTTAACAGATCTATATTAAAAGTCAACAGCTGCCTTTTTGCTCAATATATACAATAGCAAGTGTCAAGATGCCAAATGTGACATTTTATTTATAGCAAAACTAATATAAAGAGACATACAACAGTACAGCCTTTTTCTAATTAAAAATAAATAAGTTTAGTGGTGACTAAATGGTTTGCTTCAAAACTGAATTGAAGCCAGGGTGGGAGTGCACAACTATAATCCCAGCTACTCAGGAGGCTGTGGCAGAAAGTTCATAAGTTCAAGGCCAGCTTGGGCAATTCAGTGAGACCCTGTCTCAAAATGAAAAATAAAAAGGCTAATGATGTATCTTACTAATAGAATGCCTCTAGGTTCAATCCCCAATACACACACACAGAAAAAGAAAACAAAAGGGGGTGGGATATAGCTCAGTGGTAAAGTTCCCCTGGGTTTAGTCCCCATTACAGAAAAAAAGAAAGAAAAAAAAAAACCAACTATGTGAGCATACACGAAAACTTCCTGTAAGCAACTGTACATGCTGGGTGGTACATACTCAGTAATACACGTATCACTGATACCAACACCCAAACTCATATGCTTATTATTTTGTCAACTCCAAAACAAATCTCAAAGGAACATCACATTTTATTTGCTAAGTTTCTGGCAAGGATTCTCCTCTGTACAATTTACAATTAACAAAAGAATACATAGTAACGTTTACATAGATATAATACTGAAAAGTGATTTGGATCCAGGAACTTCAATAAATCTATAGTCAATAAAGGATGAAATAGCCACTACTCTCAATCTACTGTTACCAAGTGAGCAGGTTTGTAATTATTAAACTTTTTAGGAGCTAGTTATTTGTTGGGCAAGGAATTCTAGAAAGCACTTGGAAAACATGTAGCTTTAGAGCTTGAAAGCATTATGACAACCAAAAAGATATGTTAAGCTTACATAAACCACCACAAACAGATAAAGCAGTAAATATGAAATTTATATCTACATGCTGTCACTGTTGTTACAGTACAGCCTAATCTCCTGGTGTACTTAAAGGAGGATATCAAATAAGGTCGGTATATAAATAATTATCTATTCAGGTTGCTTAAGCTATTACTTATAACGTAATGAAAACAATTTCATAAATAGTAGCACTTCATTATGTGTCCAGATTTCCCCTATAAGATTATGCAAGTTGGCCCACTGCTTAAGTATGAGTATAAAAGAGATATAGGAAAAACAAATTCACAAATTTGTATTATAAAAGCTAATGGTAACTAGAAGAAATTTTATTCCATAAATTAAAACTTAATTTTCAGTTATATTATTTGCCAGATTTCTATAAAGAAAGAAATATCTCACCTATCTAAAACTTAATTTTCAGAATTTGAAGTGACACAACTGACTCTTAATACTCCAACTACAAAGCTTTATAGACCAGGCGTAGTGCACACATCTGTAATCCCAGAGGTTAGAGAGGCTGAGACAGGAGGATCGTGAATTTAAAGCCAGTCTCAGCAACTCAGCAAGACCCTGTCTCTAAATAAAATATGAAAAAGGGCTGGAGATCTGGCTCAGTGGTTAAGCACCCCTGGGTTCAATCCCCACTACCCAAAAAATAAATAAATAATAAAACTTTACAGCTACCAGCTCTTAGATATATCCTTTAAAAATCACTTCTGAACTAAGTGATTTCTATAATTCACTGTGGTACTGTGGTTACTACTCTTTAACCTATAGAACAGAAAAGAAAGTTGGGGTCTAAACCTGTACAACAACTAAAGGTGCTAAAAGAAGTCTTAATCAGTTCTGAATGAGGTAATTTTTATTAACAAAAAACCTTCAAGATCAATTACCTGGCTAATAGTGACACTGTGACTTAACCATGTTGGACTTAACAAAAACCTGTGCATCCTTTCTACTATGCTAGGCTGCCTATCACTTAGAAAACCTTTTCAACCTGATGCACTCCTTGGATTTGGTACTTACGGGTGTCCCATTAAGTTCATATTACCACTACAATTGTGTAGTCTCTCTGCCCAGATTGGATCCAGATGGGTTTCAGGAATAGTCAACTACAGACACATCATGTTGCCTTAAATCTCTTTTTGGAAAAAGGCAGGGCATATGTAAATAGATACTACAAAAGAGAAACACAAAAAATTCAGATGCCTTAATCTTTCTCATTAGTTAAATCTGTTCAATTCAGAGGTCCAGTAGTAGTAAGAAGTTGCTGGTTCTCAAATGTAAGTCACATTCTCCAATATCCTCTTTACCAGTAATAAAATAATTTAGCTCCTATTTATTCATTCTTTTTTTTTCCTTCAACTGGCTCAAAATACAAGCAGGGAAGAAGGTGCCAGTTTTTGAGATGCCTTAAATACTAACATTCCATTTAAACAAATTAAAAAAGAAAGAACAAGAATGAAAATATTTTTAGGTATGAATATACTAACTTTAACTTACATAACCATTCTAGAGAAATTCTGATTAGATACAAGGGAGAAGTTTTTTCCTGCACATGAAAAGAGGCTTTTGAGAAACATCTAGAAATCTTCATAAAAACCCCTATGCAAATCCATCTAGAATGATAGTTAGGCTGGTATAATCCTAAATGGTCACTAAAGTCTTTTCTAAAGAGATGATGCCTTTAATAAAGGGATCTGTGAATCAGAACAGCTTGCTTAACTGTTGATCTTGCTAAAATTAAATAAATGATCTCTCTTTTTTTTTTCCACAAAGGCTTTGTCTCTTTAAAGAATGACAGTGAGGTTTAAGAAACTTTTACAAAGCAAAAGCTATCGTTTAAGACTGGAACCCAAATTTTCCCTTCCCTCTTCCATAATCTAACAAAAATTCCACCCACTGAGGAATTTAAACCTCGGTAAGATAAATAAAAGTTGTACATAATTAAGATATAGGTAATACTTAAGCAAAAAGTTTTCTTTTCTGCAGTGCTGGGGGCAGAAATCAGGACCTTGTGCATATTAGGGCAAGTACATTATAACTCAGCTATAACCTCAGCCCCAAAATCTTCTTGAAGGGAGACTTTGTCACATTGAAACTCAAATCTCAAGTGCAAAGTATTGAAATGTGGAGAAAATGTGGAAATGACTATTTCACATCAGCCAGATAGAAAAAGCCTAAGGGATCAAATCAAGTAATGAATGTCAAAGCACTTCAAAACTATAAGGCACTACAAAAAAATGAAAGTTTCTACACAGTCAGTGTGGTGGCACACACCTGTAATCTCAGCAGCTCTGGAGGCTGAGACAGGAGGATCACAAGTTTAAAGTCAGCCTCAGCAAAAGTAAGGCGCTAAGCAACTCAGTAAGAGCCTGTCTCTAAATAACATACAAAATAGGGCTGGAGATGTGGTCCAGTGCCCCTGAGTTCAGCCCCCAGGACCCCACTCAAAAAAAGTTGCGACATAATCCACAAGCTATTAGAACAAGAAGAAAATGTTGTCCCAAACAGACAAAAAGAAAAAGAAACATTTTCTCTGGATCTGGACCACTAAAATTAAGACTAAAAACTGTGAGCCTCCAAGGTATGGCCCATAATCTTATGGTAATATAGTTTATCAGTTGTGATTTTAGGAAGTTATTTGATCCAGTTTTTGCCATTTGATATTTCATTTCCTTCTGGGGTAGTTTAAGCAAAAGCTGAGGAACAGATTAGAGTGCAGAAATGAAAGACTAGAAGAAGAGAAACTGTATAGGAGTGATGAATAAAATTCAAAGCCAAGAGGGTAGACATTTAACTTGCTCTAAGTCTGGATGTATTATTCTTGATGTTTCCTTATATCCAAGAGCACCTAATAAAGAGATGTCATTTCTCACAGTAACAAGTCCAGGGCTCTAACTGCAAAACTGGGATTCTGACACCTGTTCTTATAAACGAGAACAATATCTTTTATTGAGCACTTACTATGTGCCAGGCACTTTCTAAATGTTTTACATGGATTAGTGAGGTTAATCACCACAAAACAATGAGATGGCTATTATTTTTATCCCTGTTTTACAGAGGAGAAAACTGAGATGGAGAGGCTAAGGAATTTGAACTAAAGTACAGTACTGGTAAGTAATGAAGTTTGGATTTGAGCCCTGAAATTTCCCTTAAACAGTTCACTGCAGTGGTTTTCAAAATTACATTCACAGAACCTTTTAAATCCCAAGAATTAACCGAAACTTTTATAGAATGAATATGGTACACCAAAGGGAACACATTAACTTTTGCTGCCAGGTAAATTCACTTTTGTGCGGACCCTAGAATAAAGCTGGTCCTAGCCTGGCACAGTGGCACATGCCTGTAATTCCAGCTACTTAGAAGACTGAGGCGGAAGGATCATTGGAGGCCAGCCTGAGCAACTGCGCGAGACACTGTCTCAAATATAAAAAACAAAAATGGCTGGGGATGTAGCTAAGTGGTAGAGAACCCCAGTTTCAATCCCCAGTATGGGATTGGGAGGTGGGATTGGGAGGTGGGAATGGGAGGGGCAGATAGGCAGATGATGACACGGCACTGGTTCTATTACCTCAGAGAGAGCTTATTGAAACATCTTGTAATTATTTCATTGATTTGGAAAAATAACTTTGCATTTTTTTTTTTTTTTGGTTATATGGTGCCTGCGATTGAACCAGGGGGTACAGTCACATCCCCAGCCCTCTTTTTGTACTTTATTTAGAGACAGGGTCTCACTGAGTTGCTGAGGTTGGCAATCCTCCTGCCTCAGACTCCCAGGCCACTGGGATTACAGGCGTGCACCACTGCACTGTTTTTTGTTTTTATTTTTAACTCAAGACTGTATCTGTCTGCTCAGGTAAAGTTGAACAGTGAGTGCTCAAGCAAATACTAGGAAAAGTTCAAGTGCATCTTATCACAGCACAAGAGTACAACAATGAAAAGAACATATTATCGCATTCACATATCATAGATTCCAAGCTACCAGATTCATGGGCATGCACCACCACGTCCACCTTATTATTCCCCTTTTAAGCCACAGAATATCTAACTGAAGGGTAGACATGGCAAGAAAAATTGTTAAGAAAAAAAAAAATCATATCCACTACTCCATTTCAGTCGTACATTCTCACTGTTACACTGTGGAGCTTGTGCCCACAATCCTCTGTCACGCTACTTTGCCATACAATTATTCCCACCCAGACTGGTCCTCAATATTATAGGGTCCACTGTTCCATTGACTATAAACCATCTGCTACTTGACTGGCCAACCCAACACTGCTTTCCTTTATTTACTTCTGCTCTTTATCCAGTGGAGCTTTCATAAGCCATCATTACAAAGATACTTTTGGCCAACAGCAGGGCACAGTGGCACACACCTGTAATCCCACCTACTGGAGACACTGAACTCTGAGACTGCTGAATTCCCTCAGCAATTTAGGGAGACTTTGTCTTAAAAATAAATAAATAAATAAATAAATAAAATAAATAAAAAAGGTGGGGAGCTGGGGATGTAGTTTGTGTTAAATTGCCCTGGTATCAATCTTGTGTGTGTGTGTGTATACAAAGATACTTTGTCCAATACTATACATCTTGACTGCTTTGTCATTTTATTGTATGTACCTGGCAAACCCTAACCTTCAATGACACTTCCTACAGGATCTCACATTAGTACTCTTGATGCTTCCTTATTCCCAAGAACATCTAGAAAATTAACCTACTTCAGCTACACTGGTACCAAAGTCGCTGAGCACTACTAGAAAAATCAGTAGAACCAACAGGTTATCCCATAGTATGTTCCTCACTACCAGCTTCCACAAGGCAGCCATACAATCCTACTATACTGGCATGCTCTTTCTGCAACGAAACTTTTTTTTTGTTGTTTGTTTGTTTGGAACATTCTACTTCCTTCAAACCTTGAACTATCGTCCTTCCCATGTCTGTGGCAATTTACAGTCAATGATTTTGCCTCCAAATCTGAAAGAGTTGTACTCATCCTACCCTTGCTTTCTTTTGAATGAAAGAGAAGTTTGCTATGTTTCATCTTCTCAGGAATATTATACCATTACTTCTTTCTTCTCCTATATAGGTAATACTTTCCTCTCTCAATTATAACAGTCCCAGGGACATTTAGTCTATCAGGATTTCCCGTAATACTCCTTTACAAAAAGGATCCCTCTGTTAAAAACAGTGAAAATTCATTGTCTCTAAGTCTGTAAAGCCCCAAATAAAGTTTCTTAAAAGGAATCACTACACATATAATTAGGATTAAAAACAACAATGGTAATGAGCAGGATGTCACACATATAACTGCACAAATTGTCTGGAATCACCAACACTTTCAGAAACAGTTACACCAAATTCTAAACCATCCTGATACTTTCTTATAGGCTTTACAATGAAAAGCTCTGCTAAAACTCCACAGCCAAGAAAAGTAGCAGAATTCTTTAGTGTAATTTTAATAACCAGTAAATGTGACAGCATGATTTTGTGTCACTAGGTCTAGATCAGGGGAGAGAAGGAAGGGAGGAAGAAGCAACAAATGCCCCAGCTACAGCTTCTTTTTTTAAGAGCTAAAAATATTGCAGGATAAATACAGAACCATAAGTAATACTTAAGAACTAAGTTTGACAGCATAGTGATACATTTTTGTAGCAAACTATTCATGCAAGGAGCTTGACATTCCCAATCCTCAATATTCCCTTTGCCTGCACTGGATAAGCAGTTAAAAAAAAAAAAAAAAAAACAGACTCATTCCTTAATTCCTGACACCTGTTTACATTAATTAAAGGTTGGGTCTCACAGATCTACAGGAAGGGAGAGAGATGGGGAGGGAGAAGAGATGAACAAGCTGAGAAAAATCTTGCCAGCACATTCACCTGAGATACCCGCCTCTTTCCTGGAGGGCAGCACCTGGCCTCTCCTGTCTACAGCTCCGTGGCGTCACAGCAGCCGCTGCTACTGCTGCTGGGTTGCCTGCAACTCTAACGTGTTATTTAATTTTGTAACTACTATTAAGACCTCTACAGTGTTTTTGTGATGCGCTGGAATGAAAGATGCTCCATAAAATGAAGTTTATTATTAGTATCATTATAGCCCCCGGGCCTAAAATAAAGCAAAATTATAACCACTTACATTTCAAAGGAAAAATTGGAAGCCACCAGTGTCTCCAGCCCCGCCAAGAGGGCAGGGGATGGGCTGGGGACGGGGGTCTGAGATCCCCAACCTCCTCCACCCGACTTGACCCCCTCAGCTCTCCCTGCACCGCCGCGGGGGCACCGCTCCCCGGGTGCAGCTTCCTCGGGGAGCTCGGGTGGGGGTCCAGGGTCGGTCCGGCTGCCTCGCCCCGCAGCTCTCCCCACCCGCTGCCCCGCTCCAGCCCCAGCCTCTCCGCCTGGATTCTAATTCTCTCTCAGTTTCCTCCAGTCTCCCACCTTGACTTTTCCCCCCCTCTTTTTAGAATCCTCCCTGCACCCGCTTCTTCCCCGGTGCTCGGCCACTTTTTGCACAGGCCGGGGTACCGCAGGCGGCCGGCGGCGGCCGGGTCTCCGTCCCCTCCCCTCGCGCCCGGCTCCGCGGCCCGGCTCTCCGCTCCGCTCCGCCTGCCTCCCCCCAGGCCGGCCCCCGCCCGCGCCGCTCCGGCCGCC
>NW_026000185.1:15052885-15058873 GCF_001458135.2 Marmota marmota marmota | reverse complement strand
GCCCTGGACCTGGACCCGACGCTTGTCCAGCCCTTGCCCCGCTCTGGGGCTTTCCGGCTGGCCGCGCCGCCTCTCGACTTTCTTCCCAGGAACGACGCTGTCGTCGTCGTTAATGACTGGATGCCGAATGCTCCCGTCCCTAAGCTTTCCTAAGGCCACTGGGATGAGCGTGAGGGGAAGCCGCCCGCCTCTAGCAGGAGGCGGGCACCGCACGGTCCTTGTCACCTCGTGCTATCGTTACCAGCTCCGTGGCCGTCAGCTCCCGGGATTGGCCCGTGTGGGAAATAGCTCTTGACACCTACTGTGTGTCAGGCACTATAGATGCCGAGGGCACTGACGTGCGGGTGGGCAAAGACAAGCTGAAAGCCCATCTTTAAAACAAAATTTCAGGTGCTGATTTATGAACTTAATGGGGGGTCAGTGGGATAGAGGTTGGTGATACTTAATGATGGAGAGGAAGGGATACATTTATTTTCGCTGAGAATAACTAGGATCATAAAGGCTGATCTTATGAAGACTGTCCTAGACAAAGGCAACAGCAAGTGCAAAGACCAGACCATTAGGGGAGGCCACAGAGAAGAGACTGACACATTCAAGGACCTGCAAAATGGCCTGTGGGTTTAGAGAGTGGTGTGAGAAGCAGCAGGCAGAGTCTAGATGAAAGGCTTTGGGGTCCATAGTAAAGCATCTGGATTTTGTTTCAAGAGCAACGGGAAGACACTGGAGGGTGACATGATTTTAATCTGTAAAGGTACGTAGTGTAGATTGTAGGGGGAAGGGGCAAAAATGAAAGCAGAGACATGACATAAGAGACAAAGTAGTCCAGGAAAGATAACTGTAATTTTGGGTAACAGTATTCTAGGTGGAAAAAATTTGACGTATTTGGGTGTTTTGTAGATAGAGGGAAGGACTTGCTGATAATGTGGGAGGAGTTGAAAGACAGAACTCAGGAATGACTCCAGGCTTTTGGCCTGAGCAACCAAGTTTGATGATAGATACTATTTACTGAGTTGGGATGTAAGGAGAATCCTAGGCTGAATGGATAAACAGGAAAAAAAAAAATAAGATATTTGCATAATTTAGTTAGCAGTACAGATGATCTAGCCATCTACGATTTTGTTATCTGCTGGAGGGTTTTTGTTTTTGATTTTCCTTCCATGGCTTTTGGAGTAAGTGACACTAACTCTGACTTTAGATCCCACTCTCTCTATCCTGGGTAGGACTCCATGCAGCAAATAACGACAGGACACTTGTTTTCTCCTTAAATGCCACCTAGGTCATCTCTAGAAAGACCTAGAAGAGTGACATCTGACTCTATTTTTGGAAGGCCTACCTGAACACAAAACTCAGCAGGTTTCAAATTCCACCAGATTCAACAGCGTTGCAAAAAATGTGCAGTTATCCATGGCACAACATAGATTAGGGAAGAAAATATTTGATTGCTAAAGACTTTCTTGTCCAAACACTGGTCTCTTGGGAGAAGGACTTTGAAAAAATTATATAATGCAATTTTCTCTGCCACAGAAATTGACACAAGATAATTTATATGTTCCAAAGATCTAGATTAGTGCATATCAATATCATTATTTTTTCAAAGAATTTTTTATTTGTTCTAATTAGTTATACATGACTGTAGTCAATATATTATTGCAGTAGGTCTTTTCTTTTTTCTTTTTTAAGTACTGTAGAAGTTTGAGGGAGTCATGTTTTTGGTTTCTTGTCAGGTGTTTTGATTGCCTATTAATAGATGAAAAACCCTAACTATGCAGAACTAGGTTCTGGAATAATATCCACTGATGTTCACCACTGGCCTGCTAGTGAGAATCCTACATTGGAATGTTAAACAGTTTGCAACTATTCTGATTGAGTAGAATGATAGTGACTTGATTCTTTTGTTTAAAAAATACAGGTGTAGGGGCTGGGGTTGTGGCTCAGTGGTAGAGCACTTTGCCTAGCATGTGTGAGGCACTGGGTTCGATCCTCAAAACCACATAGAAATAAATAAATTAAATAAAGGTATTGTGTCCATCTACAACTAAAAAATAAAAAATACAGATGTAAATCTTACTGTGGCAGCACTTCCCAGACCCTCCTGCATTTATCCCTCCACAGAAGGTTCTAGATATCAGAGGAAAGCACAAAACAACCAGCACTGAGTTAAAAATTTTTTTTTTAATCTTTTACTCAGATGAATGGCTATACATCATCATACAGGCCCTGCACACTCCTGCTGCACAACTCTGCTTTGCATAATAGATCATAGTGACCCATGCCTTCCCTTCCTACCAAAAGGATGGGGGTGGGATTAGTAGGGGCCAAATATAATATTTAAAGAGTTTCCCTTAATCCCTGATTTGGGTTCCACATCATATTCTTGACTTCCAGAATAACTGGTAATTCAGTGTCCCAAGCTGCTGAGGTTTACAGCACAAAGCAGTTCCCTTCTCTAGATTTTAGTAGAGACAAACCTGAGAGGTTTGGGAGGAGTGATATGCATATTTAGTTCCAGTCCTGCTACTGACTTGAACTTGGGAAAGCCATGTCACCTCTTCTGGCCTTTTTTTCCTATCTAACCAGACAGACACCCAGAGTCACTGCCTTAGCGATAGAAGCATCCTATCCTCTCACCCACACCTAAAAAAACAGCTGGGACTCTTCTAATCAGAGATGAGCTACGAGGCTCTTTATGGCAGAAAGTCCTTGGGGATCCAGAAGAACATAGAAGGCTCACAGGGGGAGCTCTGCTGGAAGCCCAAAGACATAAATAGCCATACTGTGGCTGTTAAGGAGCCATGGATGTGATGTGCTTGATCATGATTGATGACAGGCCTCAGCGCAGAAGAGGCTGAATCCAGATGGGACCTTGGGAAAGCTGTGGAAGGAAGACTGGTGTCATCACTCTTTATTTTAAGGAGCATCTTTGGCCTGACAGAATAAAGAACACACTTCCTCTCTAGGGGTCAAGTTTACTATGTGGGCCAAGAATGTGGAGAAAACACCACATGTATATATCAGGGGGTTTCTGGGATTAAGGAAGACCAAAGAGCCAAATCCAGAGGTTAACAGCTTGGTCAGGGCTCAGATCATGGTTTGTCTCCTACATTGATTCCCCTGGAGCTGACTCAGAGGCAAGAGATTATTGATCAGTGTGCAGGAAATTTATTAGTGAGTGCTCTCAGATCAACTCCTGTGAGGGAAGGAAGGGAGGCAGGATTGGACACAGAAAACAGGGAGTCAGAAGAGACTTTGGCAGACTCAGAGGGGAGCTCTGAAGCTGAGATGGCAATTTCAAGTTGCTGTGTTGGGATAAAGAGGCCAAGCCTTTACATTCTTAGCACTGACCAGTCAATCACTGGATTAGCTAGCTACCCCAGGAATGGGGTGTGACCTTAGGGAAGGTGGCTCTCTGCAGCCAAGCACAATTCCTCAAGAAGACCAACAGCAGAGATCTGTCAACCTACAACTCTTTCAGTAACTGGGGAATAATTCTTTAATCCTGAAGGGGACCTAGTGGCACATCAGCATCTGCCACAGTGCCTCCATGGTGCTCAGCAGATCATTAGCATTTTGTATTATGCTCCATAATAATAATTTTTAGAATTTCCTTATATCTTCAAATAAAACTGATCCCCCAGGAAAATGGGCCATATCTGTCCAGTTACTTGAATTCCTATCACATCACTCATTGTTGGTCCATGTCCTACCCAGATTTGAGAAGCACTGCTCTATTGCAGTAGAAAACATATCTACTATCTTTAACATCCCAATTCTCAACTTTGACTTGTTTCTTTTAAGTCCTGAAAGTGGCCCCTCCAGGACTCTGGTGGGTATCTTTTCTCTTGGGAAACTACTGGAGGAATGTGGCAGCTCATCTTGAAGCATAACTGACATCCTCGTCATTTCGCTCTTTGACTCACCCAAGATTCCTCTCACGCCTTGCCAGCACCTCTGATGGTCTAGGTGGCTCATATGGTAGAGTGGCCTAGACCTCCAGCCCTCAAGTTTAAGGCCCTGGTTGCCATGTACCTTTCAGGCTGTGGCTGCTGTATTTGTCCAGTTAGTTACTGTCAAAATATGACAAAGGAGGACTACAACACCTAAGTGGATCATCTGGGTGCCACAGGTCACCTGCTTCCTGTCCTTATGTGTAGCAGCCACCTGCTTCCTTCCTGGTGATTACTCTTCCTGCCAATTCCTTAGCCTAATGAATGTCTGATACATGATACCTGCTGTTAAATTTCCTTCCCCTGGTATACCATCCATTTACTACCAGGAAAGCATTTGCCATCTTAATGCTTCCCTGTGCCAGAGGCTGCCTATGCTTCTTTGTGTTTGGAACCTCATTAAATTGGGTGATCCAGCTCCCATATCTCATCTGGGCATCTACTCCTTCAGATCACCTCTGGCACTCTCTGTTGCTGGTTGGGGTCTTTAGAAGACAGATTCCAAGTCACAGGGAGTTTGGTGGGAGAGTGCTTTTGGGACCCACCCCTGTGGGCAGAGGGAGAAGTCTGGCTGCAATACCACCATGACAGGGCCTGACAGTGGACCCCATAGAGAGTTCTGAAGCCGGGATGGCCCTGTGCTGTCAGTCATTGGATTCTAGCTGCCCTGGGAAGGTAGGATCTTGGGCAAGGGGCTCTCTCAGCCAGCAGCAGGGAATGGTGAATTGGGGGAGGCATAAGTCCTTCAGCCCTGAAGGGGGACCTGGGCAAAAGAGCACAGCATCCATGACAATTTGTATCCTGCATTTATACCATAAGCCCTTAAGAGATTTTTCTGTCTGGCATGGAGAGAAGACTCAGGTGCTTAAATCCCACAAATCTCACCATTTCCCTGCTGATGGGAAGACAGAGGCAAAGGGTACATTTTATGAAAGAATTTATTTGTTATCTAGATAGATCCCTGCCAGACTATTTGGAAGAGGAAACAGGTGACCTATCACAAGAAACCACTGGCTGAAGATTCCTTGAGGTTGACAGTAGCACTATATGTGAGGTTCAGTGACACAGGATTTATCCAATGAGAAATCTGGCCTGTCTGGGTAGTGCCAGAAAACCGGCAGAATAAGCTGGGCCTACTCAGTTTACCAGAGAAATCTTAGCACAGCTCCTGACATCTGATAGGTGAATGCCTTTAGGCAAGGTGCTTAACCTCTTGGTTTCTGCAGAGTGGGGACCTACCTCATGTTATTTCCTCCTCCTTCAAGAGAAGGAAAATAAGGCCCAGGCCTTTATCTCCTACCTCAGCCTCTTCAGTTGTTGGCATCTCAGGCATGTGCCACATGCCTAGAATTTATTTTGAAAATTTATGTTTTCATAAAATTGTCCCCATTGTCTGTTTTTCAAGCATAAATTCCAAGAGGATAGGGCCCTGTTTGTCTTGTCTACTTTGTCCCCAGCATCCCCACAAACCACAGCGGCTTCCAGTGAATATTTGCTGTATGAGTGAATGTGTGTGGGAGGGAGGGTTATTTTGGAAAAAAGAAGGAAGCATTAATCCCTCTCTTAATAGTGACTCATTGTTTTCAGGCCACCCTTGGCCTTTTCTCAACCAAAACATCTATGAAAAAAGTGTAGTGGCAAAGCAATTGGAGCTGTTGATGCAACAGTATTTAAAAATACCATCATTAGGCGTGCAGCAGGGGACTGTGATCTTCTAGGGATTCTGTGATCTTCTAGCTGTGCTTTCCCTCTGCCATCTTTGAGAAAACTCCTCTTTGCTTTCTGCTCCGTCCCATTTGGGTTTCATCACCAAATGAATGAAGAACCCAGTGTGAGCCTGGCACTCTGCCTGTCCCCGCAGAAGTTCCATTCTTTCCACCCCAAAGTTTTCACATGCCACATTGGAGTGTAACACCCCTGCCAAGTTTTCCAAGGTCCACACAGCCCTGGAGGCTCCCACACTGCGGTTCAGCCTCTGCGCGGCGGCCTCGCAGTGCCCCCTGGCGGTCAGCCCGAGGGACGGCGCCCGAAATCTACTGGCGGC
>NW_026000185.1:15045205-15052860 GCF_001458135.2 Marmota marmota marmota | reverse complement strand
TGGGGGTGGGGTTGCCTGCAGTGCTGCCCTGCGCGTGCTTCTGCAGGATTCGAAATTGCTGGCCGTTAGACGCGCTCCAGCCTAGGCTCCAGGAGGTTTTCCTGAGCCGCCCACCCTCCCGGGGACATGGAGAAGTCCAAGGGAAAATGCGGATATGGTAACTGGGGAGAATGGGGAGAGGGTGATGTCTTGGGTTTCAAGCTATATTCACTTTTCCTCTTCTGTAAAATGGGGACGTCACATCCTTGGCCTGGAAGCTAACCTCTCACCATTGTTTATTAAGGTATAATTTACATTCAGTAGGGCCTCCCTTCTTAGTGGACATCTCATTGAGTTTCGACAAGCATACATCCACATGGAACCACCACAAGACAGGGAATGTACTACCACCCCCCAAATTACACTGAAGCCGCCCTTTGGTAGCCTACCTCTTCCTTCTCCCTACTTTCTCACACTCTGATTTTTTAGAATTGTGTGTTTTTCCATGGAGAATGTCATAAAAATGGAATCATGGATGGTGCTGTTTGAGGCTGGCTTCATTTGCTTACCCTGCTGTCTTTTGAATCTAGGCTCCATAGACTACATCATAAAGCACATTTAATTTGCAGGCTGAGGTTGGGACCCAGACCCTGCAGAGGATGAGCTTCTCTGTCTGCCCAGGAACCAGAGGCCCAAAGAAGAGCATACCTGGGCCCCAAATTGCCCCTAAAAAAACTCTGAAGACCTTATCTTCTTTTTCCTGGGTAGTTTTCCAGCCAGAAAGTGTCTGTGGTTCGGGGGAAGATGAGATTGGAGATGGGCAAAGACTTTTGCTTTGAGGAAAGGGAGGTGAATTC
The DNA here is from genome assembly GCF_001458135.2 of Marmota marmota marmota. Classification (NCBI taxonomy): domain Eukaryota; kingdom Metazoa; phylum Chordata; class Mammalia; order Rodentia; family Sciuridae; genus Marmota; species Marmota marmota. Next base: position 15,052,024 of record NW_026000185.1, on the reverse strand, counting down.
TGCCAGTTCTCTATAGCTGGGTGAGCCCCTCTCTCAGCAGACCATGAAAAACAGCAGTCACATGGACATAGCAAGGACTTGGCCAGTTGCAGTGTGTCACTCATCCTAATGGAATCAGCTGTGTATGGAATTCTGGAACAGTGTGCAGAAAACAGCTCTCCACACAGAACTTTCCTGTGTACTGAAAAAGAGCCTTCTAGAAGCTTCCTCTGGAGGAAAAAAATCACTTGTTTTCAATCACTCCTTAATCCTTGAAATTTCCTTGTGAGAGTTGGTTCTATAAAAAGCATGTTTCAACATCTCTACAAACTCACTGTCCCAAAGGCCTTTGGATTTCCTTCCCAAGTCCTTTTTGGATCCGTCTACTGTCCATTTCCTCTGTCACCACTATGACATACCTGGGTGAATGCAGTAACCTTTCCATTTCTCTAGTCAACTCTGGGTTCCACAACCCACACACCTGACCCAGCAGCCAGAAGTTTGATTTAAATGCAAACTGAATCATGTCCAGTTTAAATCACTTCTGAGCTTTTTCATTAGGGCAAACCTGAGCACCAGCCCCTGTCAGCCCCACCATTGGGCCTCTGGCTGCCTCCTACTAGTGGACTCCTTCATATTCCCAGCAGGGCTTCGGGAATATCAGAACCTTGATCCAATTTTCTCTCTCCCTTCCTCTTTTGAGTAAATAGTTTTGGTCCTTTCTAAATTTGTATTTACCCTCTCAGGAAAGCTCAATTGAGGGACCCTCCCCAGAAGAGAATGAGGCCCCCTGCTGTTTATCCTGAGTATTATTTTTTCTTTCATAGCTTGTGATATAGTATGTTATCCAATGTAGATTTATATAACTGATATTTGTTTCCTTCCCTGTCTACAAGATCCATAAGGGCATGGTAAGTGGTAAGCACAATAGGTATTTGTTAAGTGAACTGATAATAATAATAACTGATATTGATTAAACCCCCATGGTGTGTCTGACATTGTGCAAGAGCCCTTGAATAGACTCATGCAATTCTCATAACACTTTTGTAACCCTCATTTTACTGATGAAGAAACTAAGGAATAGGTAGATTTCATAACTGCCCCAGCAGCCTGGCTTCAGAACCCCAGAAACTATTGCCATGATGCTGTCTCAATAAATAACTGAAACAAGTTCCCCTCTTTCTATTAGGAAAACAATTCAGCTTTGAGTTCAAGAACTCTGTACACAACTTGAGCAAAACACAGCAGACCAAACTCACTGTGGGCAGACTGGGATTAGGCCTGATCATCATCCAGCATGGGCCCTACCTCCAGATTTCCCACCTCATCAAAAATGGGGCTGCAGCCAAGGACCGGAGACTCAAGCCAGGTGACTGTGGTTTCCCCATGTCCCCCTCTCCACTGCCTTCATGGAGCCACACAGTTTCAGCATAACCATAATAATATGATGACATTGGTTGAGAACTCTCTGCAGTCAGTCAGTTGCTATCCCATACATATAACTCTCACTGTCAGAAGTGCTTATTCATTTAATTCTCTAGGTAGGAACTGTTATTATCATCCTCTTTTTACAGGTGAGGAAACTGAGATTCAGTGAGACTGAGTTTCTTGTCCAGGTCATGTGCACCTTGTAAGTGGCTACAACTGGAAGTCCAGTGTCACTCCAGAGCTTATGTCTCTCTGTGATAAGGATTTCTTCTCTTCTAGGCAGTATTAATCATCACTAACACTTGGACCCATTATCATGTTTCACCCTCCTGAAAACGCAAGAGGTAGATTCTGCATTAATCCACCTTACACACAAAAAATCAAATATTTACCCACAGTCACACCGAGGAGCTAGGATCTGAGAGCCCCAGGGTTTTACAAATCTTTGGGTGAATGCGTGTTCTATCTGGTGTGAGACATTTTCCCAGTGCTTCCTCCAGGCCTGGTGCTATGCCCAGGAGTGAAGCACAGTGGGATGGTGAAGTGGTCAAAAGGAAAAACAAAACATTTCAGGTTAAGCAACCTGAATTCTGGCCCAAGCTCTGTCACTTTCTAGCTCTGTGCTGTTGGGCAAAGGTCCTTAACCTTCCAGGTCTCAGTCACCTCATCTCTAAATTGGGGGGATCCCATCTTTGTCAGGGGTTGCTAGGATTTGATGAAATAATTTTTATGAAAGTGCTTTGAGAACTTCAAGTGCTCTAGAAAAATTGGCAATTGTTACACTGTTCTGATTTATAGATTCTCTATATTTGTGTCTTTTTTTTAAAAAAATAAAAAATGATTGTGATATACAAGTCCCAGTTACCTGGTTACCTGTTAGAATCACCTGGGCCCCATCTCCCCACAGGTTCTGATTCAACTGGTGTAGGGTTAGGACAGGGCAGCTAGCTCATGCTTTAAAATCTCCTCAGATGACTCAGATAGGGCTTGAAGCAACAGATTAAAAAATAAAATAGATAAATGTTATATTGAAAGATTAACTTGTCTTAAAATCCAAAGCATTTTCTCCCCATATCACTACTTGGTGCTGAGGAACAAACTGCTGGAGAGTTCTGGGCTCCTTACACTGTATTAAGTCAGCTTTCTGTCACTGTGACAAAATGCCTGAGGTAAACAACTTATAAGGAGGAAAGGTTTATTTTGGCTAATGGTTCAGAGGTTTCGGTTTCATGGTTGGCTCTGTTGCTTTGGAACTGTGGCAAAGTAGCACATCATGGTTGGAGTGTGTGGCAGAGAAACCTACTCATCTCCTGGCAGCCGGGGGGCAAAAAAAAAAAAAAGAGAGAGAGATGAAGGGGCCTTTTACTAGGCTCTACATCCTAAAGGTTCCAGCATTTTTCAGTGGCTCCACAAGCTGGTGATCAAACCTTCAATACACAGACTGAAAGAACTCCAGGTCAAGTTCCATGGACTTTCCTTGTGTTCAGCTCTTGAGTCAGGTGACAAATGCTGGTTGGTAACCAGGTGCATACTCCAGGGTGCTAGAATGCAACAAGAGTGTGTTCTGGTTCATCCCTGTGACACAGAATCTCATGGTGGGGCTACAGCTGGTGGGCTCTTTGAGGTGAGAGAGGCAGTCCCAAATTCATCTTTTTCAATCCAGGACTTACCTCCAGGTCTGGCACGTTTATTATGTATTTGTCCCAGGCATTGTACAAGATATTTCTACGTTTATTATTGAATTTTGCATTTGCAACACTCCTAGAATGTAAATAATGAAATATAGAAGCTTAGAGAGATGAAGTAATTTGCTCAGAATACATGGCTTAGTCCATGGTCCGAGCTGGGATTTGAACCCATGTCTGCCCGGATAGGGTAGGGTTAGGGTTAGGGTTAGGGTTAGGTTTATAGCCATATCTTTCTAGACAATTGCCTAATAACTAGAAATCAGATTTTAGTACATAAGGAGTCCAGAGTCCCAGATTTCTTCATGAGAAGTCAGCGACTTCAGTCTCTGTAATTCGTTTTTTATAAATAAGATCATGGAAGGCAATAAGTGTAGAAATTCGCTATTTCTTTGGTTTCATTGCCTCTCAGTCCCATTATTTCTTATTCCTGTGTTTTAAAGCTTCTTCTTTGGTGATTCATGATGGAGTTTCATCTCAAATCTCCTGATTTAGTTTAGTGTTAGTTTATTCTGGCTAAACTTTAGATCCACCTTGGCCATTATGGCTTCAACAGACTGCCAAACAAAGTCTTAAGAAATTAATGCTGCTTTGACAGTAGCTAACCTGTGCCCTGGCCACTGCTCATAGCAGGCTTCATTCATTCAGTCAGTATTTCCTGAATGTCTGCTGTGCACACGCACCCAGCTAGGCACTGTGGGTACATTGGGGAGCCAAGCAGATTCGGTCCCTAACACGTAGAACTTAAGCAACTTATAGCCTTGTTGGGAGGGACAGAGAAAAAAATGTATTTTTAAGTAGCGACACGAGTGCTACAGAGTTGATTTAATATAGGTAATCGAGACAAAGTTTATGCAATGTCATTCTACAGCCCATTAAAACAGAAAAGAAGATGTGTAATGAATTTGGTGTTCATAAACACCAAATTGGTGTCTCCCTATGAAGGGCAGTGTTAATGCCTATTGCCAGAGTAATCACATTCGTAAGCTGACACACTTGGTTTATAGCCAGAACGGTCAGGGTATTAAGCTGTTTATTTTCTGCTTTCTTGATAAAGTCACCCTTTTACAACATAATTAAGCACAATGCCAAGTCATAGCTTTCAGCTATAAACACTCCTTTTAACATTAGGCAAGTAAGCTCATCCAGAGAGGGATTTTTCCCCCATTGTAATTAACCTCAGTCAGAGGAGCAGCTGCTTCATACTGTGTGGCCTGCAGGGAGCTGGGAGAAGCCTTGTTTTTTATGAAGTGTAGCTTCAGGTATGTGGCTGATTTAACCCACAGCTAATTCCTAAGACCAAGGTAGAAGGTTTTCTCTATCCTTCTAAGTATTCATTTACTGGAATACTAAGCACTTGTTTCTGATGGGTCTAGCACTGTGGAAATCCTTGGTGATCACTGTAATTTCTGACTATAGCTCACTGGGATCAGAGAAAGTGCTTCTTCTTGATCCTTTTCTCCTCTGAGGTTGAGTTTCATCTGTCTTGGAATGATTGGAGCATGCCTAGTTTTCCACACTCGGAGAAGTGAACACACCTTTTATAACTTCATCCAGGCCACTTTATCCCATGTCAGCTCTGAAGTTTCTGTTACTGTTGGTAAGATGTCAGTACCTAGTAAGCTCTGAGGACTAAGATTTTGCCCAATGTGAGTCTGGCCTTGAACAGCATATCTCTTCTCAAAGTCTGCTGAAGGCAAGTGGCATTCAGAGTTCTTCACTGCGAGCTACAGAAAACAGATGAGGCACTGAATTTAGGATACTGCATCTGCCCGAACTGCCTGCCCAACAGGCTGGAGAACCAGGCTCAGAAGATAGGGAGAGAAGAAAGGGCCATGTGTAGCTGTTCCTGGAAACCGCATGCTCCTGTCATTGCCCTGCATCTCCTCCAGGTTCAGTGACCCAGATGGGAGTGCCTGGTGACTGCACTGGTTTATAGGCCCATATCAGCCTGGTAGGGTAGGGAGGCAGGGGAGGTGGGTGCAAGTAAAGAATTGGTTTCTTAGCTTTTCCATTTTGGGGACCCAGGGGTTTGTTGCCAAAATGTAGTTCTCTTTCCACCTACTGGGGGCTCAGAAACTCCCTCTCTGTCCAGCATTGACCTAAAGTAGGGGATCCAAGCTGTCAAATTCCTTTCAATATACTCTCTGTATATACAGCTTCAGCATAATTAAAGCAAGCTAATTGCCCAGTGTTTCATACAAAATTATGTGCCCAAGTAATTCTGCATGGGGCAGAAAATGGAAATGAAAGGCTTGATTAATATAGTCTATTTATGGTGGAGGGCTCTGGAAATTGCCAGGCAGGTATAATAGAAAGTGGGTCATTAATTTATCACTTAGTGTAAATGTTTTTTTCCTTTACTAGTAACAGCCATCCATTTTATCTCAAATTAATATATTTTTAGAATCCCAAAGGATGGTTCAGACTATAAATGGTTTATAGCCTCTGTTATACCAAGAACTTTAGAAATATCTCATGGTTTAATATCCTCCATTATACTGCTATTAAGAAACATCTTGTAAATATTCTTCATTATACAAAGGACATTCATGTCAAAGAGATGAATATTTTTAATAAGTCAAGGCTGAAGCCTAGTTTTGGTTCAAAATGAACTAACAATATAAACAGAAATTCCACAACCAAGTAAGAAATCAATATGGTCCTTTCCAACCCATTATCTTAATTTTACTGATAATATTTCTCCTCTTTTAGGTGATGTTCTGATTAGTGTTGGCCATGCCAACGTATTAGGATATACTCTTCGAGAATTTTTAAAGCTTTTGCAAAATATCACCGTAGGAACAGTGCTACAATTCAAGGTTTACCGAGATTTTATTGCTATACCCCAAGAATGGCAAGAAATATATGATTTAATCCCTGAAACCAAATTCCCAGTGACACGGTAAGTTGTTCATTTTAGGAACTCTTTGTTACAATACAGACCCCCAGGTCCTGGGAAGCACAGGGTCCTGATTTAATGTGAGAATAATCAAATGGTAAGAACCGTGGTAGAAGAGATGGGTGACACTGCCGGAATAATTAGGTGAATTTCCAAATCCATTTGGAAAGCATAGGTGACTGACCTCATTTGAAGCAGCATGATAAACACAACTTATAGTTAAAAAAGCTATAACCAGCAGTTGCTGATAGGAAGACTGTCCCCAAAACACCTGCACTGTGCCTCTCTGCAGTCAGACCTTAAAACACGCTGGGAATCCTGTCTCCTTTCTTAATTGCCAACTTCTCTCTCTCTGGTTCCCAGTAACAATTAAGCCCTTTCAAGTTTCTTCCATGTTAGCAAACCCGCCAACTCCATTCCCCTCTTCCTACTGGCTTCAATCACTGCCCTGTCCCTTGCCTCCCCTATCAGAGGTCTCCATTTTCTCCGCAGATGCACTTTCCAGGGAGAAAGTGACTCCTTGACTCGCTTCCGTCTAGGTTTTGCTTTTATCCCTGGCTCAGAGGCCCCTTCCTAAGGTCATACATGTCCTTCATGCTGATTCTGATGGACTCTTCTCAGTCTTTATTTTGCTTGGCTTCTGAGCAGCTTTAGAGACTTGGCAACGACCTTCCTTCCCCTCTTCTTGACATATCACTTTCCTCAGGTTTCTGTGTTACCTTACTCCCTTGATTTTCTGGTTACCTCTGGTCACCTCCTCTTGGTCTTCTGCCCAACTCAAGTTCTTCTCGGTTTAGTCCTTGGCTTTTTTTTTTTTTTTTTTTT
>NW_026000185.1:15013294-15043210 GCF_001458135.2 Marmota marmota marmota | reverse complement strand
AATTTTTTTTTTTTTTTTTTTAGTTGTGGATGGACACAATACCTTTATTTTGTTTATTTAGTTTTTTTTATGGGTGCTGGGGATTGAACCTAGTGCCTCGTGCATGCTATGCAAGCGCTCTACCACTGAGCCACAACCCCAGTCCCTAGTCCTTGGCTCTTTTAGGCAACCTCACCGATGCCTGTGGTCACTACCTGTACACTAATCACTTCCATATTGTGCTGTCTCCAAACTTGTGAACACAAATTTTTCAGTGCCCACCCGATGTCTGCATCTGGATTTTTCATAAACCCCTTAAACTCATGCTTAAAATAAAGTCACCTCACCAGTGATCTTTCAGTGGTCCTATCTTACTGGGGGAATGTCTGCCTACTTGACAAGGGTTGTGCTTGTGCTTGGTTCCTCTATCCTTGACCCTGCCAACCAACCACTAATACTATTATTGTCATTTTCCTTATCTTCTCACATTTATCTGCTTCTGTCCCTGGCTATTACCATTGTCCTAGACAAAGCCACCATTTAGTTCTTCCTGCATCTATTCCCACCTCTTATTCATTCTCTATTCAGGGTGGTCCTTTTACAATGCAAATCTAATCAAGTCATATTCCAGTTTTAAAATGACAAAAATCCTTACCTTGGCCTATAATATTATGGTCTGACTGGGCACCATTCCAGCTTCATCTCACACTCTTTTCCCCCTTTATCTAGCCTACTTTAGATTTCAGTTTTCTGCCTTGTGTTTTTCCCCCTACAATGTGTTTAGTAGAGTGCTGTTCTTCAGTACAGCATCATTGAAAGCTCACAGTGCAAGCTTTCTCTAAGAGGCATTAAAACAGTTGGGACCACCTGTCATGTGCTCTCATAGCACCCTATATATCTCCTCCATATTTATCCCACTTTTAATTCAATCATCTGTACAATCAGTTGTTTGCTATGCTTCCCTGGGAAAATGCAAATGCCATGTGTCTTGTTCTGCTAAATCTATTATGGGACTTCAATGTGGTGGAGGCTTCATTTATTGAAAGTGAAAAACGGAAATCCAGCTAGGAATCTCAAATTACCTAAATAATCCGACAGCTTGTTTCCTTCTTTCCTTCCTTGCCCAGGCTGGCCTCAAATTTGGGATCCTCCTGCAATCCTCCTGCCTCAGGATCTCAAGTAGCTGGGATTGAGAGCTTGTTTCTTTATCTGTAACAGGGACTCTTGTGAGGATCAGATATATGAGGGAGCATTCTGTGGAACATAAGGTGTAGAATGAGATTATTTTGTGTTGAATTCAATTCTCTGATGCAAGAGTGATCCTCAATTTTGTCAGGATTTCTACACTAGATTCTTGTCACTGTGTAAACTCCCTCTTTCCCCCGCCCCCTAGTATTGGAGATGGAGCCCAGGGCCTCACACATGCTAGGCAAGCACTCTGCCACTGATCCCCAGCCCCAGCCCTATACTTTCGCTTATAGGGATAGACTCAAAGGATATGGCCAGGATTTTTACAAAGCCTAGAAAATGGCCCATATTACATCAACTTTATTTCAGAGACTCAAACTTGTGGCCAAGGATCTGAAGTGGTACCCAGATATGCTTTGGTCATTTCTCACAGCACTTAGAAAACCCGGACCTGTAGAGAGCAAGGAAGATACATGGGGACTTCACAAGGGACCAGTAACACTCCATTCCTTGACCTGGCAGCAGCCACCAAGGTGTCTGCTTATAATATTTTTCATTAAATTGTTTTTTCACACTTTCTGTGTATTTTTTTAAAGCATTCCCACATTGTGACAGTGGGTTTGAGCTGGGGAGCAGCTGTCCTCTTCAGATCAGGCAGGCTGGAAAATATTATTTTTTTCCCCAGTGACCAAACCAATCCTGATCTGATTTAAAATAAGTAAAATTAAGTCAGGAATAGTGTGTGCACCTGTAATCTCAGTAACTAGGGAGACAAGCAGGGGAATTACAAGTTTGAGGCCAGCCTGGGCAATTTAGCAAAACCCTATCTCAAAATAAAAAATTAAAATAAAGGCTGGGGATATAGCTTAGTGTAGAGCCCTCCTGGGTTTAATCAAGTACTGAAAATTTTTTTTTTTTTAAATTTAAAAATAAGCCCAGCGCCGTGGCACACACCTGTAATCCCAGCAGTTCGGGAAGCTGACATAGGATTTTGAGTTCAAAGCCAGCTTCAGCAAAAGCGAGGTGCTAAGCAACTTAGTAAAACCCTTGTCTCTAAATAAATAAATAAATAAATAAATAAAGGGCTGGGCATGTGGCTCAGTGGCCAAGTGCCCTGAGTTCAATCCCTGGCACACCCCTCACACAAACCCCGCCCAATTTTAAAAATAATAGCATACACTTACTCATTGCTTCTTGTGTTGTGGCCAGGGCAAGGACTTTACAATGTCAGTGACAACTTTCTGTGGTAGTGGAATGTTCTGCATCTGAGTTGTCCTTTAGGCTAGCCACATGTGACTATTAAGCATTTAAATATGGGGACTGCACCTGGGGAATTTTAATTTTTATTCAAAATATTCACACGTAGCCAGCAGCCTGTTTTGGATAGTGCAGCTCTAAAGCCGGGGCCCTTAACCATTTCCTTGTAGAACTGCCATGTCCTAAGCTTGTTCATTACATGGAAAGAGTCTGATATTCTGAATATTAAAAGTTAATGATGGCAGACTGACCATTCAAAAGCAGAGATAAACAGAATAGCACAACTGAACCCCACAAACTTACAGAATGATGACACATTTTCTTTCTTAACTAAGCAAAGTACTTCTGTAAGGTATTTTAGTAACTTATGTGGAAGGGGTTAGCAAAGGGGAAGATGGGGAAAGGAAAGGGCTTTTATGGTATGACCTTTTCTAGGAGCAGATGGCACTGCGTGCACAATAGAATATTCCATATTGTGTTTTGGGTAGTCTAGTGGTATAAGATCTATATCCAGCCCACACTGTCCTCTGCTGGCTGTGTTTTTATTATCTGTTGCGATAATGCTAGTTTAATTAAAGTGCCTAGCCCTACCACCTGTCCTTTACAACTGCCTAATACAGAATTACCAAGAATACCTCTTGCAATCTGAAAAAAAGTAACTTGGATTTTTTCCTTTTCTTTTCAAATGGTTCCGGTCCTAGATCTTCTTGCATGACCCTAAGCTAAGGATAAGGAAATCACACCATTTAAGACTAGATGCTTTCAGTAAAAATGACTTAATATTAGAAGAGAGAAACCTCAAAACAAAAACCAGGCAGACTGGCAAGGATATTAATGATAACACCAAGAAGTCTGATGGATTGATTGGCAGAGAGGGTGGGGAAGAGATGTGTTTTGTATTAGCAGAACAGAATGTGTCAAAGGGTTAGAATCGCAAAGATCTAGTTGTAGACTTGGCAGGCAATAGCACCAGGATGAGAGAGAGCAGGTGATGGATGGTATTTGTTCTGCAAAGATTAGCAAGCGCCAAGTATTAGAAAAGTCCAGAGCTTTGTAGTTCCTAGCAGGCAAACACCACGTAAATTTCAACAATCAAGCCCAAAACAAAATTAAACAACCCCCCCCCCCAAAAAAGAAAAAAAAACCTTTGAAGCTTTTGGATGACAATAGAGAGGAAGAATAGAGAATGATAATGGTCATGTGAGGAGAAGGGTGCTTTACAAATCCATGCCTGAGCCAGGTGTGGTGGTGCATACCTGTAATCTCCGCTCCTGGGGAGACTGAGGCAGAAGGATCACAAGTGCCAGGTCAGCCTCAGCAACTTAGTGAGACCCTAAATAGCTTGGTTAGACTGTCTCAAAATAAAAAGTAAAAAATGGCTGGGGATGTGGGTCAGTGGTCATTGCCTCTGGGTTCAATCCTCAGCACCCAAACAAAGCAAAATAAAACAAAACAAAATCTATGTATGTGAACCCCAATGAGAGGGACAGAATGATGCTCTAGGTGGCAATGTCAGGAAAAAAAGATGATTAAAAGACTACTGACTTGCTTACTGAAGACCCTTGAGGTCCACTATTTATTTCCTGACCCCCTTGGAAATCAGTGATCTTTTTTTCTTTTTTTTAATTGATTTTTTAAAAATACACAACAGTGGAATGTATTACAATTCTTATTATACATATAGAGCACAATCAGTGAACTTTCCTATTATTGTCTTATGACCCATGAGAACAGGGTTCTCAGGAGGTGATGGCCAGGTTGAACTTGTAGGTACAAGTGAAATTAACCTATCCTTTAGGGCCTCCTAATATTATGGTCTTGCATAGTTTAAGTCTGGTTTAAGTCTATGCAAAGCTTTTTAAAGTAGTGTAAAATAATTTAAGGCAATATTTATAGGAAAAAAATTTAAAGGTACTTTAATGAGACAAAGCAGGCTATAAGACATCTCTTTAGGGAACTATAAATGTTCAGACATTCATTTTATTCACTATTCTTTTTATTTCAGTACACCAAAGAAAACTGGGAAGGCAAAAGATGAATTTTTCTCAAGCCCTGATGACAACAAAGATGTAGTTTTAGATAAAAAACTTAAATTTTACAGATATTCACAGTCACTTGGGCCTCACCCTGCAAGAAGACCAGTATCTATCTCCAGAGAATGGCATGGGTATAAAAAGGAGAACCAAACTATTAGTGTTGGAAAAAACATCAACTGTGATGTGATAATTCATGGAGATCATAAGAAAGAAGTGAGAGCCCCATCTCCATACTGGACCATGGTGAAGAATGAAAACAAAAGCTCCTCTTCCTCCGTCTCCTCCACCTCAGATGCATTTTGGCTGGAGGACTGTGCCCAAGTTGAGAAGGGCAAAAGTCAACTGGCATCAAAGGTTAGGCAATAGTTTACAAAGTGGGGTTGTATGAACATTTTTTAAAAACACCAAATTTTTGTGCCTTGCCAAGTTTGCAAGAATTCTTCAGGAATTATGTGCAGACTTATCAATTCTTTTTCATGACTGTGGAAAAGCCTTTAGAGACCTTCTTCAGTGAGAAAGTGAAAGACTTCCTGGGGTTTCACAGATCTTGTTCTCAAAATAGCAATTCAGGTCATGAAGACCCTCCTTTCTGAGAATTTCCCATCTTTTAGAAAATATGGTAGAAGAAACCATTATCAGAATATATAAACATGGTAGAGAACTTCTTTTTAAGGTAAATACCATATTTTCTTTTGATATTTAGATTAGATTCTTTGGGTAATTATTCATATTAGCAACCCTTCAGCCCTACTGTTACTTTCAGTGTTGGCCTGATAGTTAACTATGTGAAAGAGACAGGATTGAAACAGATGAGAAATAGAAGAGAAAAATAAAAACTGCCACAGTGAAAATAAATCAGAAATATAAAGTAACAATTACATGGCATATGATTCATAGGAAATTTATGTTTTTCAGAAATGATTTCATTGTAAAAAAAGGCAAAGAGGGTAAACTCAGATCACTTAATTGTTGTATCCAAAATGACAGATTTTTAATTTGTTTTCATCTTAAAAAGTCACCAATAATAATCTGGAAATTTTTACCCTGGTAGTTGCTTAGCCTTAATTTTAATAGTGTCTGATGCTTCTTAATTGAAGTACCAAATTATTACATTCCTGCCTCCTTTCAGACATCTAAAACAAAGATGTAAAAAAAAAAAAACAACAACAACAACAAAAAACAAAAAACAAAGATTAAACACTTATTGATTAAACAGGAAAAATGCAAGAAAAACATTTAAGCAGAATGTTTTATTGACTCCATTAATTACTTGCATTTATGTTTTATGATATTTTACTTAGTTGATAAAAACAAGATAAATTATAGACTTTTGACTTTCATGTGTCTGCTGCTCTGGGATGAGAAAATGTTCTGTGCTCTCCCTAGCAATTTGTGCTTCAGTGTTTCAACTCGTCAACAAAAGGGGTATGCCCCAAATTTCCACTTGCTGCCATTGACTTCTGGCCAGAAACAAATTTCTTTGCAGCCTTTAAATAAAACAAAAGAAGACAGAAAATTAAAAGAAATAATAATGTACCATCAAGTAGATAAACTTTTGCCATACTACTTTGCCATTTCAAGAGTTTATAGATAGAACATTCTAAGCCAGCAATTCTATAATAGCCTCTTGTGAAAATAAGCTATGAGATGGCTAGTGCTTCATTTAATTTGGAACAATGTGGAGGAAAAGTTAAGCTTTTTTTTTTTTTTTTACATATTTTTATTAGTTGTGGATGGACCTTTATTTTTTTATTTACACGTGGTGCTGAGAATAGAACCCAGGGCCTCACACATGCTAGGTCTACTACTAAGTCACAACCCCAGCCCTTGGCTGTTCTTTTGAATATGAATATTCCATCAAATATTGACCGAGTGAGCAAGAGCAGTGGTCTAGATAACAGAGTAGTTAGGGGGATGAGGAAAACCTCACTGACATTGCAAAACAGGACAGAGTGACTTCAGGCAGGGCTGTGCTTGCTTCTGTATTATAACAGCAAGTAGTCTGGATCTACCAAAATATAGTTAAAGTCAAACTTATGTCCTTAGTTTTATCAATATTTTAAAAAGAAAGAAAACTAAGGACATAAGTTTGACTTTAACTATACTGATAACTGAACCAAGCATTTTATTATTTTTTATATATATACGTTTTAGTTGTAGATGGACACAATACCTTTATTTATTTTGATGTGGGGCTAAGGATCGAACCCAGGGCCTCACACATGCTAGGCAAGTGCTCTACTTTTCTTTCTTTTTTAAAAAAAAATATTTTTAGTTGTAGATGGACACACATTTTATTTTATTTATTTTTATGTGGTGTTAAGGCTCGAACTCAGTGCCTCACATGTGCTAGGCAAGCACTACAAACACAGTCCCATCCTCTTTAGTTTTCTTTATGCCACTATTTCAGATTCAAAGCCTAGTTATTTATATTTAGGTTAAGTGCAGTAAAAGTCAGGTCTAGGTATAGCAGCAGCTCCCCCAGCCTTGTCCCCATTATCTCAGGCAGCTTTCCTAATGGAGGAGAGATGGTGAGGGAGGCAGCTGGGCTGCACACTCTTGAATGTAAGATTAGGTCAGCCACTTAGCAGAGTATGTAATGATGAACTTGGGGGCAAGTGAATGAAGTTAGAGTTATTATCTCAAGGTAAACAAACTTCTCTGTCTCTTTAAAAAATAATCTAATTGTCCATGTATAAGGTAGATTTGTTGGTGAGAAGATAGTTGAGACATCTACAAAAAAAAAAAAAAAGGAGTTGACATTTCTTAATGTAGAAAAACATGGGAAAACCCAATGACTTTAGATATACTCTGTAGCTCTTGTGCTCTTTAGGCATACTAGAGAATACAAAAAAGTATGAGACATAGTCTAGACATAGTCCTAGCCCTCAAAACAAGTCAGTCTTATGTGTGGGGGAAAAATGCCAAAAGTGGGAGAAGGTCTTAGGCTAAAAAGAATAAAGAAAATCTTGAAATGCTGGATGATGGAAGGACTGGCAGGATGGAGTTTGTTTATTATTATTATTTTTAAAATATCTTCATTTTATTTATTTATTCATTTTTATGTGGATCGAATCCAGGGCCTCACACATGCTAGGTGAGTGCTCTGCCGCTGAGCCACAACCCTAGCCCTTGTTTATTTCTTAGTTGAATACCACTACTATTTAGGCCGATCCTATGAGACAGTATTTGACTCTTCCTGACCTACAGATTTTAAAATGGTTTAACCTAATGATAATTTATTTGAACAAGGAAGATACACACAAATAGGCCTGAGTTGACAAGGAAGCTATCTGCAGATCTAATGATAAGCCCCCGTGTCTACAAACTAGGTAGTGAGGCATGAGAACAACATAGAGCCCAAGGAAGCTTATGTGTTTCTTCTGAAATTGATCAATAAGGTTAAATTTTCTCATGCTACACCATAAAATTTCATTTGCTTACATTTATGACATCATTGTTAGCTACAGAGTCAATTTGCTGAAGGAGTGTGCTTGGTGGTATGTAAGAACCAGCAACTAGAGCTTGACATCCAACTTCATCTAGGAAGCCCGCAGAAGACTCCACTGACATTAGGTATCCAGCTTTCAGCTTGTTCCTGTTGGATAAAAGGCAGAAGTCAATTTTATAAAGCAAGGCAATATAAAAGTATATAGCTCAAACTTTTTTTAAAATTAATTTTTTAAATTAATTTATTTAAATTGGGTATACATGACAGCAGAATGCATTTTGATTCATTGTACACAAATTAAACACAACTTTTCATTTCTGATTGTACACAATGTAGCGTCGCACCATATGTGCAGTCATAGATGAACCTAGGGTAATAATGCACCATATGTGCAGTCATAGATGAACCTAGGGTAATAATGTTCCTCACACTCCACCGTTTTTCCTGCCCCCATACCTTCTCCCTTCCACTTCCTCCCCTTTGCTCAATCAAAGTTCTGCAATGTTTTTGGTAAATATTAACAGCTAAGGCCTCCATTCTATAAATTTCTTCCGTTCAATGAATAATTTATCATTTACTATTTGGAAAGCTTTCAATACAAAACTGTACTGAAAACTCAACAGATTGCCTTTTTTTGGTGTGTGTGGGTGTGTGTGTGTACCAGGGATTGAACTCGGGGGCATTCGACCAGCCCTATTTTGTATTTTATTTAGACACAGGGTCTGAGTTGCTTAGTGCATCGCTTTTGCTGAACTCGCCATCCTCCTGCCTCAGCCTCCCAAGCTGCTGGGATTACAAGCGTGCATTACCTTTTGATTTTGGACTAGAACTTAGATCTAGGTAAAACTATACATGAAATAATTCCTGCCTTTTGCTACATTTTTAGTGATAATCCAAGTATTTACAGGAAAGAAAGTTATCTACCTATGCAGGTTCATTTAGCAGAATGCTGTGCTTAATACACACACACACACACACACACACTCTCTCTCTCTCTCTCTCAATCTCTCTCTCTCTCTCTCTCTCTCCTCCCCCAATCCCCAAGTGCTAATTCAATGCCAGGATTTGCCTCAGTGAGGGTAGGGCAGGATGCAGAAGGCAGGTGGGGAAGGATGGTACAGTCCTGAAAGCCCCAGCAGCTTAAGTATGAGTACAAAAGCATCAAATTGAAACAAAACAAGACAAAATCCAATTTATAATTCTCTAAAAAATGAACTATTATTCCATGGTATTCAATAAGGTACTTGAGTTATTTAAACCACAAACAAACTATCATCCTTTGGCACTCTACAGGAAGACTTCCATCTAAATGTAATCACAATCTAATGCAGCAATTTAAGCAAATTGTCAGTTTAATTAAAAAATGATTTAACCTGCAATAAACTTTACCAAGAGGTTATTAGTTTGTCCCTTCAGGACTGACACTTTACTTTCATTCTTTGCTATAGGAAGACTAAAAACCTTACAAGAAAAAATATCAATTGCATCAAAAAGAGAGAAAACATATCTTGGCATTAATAACCAAAATTTTATTTTGTATAAAATATTATACTTTGTAAGAACTATGCTACAATACAATTGTGTTGTACTTATTTAACAGATACAATTTTGTAATATGTTGCATAACAAAACTAATAACAACAGTAACAGAAATGAGTAAAGGCTATTCCATCCTGGGTTAGAATTTACCCTGACACACTTGAGTTGCAGGCTTCACATCCTGAAAATGTTTTAACTGTTAAACAAAAGTGCAGGGTGTTTTCCAATTTTTCTGTCAGTTTTAAAGTGCTGAAGTACTAATATATTAGGAGTTACAGTGCTGAAGTACTAATACATTAGGAGTTCTGTTTTTTGACACTTTCAATCTGGATAGTGGAAATTTAAAAATCACCAAATGGCAGACATGTATTCGTCTTATTATTCAAACAAATAAAAATCAGATGTTTTTCAAGAAACCCAGTTGGGAATCTCTACCTAGAAAGTACAGTGGTCCCTTGGCATCTGTGGGCTATTTATTCTAGGTCCCCCATGCATACCAGTGCTCAAGTCACTTACATAAAATGGCACAGTATCTGCATATAACCTATGCACAACCTCCCATATACTTAAATTATTCCTAGATTACTTATAATACTTAATACAATATAAATACTGTGTAAATAGTTGATATACTTTATTGTTAGAAAATGACAACATACAAGTCTGCATATATTTGGTGTAAAGGCAACTTCCCTGCCACCCCCTAATTTTTTTGGTTGAATCCACAGATGAAGGATACAGAGGCCAACTATAACAGAAAATACAAAAGTGTTTTAAACCTAAAGATGTCCTTTATAGCTTATAATTTCCAACAAGTTTATTTCAATATACAAGTTGGTATTTAAACAAATGTTTAGTTATCTGAATAAATGGAAACATCATTTTGATGTTTTAAAAAGAGGAATTCGGGCTGGGGTTGTGACTCAGTGGTAAAGCACTTGCCTGGTACCTGTGAGGCACTGGGTTCGATCTTTAGCACCATATAAAAAAATAAAAATAATAAATAAAACAAAGGTATTGTGTCCATCTACATCTAAAAAAAAGTAACATGTTGCTTAAAAGAAAAAGAGGAATTATTTCTGTTTCTTTTCATTTGTAATTTTCATATTTTTACAATAAACATAATATTTAATTAGAATCAAAAGATATAAATAAATACAATGTTAACAATTATGTTTAAAACGCAGAGTCAAGAAAATAAGCAAAATGTTAACAATTATATCTCTAGGTGATAGAATAAGGTTGTGTTTCCCTTTTATTATTGTTTACTTATTTTTGTGCTGATGGGAATCAAACCTAGGCCTCACCTATGGTAAGGTAAGCAAGTGCTGTTACACTGACCTACATCCCCAATTTTTCCTTTCCCCTTTAATACTTTTCTGTATTCCTCATTCCTTATAAGCATGTTATATCAAAAAGAAAAACAACTTTCAAAGTAGTTAATATGGAAACTTACTTGGCAGCCTGGAGATCTGCATTGGAAAGGTTTCCTTGGGCAATTGTTTTTACTTGGTTATAGGCAGCCTTGATGACCTAAGACATATAAGTAAGAGTTGGACATCCCTGGCCAGTGCCAGAGTCTCCAGAGGCAAGCAAATGTTCCTCTACTGAGGCAAAAACACAAGATAGAGGGTTAGTTCTGATAAACAGTACAGGGTCCATTTGGAATTCTGTAGTTACTATATGTTCCTTAAAGCAACCATTTGTGCAAATCATAGAATCTAAGCACCCAAACTTCAAACAAAATTTAAGTGACAGCAGAAAATGAAGTAAGCATCTCTAATAAAATTTCTAAACTCTCATGACATCATGCTTTTAAAATTGCTATCTCTTAATATTAACTGAGCAGAAATTAGTAATCCAACTAAATAGTCAATCTGTAAGGCTTATCCATCCTGGGAATGTCAGTCAAGAAAGATTCAAGTTCTAGTGATGTATGGGTGCTTGGTAAACACTTGAAGAACAAATACATTTTAAAAATCTGGCCCATGATTTTCTTCATCCCAACCCTGGTAGCATTCCAGGCCTGCTACTTATTGTTCTCAGCATCACCTAAATTCCATGACTTTCATTTCCCTTTCACATTAATTACCCATTTCTATAGCCATGCCCACACATAACCTAGACCTGTCTTATCTCTGAAATCTCCAATTCCAAAGACTTCCAGCCTCAGTCTTTATTCTTCCACTTTATCAAGATCACGTGCCTTATTTTTCTACTTTCAATCAGGCCCCTCTGGCTTCTCTTCTTTATCTGGCCTATGCTGGATTCCAATCCACCTTGCTGGATTCCAATCTGGGATTAATCCTACTACCTGCTTCCCCAATTTTTCCATTAGGATAAAAAATGCTAATGAAGAATAAAAGATAAAACAGACCTCGTTGATTGTACTATGAATTCATGGGCACTTCAAGATACCTACCTATACTACCCCTACTGCCCATACTTTGTGCATCTTGCCATTCATTTGTCCCAAGCTTCATTACTTTCTTTGAAACATTTTTTGTCTCACTCTTAAAAGATGACTTAGCCTCTTGCCTTATGATGGAGGTTCTTCCTCATCTTCTGACAACATCTCCCAACATTAGTCTTGATTTCCTAGGCTCAATACATCCATTGCATTCTGGATCCCACTTGTTCTTACTTTCTCAGACTTGAGCCAATTGTCATTTTTTAATTCATATTTGCTCCAATCTTTCTTTATCAATGTCCTAATTTTTCAGTATAAACTCTCCCAAAATGGCCAGCTACAAGTCTTAAGAAGCTCCACCTACCTGCATCAATCTCTCACTTCTTACTTTTCAATCATTCCTTAATCACTGTAAATTTTGGTTCACTTCCACTCCTCTGGGGAAACTGATATAATCACCAATAACGATCTAGATTGTTAAAACTATAAGACCTCTCTGTGGTAACAAAAGGGACGCTAACCTATCAGTGGATCAAAATGGTATCAACCATTCTCTTTTCCCTGGCCTCCAAATATAATGGTTTCTCTTCTTTTTCTTCCTGTTTTCCTGGCCTTTTTTCCTTAGTCATTTGCCCTATAAAGGTGGTGTTTCCCAGAATTTGAGTTTTGGCTTTCTTCTCCTACAAGTAAAAGCACCCATAACCCTGACTTCAGCACAATCTCTATCAGAAAATACACATCTTGGCTTGACCTTTCCAGGGTTCTCATATTCAGATATTTCAGAGTCAACTCAATGCCACTTGTCCAAATAGAACCAGAACATCAAGGAGGCATTTCCCCATTTTTCTGGAAGTATTCATATACATTTTAACGTTTTCCTCACAGCAGATACATTTCAATGGTTTCACACTGAGAAATGCTGACAGACCATTTAAACATTCCATATTTTAACTAAAAACATGCTAATAATGGGGGAAAAAAAATTTAAGAATTAATGAATTGGAAACTTACATCTCCAGCAGCTGCAGCCTGGGAGACAGTGTAAATTCCAAAGAGACCAGAATCCGAGTAACTGGCATTGAATGCACAAACCTGAAATACAATGAAACTTTCAGAGCTCCCCCACTCCTCATTTAAATCTTTCTAAAATAACTGCTCACTTTCCTTTTTGCTGGGTATTTTATAAACTTCTTTTGATGAACAAAGGATAATTCAAACATTTTATTATAATATAGATACAGTATAGTTAAGTGGTATAGATCATTAGACCTGTTTTTTTTTTTCCTCTCTTGCTGTTGGTGGTGACTTTTTCATCAATTTGCTTTCACTTCTCCTACACACTAAGGTCAAAGAGTTACAGAAAAATTATATAGACTTCCAAGGTGGCAAAAAGTTCAGCCTCTGGATAATAGGGATATTGCTGACCAAAGTGTGAGCAGAATTTAGAGCTCCTTAAGGGGATCTTGATTGACCAACACAGGGTTTCACAGTGTTCATTTGGACCATTTACATTAAAAAAAAAAAAGAAAAAAAAGTTGTTATTTAAAAAATACAGACTTTCAGATTCCTATACAAGATTTATTGTCCTACGTAGGTAGCTTAGGAGGCAGATTTTTAACAAGTATGCCAGATGACTCTTAAGTACATTAAAGTTTGAAAACCACTGGCTCAGATCATGTAAAACACAAGAAACTCATTTCAAATGGTTTGAATTTAATTATGATTCTTAAAACACTCACACTCAAAAATTCTTGTCAAAATCTGAAGTAGGAATTTCTATTAAATTATGTCATTGGATTTGGAATAAATTCTAGCTACACAAAGCCATCAGTAACATTCAATAGTGAAAAATAAAGCATTAAGAAAACGGTAGACAGTGAATAAAGAAATATAATCTAGAGAAAATTTAAAAAGCAAAATTTAACTCAAGACTACTTTAAGATAATGGTTTTTAAACTGTGCTCCAGGGAACCCTGAGGCTCTGTACAGAAGATTCAAAAGATTTCAGCCAAGTAAGTCTTCAAAATTTCTTTAAAAGTTAAACCTTTTGTGCATTGCAGCTGGGAAATCATATAGGAAAAAAGGTCCCTCTGCTAAAACAACAACAACTAAAACCCAAACAAGTTCAAAAACTGCCACTCAAATTAAAATAGACAAATAAAAAACAGAAAAATGCTAATTTAAATTTCCATCATTAAGTGTCAAATGGCCAAAGACTTTAATTTAGTTTATTACCTTTTATATATATACTACCAAAACTCATGAAGGATATTACACTGGGCAAATAATGCTCATTCATTAATTAATACTTTGTTGGGTGGTATTTTATATTCTCCTGATATATCATTATTTTTAAAGCTTTAGTACTTTCCTGTCATAAAAGAGTGTATTCTGAAGTAACATGAACCTTTTGTTATGATTAAAGCTCTCATCTTTTTTTTCTTTTAATTTAATTTTAAACTGGAGGGATGGGTCTGTAAACAATTTCTTGGTATACATCTTGCTCACTTGATTGGAAAACAAAAAGAGTAGTGAAATTCAGAGAGTAGCAACCGGAACAGAAGAGAAACAATAATATCTAGAAAGAAACATTAGTTAGAATCTAGGGATACATATACTACCTAAAACTTTGTCATAAAGGGAACTTGTGTGACTTTCTAACTTCTAAGCATTCAATTCCTCTTTCTACATTAGGATTAAAAATAATAAGTTTTTGATAGACCCATTAATGTACCAAAATCAAGCCTAGTTGTCATTTCAATTGCACAAATATTTAATGTGTTCGTCTCAAATTTTAAGAGTAGATGATCAGGATTACATCATAAATACTGAGTATCTGGGAACAAGAAAGATTATCAACTTTTCAGACTTACATCAAATGGCTGGTGATTTCCTTTGGCAACAGCCTGATACAAGACGCTAGTGGCATTGCTGCCCCTCTTGACATGCGGTCCAGCACCAAGGACATGCTGAAGAACACTGAATGCACGTGCTTCTGCACTTCCTATAGCAGCACTTTCTGCTACAATAGCAGCATGGACAAGACTGTCTCCATTTTGTTCTCGAATTTCACCTTGGGCCATGTAAGAAGAGGGTGAGAAGGAAAATGGCTTGGTCACCACTGGGGTTTTTTTTGGTGGTAGGGAGTACCAGGGACAAAACCTATAGGAGCTTTACCACTGAGCCACAACCCCAGACCTTTTTATTTTTTGAGACAAGTTGCTCAAAAAGTTGCTGAGGCTGGCTTTGAACTTGTAATCCTCTTGCCTCATTCATTGAGTCATTGGTATTACAGGCATGTGCCACCATGCCCAGCACCACTGGTTTTATTCTTCAATATCTTCTATAACACAGTATTAACCCACTAAGATTATGCTTTTCCATGGCCCTATATTTTCCCCATGACACCCTACTCCAACACACACATAAAACATGTTAAGGCTAAATACCTAAGTCATCTAATTATTTCCTTCTGTGTTGAAATGGTTTGGTAGTAAATAATCAAGTCTATTCCACCCCAACGTGCTTTTCTACCAGTGAAATGTCCTTCTGATAAACTAACCATAGTAGAAGAGAATGCTCACCTCCACGGTAAGTGGCCTTTGTGCCAGGTGAACCAAGCCCAGCCCTTATGTTGAGAAACTGTTCAGCAACCTGCTTTAAAACAGGATGACTCACACCTGTTTGAACAAAAACAAAAACAAAGCTAGAACCAGAATTTCTAAAACATCTGTTTTTCTGTTTTAACATAAGTGATTATAAAATTTTAAAATAGGCTCTCTTTCTACTGCAATGCCATTCTTCCATATTACAGTTTAATATTAACTATTTACTATCATATTCATCTGAATTTTTTTCTGTGTGGTTATATTCATATTCTTTGATTTTTATTTTTGGCGGTGGGGATCAAACCCAGGGCATCATGCATGCTAAGCACGTGCTCTTACCATTGAACTATACCCTTGCCCCTCTTTTTTTCTAAGTGATTAGTCCATATTATCCATTTAAGTCATACAAAGTGCCATTTTATGGGTATACCATCATTTCTTTAATCAATCCCTTTTCAGTAGACAATTAGCATGTTTCTAGTAGTTAGATGCTTCAAAGGACGTTATTAAAAGAGTGAAAAGAGGGGCTGGGGATGTGGCTCAAGTCGTAGTGCACTCGCCTGGTGTGTGTGGGGCGCTGGGTTCAATCCTCAGCACCACATAAAAATAAAAGATAAAGATGTTGTGTCCACCAAAAACTAAAAAATAAATATTAAAAAATTCTCTCTCTTTAAAAACAAAAAAAAAGAGTGAAAAGATAACCCATGGAATGAAATAAAATATATGCAAAAAAATTATTTGCATCCAAAATATATAAAGGATCTTCATGAATAAATAAACAATCTGATTAAAAAATGGGCAAACAACTTGAGCAGACATTTCTCCAAAGAAGTTATGCACATGGCCAAAAAGGGCATAGAAAGATGTCATCTGTCATTAGGGAAATGCAAATTTAAACCACAATTACCACTAAAATGGCCTAATCAAAAAGACAGTAGATGTAGGTGAGAATGTGGAGAAATCAGAACTCTTGAAAACTGCTGGTGGGAATGTAAAATCACACAACTAATTTGGACAATAACTCACACAGTTTCTCAAAATGTTAAATAGAGTTACCATATATGTCCTGAAAACTAGTATCCTAAGAAAAACTTAATATATCAATGTTAAGTTTTCACAATTGCTAAAAGGTGGAAATGTCCTAAATGTCAATGAATATATAAACAAAATGAAGTAATGGAATATTTGTCAATCACAAAAAAGGAACCCTGATACATGCTACAATATGGATGGACCTTGAAAAATTATGGTAATTGAAAGAAGCCTGTTACACAAGGTTACCTACTATTTAATTCCATTCATATGAAATGTCCAGAGGACATTCTGTGAAGACAGAAGGTAGATTAATAGATACCAGAAGCAGGATGGTGGGAATGGGAAGGACTGCTCATGGGCATGGGGTTTCTTTGGAGATGATGAAAATACTCTGAAATTAGACAGTGGTAACAGCTGCACAAAACTATCTGAATTTACTAAAAGCTACAGAACTGTACACTTTAAAACCCATATTTTAACAATATTCTCATGTAAACATTTTATAGTTGAACAAGTATTTCTGTAGGGCAAATTTTTTCTTTTTTTTTGACACAGGGTCTTGCCATGTTGTCCAGGCTGTCCTTGAATTTGAGATCCTCATGCCTCAGCCTCCCAAGTAGCTGGAATTACATGTGTACACCATTACACCTGGCTCTTAGGACAAATTCTTATACTGCCACTAACAATTTTGATACTGCTCTGATTACTACTGAGCAGTATCAACCTTTTAATTTTTGAAGTTCTCACAGATTAAAATGTTTATTTACTGAGGGTGACTATGTTTTAAAATAACTGGCTCTACCTTGGCCACTTCAAGCATGAACTGTCTGT
This sequence comes from Marmota marmota marmota, assembly GCF_001458135.2. Taxonomy (NCBI): domain Eukaryota; kingdom Metazoa; phylum Chordata; class Mammalia; order Rodentia; family Sciuridae; genus Marmota; species Marmota marmota. Next base: position 15,025,876 of record NW_026000185.1, on the reverse strand, counting down.
TTACACCCTTTGCCTATTTTTCTATTAAGTTGTACTTCTTTTTAAAAGAGAGTTTGTAAGTGCTCTTTGCTTACAGAAATGCATCAAATACTGTAAAGAATATAAAGCAAATGGTTTACAAAGTTAAATAATGGATTGTGCTTTCACAAATAAATGACTAGCAATTAAAATTTGATTATATATACCTGTTTGACAAATACAGAAGTTTTAAAATTTTGTTCTAGATTCACATAATTACAGTTTTAAGGACTGCCCTTAGGGAAGCAAACTGACATACAGTAATTCCCAACTTACCAAGCCCAATCAAAGCCATTCTTGTGCTTGTAAAATGGTTCTGAACGAAGTGATGTAACTGAGAAAGTTAAAAACTCTTATTAGGTTTTATTGGTATAAATATAGAAAGTTGTAAAAACATACAAGTGCAGTTCAGCAGAAGATAAATACCCAGACATAAATGCTGTTGAAATGAACTACAAGGGACTTAGTGCGAATTACACTGGGATTTCATTATAAAAACTATTGCTTAAAAGAACGGAAATTGTGGTTAGGTTGCACAACTCTATAATCATAATAATGAAAACCACTGATATGTATACTTTATATAGGTAGAATTACATACCTATCAATAAAGCCATTAATAAAAAGGAATGAAAACAAATTAAGAGTATACATTGATCTGAAGTTGAAAAAATGGAACTAAATTTATGATTTTTTATTATCATGTGGTTTAAGCCATATGTTAGATTACTGTGTGTTTCTACAGGTAGTAATAAAGCACTGTAAATATTTTATGGCTGACCTAATAGAGTTCTATCACTATATCCTTCTTGTCCACCTTGAAGCCAATCTCAGCAAAGCTTTTCTTGCTATGAGGTCACTGTTAACATGAAGGTTTCCAATCTGAACTATTATAGAATTACCTGGGAGAACTATCAAGGTCCTCTCACTTCCACCCAATTTCAGAGGCCCCTATTACAGACTGATATGATAGATTTGATAAGGAATCTTAGAATCTTTATTAAAAGTAACCAACTATGGGCTGGGGTTATAGTTCAGTGGCAGAGTGCTTGCCTAGCAAGTGTGGAGCCCTGAGTTCGATCCTCAGCACCACATAAAGATAAATAAAATAAATAAAGGTACTGCATCCATCAAAAAAAAAAAAAAAAAAAAAAAAAGTAACCAACTAGCCATCCATCTAATCAACCACTCTGGTGATCTGAGGATCAATAAAATGTAGGAATCATAGTTTTTACTATTATTTTTAACTCAAAATGTGCAAAATTAGGGGTAAAATGTGTATTCTTTATCCCTCCAGGAGTCTAAAAATTGGTTCTTGTGGGTTAGAAACAAACTTACCCATTTTATATACAAAGTACAAGTACACATCCAAATGCATAAGCAGATACACTATCTGTGGTATTAAAAATTATGGAGGCTGGGGTTGTGGCTCAGTAGTAGAGCACTTGCCTAGCATGTATGAGGCCCTGGGTTCGATTCTCAGTACCGTATATAAATAAATAAAATAAAGGAAACAACTAAAAAATATGAAAAAAAAAAAAAAGAAAAAGAAAGAAAGAAAAGAAAAGAAAAAAGGTGAAAATGAGCACATTTTAAAATGCAGTATGTTTTACCAGTTACCTCTTCTGATGTCACTTTTCCAATTCTATAGTCTGGGCAATACAATGAATTAGCCAAGGCATTCCGGTAAGCAGCAGCATGCAAATTTTCAATGAGACCTATAAGATAGTTAAGTAAAGAAGAAATTACTGAACTACCACTTAAGTAAAGACAACAATATTTTAAAAACTGAGTTTACAAAAAATCTATACAAATTTGGCATTCAAGTATTAAGAGAACTTGAAATTTATTATCATTTAATCTCTAGCAGCTTTGAAAGTCTGCCAGTTGAATGTGCTGAGGAAAATAAGAGATTATATAGTAGCAGCTTCTACATGTCAGAGCCCACCTAACACTTTTCTTTATTTCTTTTTTTGGCACTGGGGATTGAACTCAGGGACACTCAACCACTGAGTCACATCCCCAGCCTTATTTTGTATTTTACTTCGAAGCAGGGTCTGAGTTGCTTAGAGCCACACTGTTGCTGAGGCTGGCTTTGAACTTGTGATCCTCTTGTCTCAGCCTCCCAAGATGCTGGGATTACAGGTGTGGGCCACCTAGTATCACCTGGAAGGTATAACTGTCCACATATAGGAAGTCTGAATCTAGTTATAATTCTTTCACCACCTTGCCATGTGACTTTAATTTAATCTGAATTCCACTTACCTCTAGGTTTGCACTCCAGGGAATGAAGGTGTTGTCAGGATACAGGGAGTGATGAAAGTATCAATTTTAGATTATATTACTAGTTTTCAGGAGTCAAATGCTACCATTTACCTGGACTTACTCCTCACTGGTACCTTGGTCCCTGCCTTCCTGCTTCTGTGTTTTCACTCTAGTTATATTTCCTACATTTGCTCATTATCTGGACAACTGTTTAATGCCAGGCACTATGCTAGGTACTGGAAATACAGAGATGGACCTGATATAATGCCTACCCTCAAAATGCTGGGAGAAGTCATGAAATAAAGTATTACAGTGCAGTATCAGCATTATGTTGGAAATGCAGTATGAGCACAAGGGAAGGAAGAGGAAACTGAAAAAGAGTAAAGGAAGTAAAATATGGTGTAAGTCTTACAGAATGAGTGTTTCATAGGTGAGTGATGTGGGATCAGCATGACTGGTAGAGAAAACAGATAAAGCAAAGCCATAAAGTATGACAATAGGTGGATTCAGAGGGGAATCACTGCTAGAAGGGGAGGAAGGTTGAGCAAGAAACAAGAGAAGTAGGACTGGATATTTTAAAAAGCTAGAAGTAGAGATTGTGATACCAGATAGATTAATCATCATAAATGGTAAATATTCGAGGAGATACAGATATGTTTAATGTGACTAAACACTACACAATGTATACATGGTACCCCATCAATATGTACAGTTTTTATGTATCATTTTTAAAAAGTAAAAAATAATAAATAAGAAGACAGACCAGAGAAGACACAACAAGACTATATTGTAATTGTACAGGGAATGATGGCTGCAAGCTTATGCCACCGATGGGGCAGGAGTCATTCTGGAAACGTAAATCATCTTTTCTTCAACTTTACCATTCCATTTGTTTGGTATAGGTCCTCAGCAATAAAGACCATATTCCTCTGACATAAAGCATCACCATGAAGTAACAGGAGCAATATGAACTAAATGTGCTATGTTCCAGACACCTGATAGGATCCTTTCTTGACAGGCTGATGTTCCCATGGAAGCCTATGGCTTACTGAGGCCCTGCAGCGGGTCCCCAATTCTCATCTACCTGCACATTTCTGCTTCTACCAGCAGTTGTATGACTTCTAAGAGATAGCAGAGCCTGTTTAGAAACTTGTTCTGTCAGTTGTACTTATTCATACTATATAATTAAACACTGCATAAGCATAAAAAATGAACACACAAAAAAGTTCTTTTTTTTTTTTTGGTACTGGGAATTGAACTTAGGGGCACTCAACCACTGAGCCACATCCCTAGCTCTGTTTTGTGTTTTATTTTGAGACAGGGTCTCACTGAGTTGCTAAGCACTAACTTGCTTTTGCTGAGGCTGGCCTTGAACTCATGATCCTCCTGCCTCAGCTTCCCAAGTCATTGGGATTAGAAGCATGCACCACTGTGCCTGGCTAAGCTCTTATTTTTTAAAAATTAAGTTGCTTGCTTCTGAAAGACTCAATAAAGGGAAGCTGATTAACAATAACAGCAATACATAACAATAAACAATAACAGCAGAAGCAGCAAAGATAAACTGCTGATACTTCTGGTGCAAGCAAAACAAACACATGAAGGAAAACAGGAAATACAACTAGGACTTTATAATCCATTTGATAACAATATACTTAAATGTGCAAATTTTTTGGAAAAGATATTTTCAAACTCAAGTATGAAAAAATTTCAACAGCAATTTTTGTCTCTAAAATCTGTCTTCTCAAAAAGCCAGTACCTTAGAAACAACAGAATGTAATGTGAAAATATACTTACGAGCCTGTGGATTCTGAAAAGCCACAGCTTTGTCAATTCTTAGCTGAGACTGAAGGGCAGCCACTTCCCAACGACGAAATTCTGGTGCTGTGGTGACATTAAGCAGGAATTCCATTAAAATGTCACTAGAAAAAAATTAAGAGTTACAGGTCAAAATTTTAAATTAAAACCAATATTCAGGATTCTATACAAGCGTTAACATTCTCAAATTAAATGTTAAGACTCGTGGTAAATAGTGTTATGAGCATAAAATTTGTTAATAATATACTGAACAAAAGTCAGAGGTCATAGTGACACAAACATGACCTGAGCAGTTTAGGATTTTTTAAAAAGCAAATATTTAGGGCTGGGGTTGTGGCTCAGTGGTAGAGTATTTGCTTAGTATGTGTGAGGCCCTGGGTTCGATTCTCAGCACCACATATAAATAAATAAAATAAAGGTACATTTACAACTAAAATAAATATATATTAAAAAAAAAAAGCAGATATTCTAAACACATGCAAATACTTACACATCATCCCGCAGGCACTCCACAGTGTATGCCATATTTTCCCTTGTTGCAGTCACACTGAATTGGAAATAAATTGGAATTAATAAATCAGAATAATAAACTTTCCTTTTGTCTTTTTTGTTAAATCAATAAATTCCTTTGGAAAGTTTTGAAGTGCTATCAGAAAGTGCAAAATGATAACATACTCATCAACTAAATTTTAAAAATATTAATTTAAAAAAAAACTGGTACATCAACTTTAAAAAGGATGAAATTCTAACTCGTGTTATAACCTGGATGAACCCTGAAGACCTTATCCTTAGTGAAATAAGTTACAAAAGGGTAAAATATTCCGATTCCACTTTTATGAGGAACAAAATCAGAAACAGAAAATAGAACTGGGGTTGCCAGGAGCTTGGGGGGATGACAAATAATGGGGGAGTCAGTTTAATAGGCACAGACTTTTGGTTGGGTAAGATGACAAAGGTCCAGAGACAGATGGTGTTAATGATGGCTCAGTGTCCCTTAACACCACAGAACCATATGCTTGTCCCATCATATACTATGCTTTATCCATTTCCCTAAAGATGGACATAGATTTTCTAGTCTCAACCAAGAAAAGGAATATCTTTATACAGGCGAATTATAAACTGCGCTAGACGCAGTGGCGCATGACTGAAATCCCAGTGGCCTGGGAGGCTGAGGCAGAAAGATCAAGACTTTGGTCAGCCTCCAGCAAAAGCAAGGCGCTAAGCATCTCAGTGAGACCCTGTCTCTAAATAAAATACAAAATAGGGCTAGGGATGGCTCAGTGGTTGAGTGCTCCTGAGTTCAATCCTAGTACCCCCCAACAGACCTGCAAAAAAACAAACCACTTAACTTTTGTTAATATTACTAGGTATTCCCTGATTTTTCAAGTGGTTACATTAATTTATACTCTTACAAGCAGAATAAAATATTCTCCCATCTCCCTTATTTCTGCCAAAATATGATATTTAAAAGAATCTGATGGGTGTGAAATGGTATGCAGCTGATTACCAAAACTAGTGTTTCTGGCTTCCTCTTCCGGGAAGTCTTTCCTATCTTTTATCCATTTATATTTTTCCTTTGGTTGTTTTTTGCTGATTTGTAATTCTTTATATTTCCAAATAGAAATCTTTAATATATTATGTATATTGCAAATAGCTGTTCCCAATTGGTTATGTAAATTTTTACTTTAAGGATAAAGATATTTCATACTTTGATGCAAATTCATCAGTCTTTTTCTTGTTCTGTTTGGGAAATCTTCAATTACCCTGATAACAGAGAAAAGTTCCCTTAAAACTGAATATTTTTTGGTGTTTTCACTTTATTTCCTATTATTTATTTAACAAACCTTAATTTACCACCAACTGCTTCAATTCCTCGGGTTATCTTGAAAGACGAAGCACCCTTCGTAGTCTTGAAAAAGAAAAGATTTTCTTAGTAGTAGTTTTTTAATGCTGAGTATCCCAAACATCACACTATGTCAAAATCTATTGCCTAATCCTTATTAGCATATTCTAAAGAAACTTTCCTATGTATTGGATCCTTTCAAATCACGAATTATAAAACAAGGTGCAATGTAGAGCACAAGCATATATTTTAAATATAAAGTATATTTATGTAAACATTCCATTTTCAAATACAAGCTTACTGGAGTTCTTAGTCTATTTTGAAAGAGAATTACGTATGTTCACATATGTAATTCTTTCAGTTTCAATTTAAATAAATCTTTACTTACTTCTTATGTTCTAACACAAACACTCAGATGGACACCAATTTAATTTGCTCATGTTATAACATGAATGAACCCTGAGGACCTTATCCTTAGTGAAATAAGTTACAAAAGGGAAACAATATTCAGATTCCACTTTTATGAGGAACAAAAGTTCTCTGTAGCAAATATCCTACAGTTTCACATATTATATTAGGTTTTATTGGGTTGAACAAAACTCCTATCTACCCAGAACCTAAGGAAGTGAATTTAATTGGAAATATAGTCTTAAATAGAATGGCAGGTTTCACTGTGGCATACTGTGGGACATGCATATAACATAATTTGATCAATTTCAGTCTCTAACTCCGCATCCTTGCTCCCTCCCCCATCCTCCCTTCTACTTAGAAATAGGATCTTTGCTGATATACTTGAGATGTCACACTGGATTAGAAAGAGTCCTAAATACCTTAGGACAGGTGTCCTTTTAAGAATGAAATCTGTACAGACAAAAGGAAGGTCATATGACAACAGAGGCTGGGATTAGAGTGACGCAGCTACAGGTTAAGGAATGCAAAGGATTGTCAGCAACCACCAGAAGCTAGGAAGAGGCAAAGAGGGATTCTTCTCTATAGTTTTTAGAGGAAATGTGGCTCTGCTGATACTCTGACTTGTCATAAGACACTTACTTCCATTTTGACTTGAAACTTCTAGAATTGTAAATTTTTTTTGTTTAAGTCACATAGTTTATATGGTTGCTCAAGCAAATTAACAAAGCTTTTCTTTTTCACAGGACCAAGATACCACAGCATGTTCAAACAGTGAGGTTAATAAAGATACTTACTAAGCTGGATGCAAGACGCAGCAGATGAGAGGTTCCTAAATTGTTGGAGTCCTCATATCTACTGCCTGCTTTAATGAACAAACCAATTCTTGATGCAGGAGCATAGTTTTCCAGAGAAGCAATTACCAAACCATTTGGTAATTTGGTAAACTGCATTTAAGATTAAGTAGAGATATGATTAATGTCTTTATATTATCAAGGAGAGTAAAGTATATATACACACACACATATATACATATACATATATATAGCAAGAAATTTAGTCAGACTAACCTCAAGGTCCTGAGGATGTAGAGTAACTCCTGTGGGGGTGACTGTACCTTTAATTTTGGGGGCAACTTTGAGGGAATAAAATCTCTAAACACAAAAAAGACAGGTTACACACATTTCTCACAAAGTGCTTTAAATAAAAGCATTGTGTCAGTGCTGCCAAAAGAAAAAGGGTGTTCAGAAGTAAAAAGAGCAGCCATTACCTTCGTGGGATGGTTTAGCTGAATAACTTATTAACCCAACAGCTTACCCAAGCCATTTTAAAACGTCTATTTATTTGTGATTCCTAAAGACAGCTGAATTCTCTATGCTATTTTTAAGTATATAAATAATTATTGTATTTTCTGAACCTTTTAACTACCTTACTGAAGTTTCTAGTGTTTCTCTCTAGCTCTGATGCTTTGGAAGTTTTTAGAAAGGTATACTGAATTGCCATGTTAACTCCATCTTAGAGATTTTAGCAAAAAGTTTTTTATGACATTGTATATCATTTGCCACCCCCTCCCCCCCAAAAAAAACCTGCTTCCTTAATCTGCCCTACAAGTCTCTTCATTTTAGGCTATTTTCCAATTCATCTACTTAATAATTTTAGCAACCTTGTAAAAACCCAATGCTTACCAACTTCCTCTGCACTAATATTTTCATTGCATCTTCATTCTCATGTTCCAAAGGCTGAGTAATCAAGGGTCTTACCTTCTTTGACTAAATAAAAGTTTATATCACCCTAAGATTAACAATAGATTCATTCACAGCATATTCTTGGTGTATAATATACAGTCACAATAGGGAAAAAAAGCTCTTTTTAAATGTCAGATAATGGATTCAAAATGCATTCACTTTAGTCAGTTTTTTTCTTTGGTGGGGGGCAAATGATATAAGATGTCACAAAAGACTTTTTGATTATGACTAAACCTTACAAGGTTACTAGTGGAAGTGCTGCATATATAAAACTTGGTAATTCCAAGATGCTCCTGCCTTGGTCTCTGGAGTAGCTGGGATTACAGGCACGAGCCACTGCACCACCCAGCCATGTCACTTTTTTAGTTATAGGCTTATTTGTCCCTTTCAAATCAGTAAAGAACTGTCCTAATAATTATCAATTACTAAATTCTCCTTTGAATAACACAATGTTATTTGAATAACACAATGTAAGTGAGAAAGAGATAAAATAAGTACTACAATTAGAAACATAAACATAAACAATTGCTTTAAAGTTTACTATAACTTGCTTACTTTGGTCCTTTCCAACTGTTATCTCAGAAAATTGGAATAAAGGAAAATTGGGGCACTCCTGCCATTCTAAGTTGCTCTCAAAGTGTTGTTAATCATTGGGTTTTTTAGGCATGCCAGGAATATAATTACAGCCTAAATTTGTATAATCCACAGTACATCTATCTAAACATAAAGAACAAGGAAACCCATTAAACCCATTAAGATCTGGTCTTTTGCATTTTCCTCTGGCAGGGATTTTCAACGCAGGTACTACGGGCATATTAGGCTGGATAACTCTTCATTATAAAGGAGCTGTTACATGCATCCTAGGCTTTTAGCAGCACCCGTGTCCTTCTTATCAGTAGCAGCCTCCCCAAAAGTAGTTACAAACAAAACTCTCTAGACATTGCTAACAGTACACTGGTGCAAATTATTCCTTGCTGATTTTTTTTTTAAGCGTTCCTTCTTTCATTACTTGGTAACCAGTGCTCCACAGTGACAAAACACCTATCCTTGAGGAAACCAGTTATGTTCAAAGGGGGAAGCCCTAGTTTGAACATTACTGTCACTTAGGGAAGCCCTAGTTAAGCGGCTTTTGATAAGGGCCGACCAAGAATCCTTTCCGGAGGAATCCAGTAATAAGAGATCAAGAGAAGCAGCACACGTTATACTGTCAGGATATAATTACAACGAATGAAGTTCCAGGCAATGGGATAAGCGCTATAGGTACAGTAGTTTATTTCTTACACTTTATTAGTAAGCCCATTTCACCGCTGGGGAAACGGACACACAAGATAAACCTAGAAGCAGAGGCCGCGGCAGAAGAGGCGCGGCGGGTGGGGCTTAGGTGTGGGGCGGCCTCCGCTGGCCGGCAGAGTAGTGACCTTCAGGAGTCTCTCCAGGGAGTCGCTTGGCCTGGCTCTCAAGCCCTCTCTGTCTCTTCAGGTCTTCCGGCATTAGGTCTCTTCGGTTCACAGAACGAGCCAAGCCTCTCCAAACACCTGAGCTTTCAGCTCTCTAGGTCTGCGGGTTCAGCTGAAGGGCAGATCGAAGCCCAAGGCCGGGGACCCCACATCACGAACCTCCCGCCCGAACCAGAGTGCTGACACACTGCCCCCAGACGCCCACCCCCCTTACAAACCCGCCCGCTGTGCTTACCGAGAAGGACCCGGCTGTGCTCAGTAGCTTCATGGCTTAAGATTGCGCTGACCCACAGTCACTGCGGGTTAAAGGCAGGCAAGATGGTGGCGGAGGACGGGAGTTTCCCAGCTTCCCCCGCGAACACTCTTTCCCACGCCCCCTTCGTGAGGGTTCTCTCTATCCCGACCGCGCTCTACTGCTCTGGATGTTGGATCTATCCGACTTATCCAAGACACAAGGCAGAGGGGCGTACATTTTCATAAGTAAACATAGCAGTTTAGGTTACCTCCTTTTGGTTTATATCACCGGCCCACATATTCACTCTTTAATCCTAATTCCCTCTACGAAAGTCTATCACAACTCCCCCGCTACCGTGGACTCTTCCGACCTGGATTGTCCAATGATACGCCTTTCCTGGCACTGCGCAGGCGTTTTCTGGGCTCATGCCAGGAGTTGTGGACTTCCGGTTCCCTAGAGTTAGTGGCTTTTGGATCCGGCACACCTCGCTGCGTGTATGCTGGGCACCGAAGCCCCGCAGTTGTCTGCTGCTTGGTGAAGTCCTCGCTAGATCATTAGCTCCCAATGAGAGCAGAGATCTTATGTGATGTATGTGCTGCCGTTATCTTCCAGAACAGGCCAGAGACACTCTTAGCTGGGTCCACCACCTGAGGGGATCATCTTGAAGTAAGGTCCCTGCTCTCATGGAAATTGCATCCTATTGGGGTTACAACGAAAATTAAGCAAAACGGCTATAGTTTTCACGTGTTTTGAATAATAGGATTGCGAGAGACGACTCAGCGGAAACTCGCATGTTGAGAGTGCAGTCATGTGATCAACTGGGCACAGAGTTCACTACACTCTGTGCATATAAACTAAGGAGGTGCCTTATGCTGGGCACTGCGCTAAAGGAGGAAGGCGTGGTTTCTGCTCCCAGGGCACTGGTCTAGTACCCTGCTCGCCACGTTGAGTGATTGGTAAACGAACTCTCAGCATCAATACCTTTGGGAGTTTTTTGCAAGTGCAAAGTATCCAGTTTCTCAGATTGGATTCCTGTCAAGTGTTTTTACCTTTATCTATGCACTTTACTTTCAGAAGGTCTGGTGGTGGAAATATTACAAGGCATAGGTAAACGTATCACCTTTGGCTTGTGCCTTTTTTGCTCCAAGCCTGCTACTGTCTTTAATTCTAACAAGCTTGTAAGATGCACTATAGAACCTGAAGCCAACTCAATTTTTGTGCCGTCAGCGGACAACCCTGACCCAATCCATACCATAGAGGTTCACCAGGTGTGGTGCATGAGATTTTAAATTGGTATATGAATGAATATTGTTTTGTTTTAATGGTTACATGGGCTTTTTTATACCTTTATTAATGAAAATATCTAATTCTCAGAAATAAATTTTAAATTGGGTTAAGAATCAAAATAAATGTTGCTTGCAAATCATTAATGACTATAACAATAAATAGTAGAAAACAAAGTTAGTTTAAAAAAAAAACACTTTATTTTATGTGGTGCTGAGGATCGAACCCAGTGCCTCACATGTGCTAGGCAAGTGCTCTACCACTGAGCCACAACCCCAGCCCTAATGGTTACATGTTTGATTATGGCAAGCAATCCTAGTGATGAATAGCCTTCTTTAAATGCATTTGTAAAAAAATGAAAATTGGTTTAAGAAAGTTTAATTAACTTTTGGTGTAAGATATGGAGGTATATAACATAAATCATGGATGTATTTATACCAGTGAGTGAAATTTGGGAAACATTGTTCTGATCAAGTCACCTGTCTGGTTAAAATTCTTCAATGACTTACCCATGTTTTTTAGGATAAATTTCAAATTCATTAATAGCATGCAAAGCTCTGTTACCACTGCTCCCAAATTAGCTATACCCCTGAGAGTCCAATTATTAGAACTTCATCATCCAGCAGTTCAAGTCAGGCGGGAGGGACACACAGATCCCTATGTGTTCGTGTACATGTGTGTGTGCATTCACATACACCTGTTTAGAAGAGTTACACCACCATCCACATACCAGAATGTAAACTGTGACCCAAATATCTGAAAGGAGGAGCATTCTGTTCAAAATGTAGAATTTGAAACATAATAATTCATGATTTCAGCTACATAAATCAAAATCCTGTCTATACAGTGTTTTGGAACATTGCAAAATTTCCTATTAAACTTTCAACTATACAGTAGGGTGCCATCTTGTTGACAGATATGCCACTTCAACATCATTGTTGTGCTCTACTCAATTTCATGACTGTTGCTCATGTGGAGGTCTCTGCAACTCTAGCATTTTACTGAAGAAGCAAATAAGAGTTCTTGAAATTGTTTCTGCATAGGAGATTACTGAAAGTCCTGAGAGGAAACAGTCAAGAAGAAACCATACATACATGGAAGGCCAGATCAATGCATTGCTGGAAAGTTCTGCTAGTTCTATTATTGTGAAGACCAATATGACCCAACGAGCCCAACACCTACCTCTGTGTGTGTGTGTGTGTGAGTGTGTGTGTGCACCTGCGCACGCATATGTGTATGAATGTGTGAATCCTTGTTCGTGCATGTTTGTGGAACCAAGAATGTAAAAAGAAATGAGGTGGGCTGGGGATGTGGCTCAAGCCGTAGCGCGCTACCCTGGCATGTGTGCGGCCTGGGTTGGATCCTCAGCACCACATACAAAGATGTTGTGTCTGCCGAAAACTAATAAATATTAAAGTTCTCTCTCTCTTTCTTAAAAAAAAAAAAAAAAAAGGAGGTGAGAGTGGAGGCAAAATAAACCACAGGAAAGTGGTTTGGGAACAACATTGTCTT
>NW_026000185.1:14984475-14988179 GCF_001458135.2 Marmota marmota marmota | reverse complement strand
ATCAAATGGGCCTGGGGAAACTGGAAATTCATATGAAGTAAAATGAAATTTAACCCCCTCTTTCTCATCCTGCACACAACTTTGCTCAAAGTGGATCAAGGACTTGAATCTGTTTCTATTTCCCTTTTGTCTGATATTCTTCCTTAAGCAATTATTTTAGAGCTTTCCTCTAATTGGTATCTATTTCATCTCTGTTCCTATGAAATATTTTTTGCTAGATATAGACTTCTGGGTTCACAGATTATTTATTTATTTATATTTTGGCACCAGGGATTGAACTGGTAGACTCCTGGGTTCACAGAATATATATATTTATATATTTGGCATCAGGGATTGAACTCAAGGGGGTTGTACTTAATCTGAGCCACATCCCCAGTCCTTTAAAAAATTTTTTGAGACAGGGTCTTGCTAAGTTCCTGAGACTGGCTTTGAACTTGCGATTCTCTTGCTTTGGTCTCCTAAGCCACTGAGATTATAGATGTGCACCACCATGCCCGGCCACAGATTTTTATAAACACTGAAAAATATTATCATTTCCTTCTGGCTCCCATCATTTGTGTTATGAAATTTAGTCAAAATGTCCTATAAGTAATAAATCATTTTCTTTTCTCTGCTTTCAAAATATTTTGCTTCTATAGCTCGATTATGTTTTTGGGAGTATTTTTTTTGGTTTATTCTGCTTGAAATTCCATGAGTTTCTTGAATGTGTAGGTTTATAATTTTTCCAAATTTGGAAATTTCCAAAAATTTTTATGTACTTCATTTTTTCTCTCTTCTTCTAGATCTTCCATCAAAGATATTAGACATTTTGTTATTTCCCTACAGGTCCCTGGGGCTTCTGTTCCTCACCTCCATCTTTTTCTTTCTTATTTGGATTGGACAGCTTTCATTTATCTACCTACAAATTCATTAACTCTTTCGTCTTTTATTCTTCTGCTATTGATTCCATCCAGTAAGGAGGATTTTTTTTAGGAATAAATGGTGAAATAAACTATAGATTCATTCATACAATGGGATATTTTATAGCAATTAAAATGAACAAAGGTAATAAAATCAATATGTACAAACTTGAGATTAAAATGTTGAATGAAAATAGCTGGTGGCAAATTATAAATTTAATGTTCAGTGACACTTATATGTTAAAGACATACAAAAGCAATGTTGTATATTATTTATGGAATCATACAAATGTAACAAAAATGTGTGGATATAATGTGTATATATTCAAAGACATCTTTTTTTTTTCCTGGAGGGAGTGCACAGAGAAGGGAAAGAGAGAAGTGGGGCTTTTGCTATAACTAACGTTTTCTTTGTTGAAAATAATTCTGTACCAAATAAAGCAAATAATTAACCTGTACTGATTCTGGACTATAAGTTCAAGGGCGTATGTTATTTCATAAACTTTAAGAGCTTTAACAGAGTAAATGGTCCTCAGCAACTATACTTGCCTTAATGAATAGGAACAGAGTCATCAAGCTGATGGTAACCAAAAGTGTCAAGAAGGATGTGACAAAATCAGCACCCCAGAGTTGCCAGCGTGTCAGGCCCATTATTAGAAGGTAATCCTGTGGGAGACAGAATGGCAAGGTAACAGCAAACATATATAAACAAATGAGCCAAATCTTTCTTGGATACCTTTTTTAAAAATTATTTTATTATAATATTTACTACAATAAATGTTGTTTTGTACACATAGACATAAACTCAGATATACAACACATAGACACAGAAAACCACAACCAATATGAAATAAGCCTTATGCAGCAATTACATTTGAGATAGAATTGTTCATGGGTTTTGACCAAGTGAAATCTCATATCACAACTGTCTTAGTTTATTCAACATCTAGTATCATCTTAAAAAAACAGGAAGAAGCCCTTTTTCCTAAACATAAATCCCGTTCATTCCTGAATGCAACTATTAAATTGTACATTAAATTAAGCATTATATAAGCAATAACTGCATGAGAAACTGTTAAAAATTTCTATGAGAGAAATTTCTACGTTTTCTCTTTTCTTTCCTATCAGCCCCCATCACCAGTTTTGCTTGGGATTCCATTTATCTTATGATGCGTCATCACCAGCACATTTTTCTTAGTTTTAGATGAATACAACGCCTTTATTTTGTTTATTTATATGCAGTGCTGAGGATCAAACCCAGTGCCCCACACATGCTAGACAAACACTCTACCACTAAGCCACAACCCTAGCCCCCCAGAACCTCAAGAAATATGATAATATGTGGTCAACGAGTTTACTTTCATTACAATTTCAATTAGTAAAAAAATGCTTAATAGCAGGCTACTTCTAGAAAAGGGAAGCCCATGGAAGGTATAATAGTGACTGAACTGGAAACATTCTTCAGAAACACATAAATGAATACATGTGGAGTTTCTAACTACAATAAAGCAGGATCAAATACAGCCTAAATTACCTGCGGTGACAATCAGTAACATTGATAGCTGAGAAAAAACACTGCTGGTTGAGTTAAAAAGAGATGCTTCCCTTGGAATAACAAGCAGGTTATGCAGTGTACTTGAACTGTTATATTAATGTGTATTAACTAACATTTTGAATTGAAGCATGAATACTAATCTTTGCTCATTTATATTGGGTAATAAAGAAGGGAAATTAATGGTTAATGAAAAACAACAACAACAAAAACTCCAGCATCATTGCTTTCCTAGTGAAAAACTAGGAAAATTAGACCATTCTCAAATGTAGAATGGAGTAATTTGTGGTATATTATTAATACACTGGAATATTATGCAAGAGGAAAAAATGAATGAAAATGCATCCAATATGTATCAATCTCACAAACATTAAATGACAAGAGCAAATAGAATAATATATGATACATATAAAATTAAGTAATATGTTATTTGGAGATACATACATCTGTGGTGAAAACATGAAGAAAAGCAAAACAATTACATGAAATTCTCCAAAGGTACTGATAATATTAGTGTCTTATAAACTACATATATACACTATTTTGGATGCAATTTTTAACTCAAAAAGAAGTGAAAAAGCAATACATGTGGCTCAGAATGGGGATGCCAAAGTCATGGTTACACTGTTCTAGCAAGACAGGATCTAATAAAAAATATTTCACAAATTTTGCTCATCTTCTTCGGGAACATATTAAAAATTAAACAAAAATCATGACTGTATTCTTCTACAGAATCTATAATCCAATCATTTTAATGGTTTGGAACGTTATCTAAAATGATGGCAATTAAAATAATCACAAAAAGTAGGGAGACGGCCATGAAAAAAACTGAAAAAGGTTTTCAATTTTTTAGCGAAGAATGAGAAGTCCAAAAGGTGACAAATGAAACAACTAAGGTAAATATGGACTCCTATACCAAATCCTGCAATAACAGATTTTAGACAATTGACCAAACTGTGAGTTTCTCTGAATGTCTTTCTTCCTCTTTACTCAGAATCAGTTACCAAGTTCTTTCAGTTTTTAAAATACCTTTTAATCTGTTATCAGTTTAACTTCACCAGCATCTTCTACATACTGCTCAAGGGAACCATACACCAACAAGACATAACAATCATAAATATATATGCCCCGAACAATGGTGCAGCTATGTTCATCAAACAAACTCTTCTCAAGTTCAAGAGTCTAATAGACCACCATACCATAATCATGGGAGACTTCAACACACCTCTCTCGCCACTGGACAGATCTTCCAA
>NW_026000185.1:14968161-14984032 GCF_001458135.2 Marmota marmota marmota | reverse complement strand
TTCTCCTATTGAATAGCTTACTATTCCCACTTTTGCCATCTTTCAATTCCTGAATGACATTTAAAAATGTAAATTTAATCATGCCATTTCCTTACTCAAAAATCTTTTAGCAGTATCCCATAACTCTTAGGAAAAACCCAATATCCTTAACCTGTACTATAAAACCTTGCTTTATTGTAATCTTGTGTGGCTATTTTCTTGCCTCTGTGATTCTGCCTTCTTTCAGAGCTTTGGGTACCCTATAATTCCTTCATTTCTCATAACCCTGGAACAGCCACCGTTTGTTTAGAGAAGAGCTTTAAAATATCTTCCTTCTCCCTTTGCACCTAGGGATATAATAAATTCCATGACTTTACTGAATCCTTTATTCAAGCAAAAAGCTGGAAAATCTGTTCTTTAATTAACATTAGTTTTTTCCTTCAAGTTCAGGACTGTCTACATGGGAATTTTTGGATTTGGGAAGAAGACACATCACAAACTCACATAATTTAAATATACCTAAAAGATAAGAATTATCTTTATACCTTCTTTGTAATTACTGTAGCAAGTGAACTAATTTGAGGGTCAAACAAGATAACTTGCTTAAGAGCACACAGCATTAAAACTTAGGCAATGCCAGCATTCAAAACAATCTATTTTATTCCTGAGTGTCCATCCATTAAAGTATAGTCTTACACTCTAGGCTAAAATCACCTCATGAGGAAGTTTTCTAAAGAAACAGAGCACACAAACTTGTAGAGCTTAAGTAACAATTTAAGGAATGAAATTATGAAATTATGATGGCATTAATAGGAATTTTAGAGGGTCTATAGGTCAAGTAAACGAATTTAAAATGTGATAAAATGAATTCAATCTAGGAATAAACTTTAACAATAAAAAGTCAGCATTATATAACTTCAAATAGTAAAAATTCCAGGAGAAGAGTTGGATTAAGATAGTTATAGTAGGACCTGTAATGGGCTGAACTACCTTTATTGTTGTTTTAGTAACATGTTAGCGGTTACCTTTAATTTTGTTTCCTTTTCCTGAACATTGGTACGGAGTATGGTGAGTACAGTTAATGAGAAGGTAAATAAGATCATTGGGGGCCATATCTGACTGAGGTATGTAAGAAAGCTGTCATCAAGGAATGCTGGAAATGGAAATCGTTTTGTAAAAACAGTAGTGTATTCAAGAATTGCTGCTGATTCTTCTTTTGCATGATACTTCATGATGGCTTTGTCTACAGCATGTTGCACAGCCAGAAATCCTTCTCTGATATATCCTGAATGTGAAGCAAAAGGCATCAAGCAAAATAGTGACACTCCACAGGTGTAAAGCAACTGGCAATATAAATAGATCAATGTTTTCAAACACTGAACAGTTATAATAGTGAGGTATTGCTATCACCTCCACTGTCAGTCACCCTCATCCCTATTAATGCCTAAAACTGGGCTTTGAACTTCTTAATTAGTTAACTACATCTGCTTCCCAGTCCATGCATTTCTCCAAAATTTGCTTTGTACAAATATTCAACTATTGCATGCAAATTTTATTTAAATGATCCCTGTAAACTTGAAGGAAAATATGAATAATGGAAGAACTTCCAAACCACAGCTAAAATGACTGTTTTACTATTTTACTACAGCATATTTACAAATATTAATCTATATTAGCCTTTTTGAAACCTCACAAAATTTATATGTTAGCCGTTTCCTAAAATTACAAGCTTCCCTAAAATTTTTTTTTCTTCTGTTGAGGACTAAATAACAAGGAAAAAGCAGCCTCTGTAAAGCCTATTATCATTGCTAATTGTAAAAATTAGGCCCATTTTCTTTAGTAGGGATTTTTAAACTTGTCTCTATCATTATATGAGTATAAGAATGTATTGGGTTTACAGTTTTCTGCAATACAGCTTCATTCTAGCCTTATTTTTTTAAAATATTTTTTTAGTTGTATGTAGACACATGTCTTTATTTATTTTTATGCAGTGCTGAGGATTGAACTGAGTGCCTCACACATGCTAGGCAAGCGCTCTACCACTGAGCTAAAACTCCAGCCCTTAGCCCTGTTCTTTATGGTGCTACTGTGAACTATATTACATATATTACATTTTATACTTATTGACTCAACAATAATTTTATAGAGAAAGAATTTTAAGGGAAAGAATTCTAAACAAGCTAAGAACAAGTTTTCTTTTTGGTCTATGCCATTTTCATGTGAATTTACCTAAAATATTTCATTCTCTCTCATCCCTGAAGATTTTTCCTGACACTAGAGGAAGGATTGTGACAGCAGCAGCCATTTAAACATGGATCACACATAAATTGGCTATCAAAACTGAGCACTGCTTCTGCTTCTGTAGAAAATGACATTACTGTCTTGTTGCTCTCAAGGTTTTATAGGTACATTAAATTTTTCTTTAAACTTATACTTGTGAGTTGGCTGCTGTGGTGCATGTCTGTAATTCCAGCAATTTAGGAGACTGAGGCAGGAGGGTCTTAAGTTCCAGGCCAGCCTCAAAACTTAGTAAGAACCTGTCTCAAAATAAAAAATAAAAAGGAGCAGGAATGTAGCCCAGTGGGTAAAGTGTGCCTGGTTAAATCCTCAGTATCAAAAAGAAAACCAAACAAAAAAACTATCACCAACAACAACTACTTAGATTAGCCTTGCTTCTCTTGCTTTCTTCACCAAGCACCATCAAAAATACCTGGGAGAATTTTGGAAATGGAGGCTCTCAAGGCCCTGTCTAAGATTATTCAATCAGTTTAAGCCATTTAAAAAAAAGATATAAGGTATTATTAATAATGAAACCCCCCAAAACTGCTCTAAATAAAATAATAGAATAAAATAATAAAAAGAATAAAATTTGATAAGAAGGTTGGGGATGTAGCTCAAATGTACAGCTGTGGCCTACCCTGGCATAAAACCCTGGGTTCAATTGCCAGCACCACATACACACACACACACACACACACACACAAACACAGAGAATTGTTCTAGACCTGAAACACTACTATTCAATAGAAACATAATGTAAGCTACATATGTAGTTTTAAGTGCTCTGGTTGTCATGTAAAATATGAAACAGTCAAAATTATATATATATTGGTGTATATTTTATACTTATAACACATCTCAATTCATATTAGCTACATTTTTTAGATTTCCTTTTTAAAAAAAATTTGTTCTTTTTGGTTGCGCTTGACAGCAGAATTTATTTTGACACATTATGCACACACGGAATACAACTTCTTATTCTTCTGGTTGTACATGATGTGGTTGTACATGATGTACCTCTATATGAACATACTCCTATATGTCCAGTTCATTCTACTCTTTCCTATTCCCATTCCCTCTCCTTACCTTCATTCCTTTTTAATCCAAAGTATTTATATTCTTCCCCACCCACCTACCCACCCATTATTGTGAGTTAGCATCCATGTATCAGGGAGAATATTTGGCCTTTGTTTTTTTGGGATAGGTTTATTTCACTTAGCATGATATTCTCTAGTTCTATCCATTTACCAGCAAATGCCATTAAATTTCATTTCTCTCTTTTTTTTATTGGGTACTGGAGCTTGAACTCAGGTACACTCAACCACTGAGCCACATCCACAGCCCTGTTTTGTATTTATTTAGAGACAGGGTCTCACTGTGTTGCTTAGCACCTTGCTTTTGCTGAGGCTGGCTTTGAACTTGTGATCCTCCTGTCTCAGCCTCTCGAGCTGCTGGGATTACAGGAATGTGCCACCACACCCGACATAAAATTTCATTGCTCTTTATGGCTAAGTAATATTCCATTGTGTACACATACCATTTTCTTTATCCATTCATCTGTTGGAGGGCAAGTAGGCTGGTTCTATAATTTCATGCTAGTTACATTTTAAAGTGTTTAATAATACTTGTATACCACTTTCACCATACTGACCAATTTATCACTTCCAGATAAAAGCAGTAGGTGATGTGACTTATGGAAAGCTTTATATAAAAGTAGTAATGTGATCCAATCCAGAAATTAGAACCTTTGATTTCAACCACCAAATCAATAAAAGCTACATGTCTTGAATATATCCAGAATATTTTACTAGTTCTCAGAATGGCTGTCTTCTAGAAGCAAATAATTTTCTTCTTGGACCTTGACTCAAACTTTGCATCTTTTATACACACATACACACACACAAACACATGCACACATATATAAATGTATATAATCAATCTAAATTAATATCAGTAAACAATTCCAAAATTATCTAAAGAGATTTCTTTGTGGCTTGAAAAAAAGTAACAATACAGAAGATGTTTTTAACTAACAGTACTCAAGTCTACTCACCAGGGGTGCCCCCATCAGGCTCTAATGGGTTCCTGGGCCCTTGTGAGAGGTAAATTGGGAAGAGATGACCTGTGCACCAGCCATGATCCTCCTTTGGAATCATCAGAAGTCTTGTAGGTCTTGAGGTGTTTCTCAATAAATAACTAAAACGCAAGTGGTACCTAACCTATTAAAGATATTAAAGTTAAGCAAAAAATGATTAAAGTTTGGAGGGCACTGCTACATGATTATAAAACAAAGATCTACCCTCAGTATTAAATATTATAAAGGTTTATAATACCAGGAAATTAAAGTTAAGCTTGTTAAGCACTTACCCATACCAGATATCCATAATATATAATAACCAATGTCCTATTTTCTTAAAATCAATCAAAGTGGCACACTTAAAAAGTTCTATGATACTAATGTACCTATTCACCCTTTTGTATCTTTCAATAACAAACATACTTGTTTAACAACAGGAGTTATTCCATAGAGTCTGAGAGTAGAACAAGTCTTTTTTATCTCTATCCTTCTCCCAAAGATAAATGAGACCAGAGGTTCCATCACCAAGAAGGACTATTTGTGTGTACTGGTTAGATCTGAGGTACTCAAATGCTAGTGGGCAGTCACCATGCCAATCCAAAAGGAGGGTATATACAAATATGTTTATTTTTTCTTTCTCATCTTTCTTCTCTCTTCTTTTCACATGGCTGGCACTTGGGGCTTCTTGCTTAGCACTTGGCAACTTTTTCCTTCCTGGACTTATTCTTGGGGTCTAGAGTTCTTAGGTGTCAACTAGGACCTATCTTCCATTAAAGAAGCTCCAGGAACTTTATTTTCTATTTTCTCTCATAAAACTGGATGAGTGGACCTGGAAGAAGCAGCTTGACAATCTCTGATCTGGGAATTTGACCAAGTTATTTCTCTTGAAATTTGTTTCTATTTCCTGTTAGAATCAGCGCTACACCTCAGACTTGGGCATGGTACCTTGAATAATAATAGACCTGGCAGATCTGTACATATTACTTTGGTTACTGGCCATTGAAGATAATCTAGTTTAAGTATTAAATAAGACACAGTCTATTGTAAAATTATTTAATGAGTTTATAGCCAAAACTCTAGTTTTAATAATGTAAGCTCTTGTAGATGGTATCAACTACTATACATCCAAGCCACATGATACGTACTGTAATATATGTTCACAGTTTATTGAAATGTAGTTATGTAGTATATGACTATATTTAGCAAACTGGACTCAACAGCCAATTAAAAATATTGCACTCCATAACTAAGTGATATTTAACTCTGGGATGCAACATACACAAGTAATTTAATGTGACATACTACATTAATAGAATGAAGGATAAAAATTAGCCATTTCAATAGATGGAGAAAAAAATTTGGTTAAATTCAACAATGTTTCCATGACAGGAACTCCCAGTAGGTATAGAAGGAATTTACCTTAACATGATAAAAGCCACATACAAAAAACCCAAGACTAACATCATACTCAATGGTGATAAACAAATTTTCTCCTCTAAGATCAGAAACAAAGCAAGAATTCCCATTCTCTTCCAATCAAAGAACATAGGCAAAGTCAATCCACAGATGAATGAAGCAGGAAAAATGTAGTATATACATATACAATGGAATATTATTCAGCCTTAAAGAAGAAAATTTCACTATTTATGACAATAAGGATAAACCTAGAGAATATTATGATAAATGAAATAAACACTTTACCATTACACTTATATTAGGTACCTAAAATAGTTCTGGGGTGAAGAGGAACTAAGGAGTCATCATTTAACAGGTGTAAGTTTCAGATCTTCAAGGTGAATAAATTCTATGTATCTACTGTACAACATTGTGTCTACAGTCAATAATACTATGGAAAGAAAGTCAACCCAGAATTTTTTACTATGTGAAAATATTCTTCAAAAATGACATTTTCAGATAAACTAAAGCTAAGAAAATTGATAACTAGAAGACCTAAGGAAATTTGAAGGGAAATGACATCAGATGGCAATATATATGAAAGATAAAGAACTCTAGAAATGGAACAATGCAAATAATAGTAAAGATTACTTCCAGATTAAATAAGGACTTAAATGTCAAAAGCACAACTTTAAAAAAATTTGAAAAAAGATACAAATCTCATTTACTCTTGAATAAGAGTTCTTAAGATATAAAAAATAATAGAAAACTCTTATTTAAAATATGCATTTTGAAACATATAAGTTGATAAAAAAGCAAATAATCAAAAATAAAAATAGGCCAAGGACATTCTGAAAGACAATTCACAGCAACATAAAATATGCATGGCTAGTATGTGTGAGAAAGATATGAAACCTCATTATTAAGTAGGAAAATGCAAATTAAGGCCAAAGTTACATATTACACCTACTTGAGTAAGATATATGGTAACAACAGCAGTTGAATACTTCCATACCTTATGAGCTATAATTGTATTTCTGGGTATAGATATCCAAGAGAAACTCTAATACACATGTAGAAGCACACTAGAAGACATTACTAAGAAAATTTTGACACATTAGAAGAACCCCAAACTGGAAAAATCTTAGATACTTTGATTAAGGTTAAGTTATAGCTATATTTAACAACATCAATGAATGAATATTAGAAATTTCTGGCTACGTTTAAAAGTGACTACATAAAGGTACCTATTTTTTAAGAGTTCAAAAATAAGAAAAAACTATATATTAATTGGAAATAGATATAAAAAAGCTAAGAAGGGGAAAATATAATTTATCATCAGTACCTAGATATGAACTAACAAAACATAAACAGAAACTGTGGTTATAAAACTATAGTTATAGCACATCGATAAACTAGAAAAGAATGAACAAATCAAACCCCAAATTAGTAGATCAGAGGAGACAAAAGTAAGGTTGCAAAACATTCAAATGATCAATACAACAAAACCTGTTTTTTTGAAAAGATACCGACAAAAGTTTTTGCTAGACTAAGAAGAGAGAAGACAAAATTAGTGATGAAAAATGAGAAATTAACAATTGATACCATTAAAATACAAAGGATCATGAAGAAGTATATGCGAACAAATTGGAAAATATAGAAGAAATGGATAAGTTACGAGACATATTCAACATATCAAGACTGAAATAAGCTATATATGCTAAACCCAAGGCCAACATCATTTTAAATTGAGAAAAACTGAAAGCATTCCCTTTAAAAATTGGAACAAGACAGGGATGCCCTCTTTCACCACTCCTATTCAAAATAGTCCTTGAAACCCTAGGCAGAGCAATCAAACAAAAGAAAGAAATTAAAGAGATACGAATAGGAAAAGAAGTTACAAAGAATACAAGTAATGCTAAATGTTGGTGAGGATGTGGGGAGAAAGGTACTCTTATACATTGTTGGTGGGACTGCAAATGGTACAACCACTCTGGAAAGAAGAATGGAGATTCCTCAGAAAACTTGGAATGGAACCACTATTTGATCCAGCTATCCCACCCAAAGGATTTTTTAAAAAATATTTTTTTAGTTGTAGTTGGACACAATGCCTTTATTTTATTTATTTTTATGGGGTGCTAAGGATTGAACCCAGGGCCTTGCAAATGCTGGACAAGTGTTCTACCACTGAGCCACAACCCCAGCCCTGCACCCAAAGGATTTAAAATCAGTATACTACAGAGACGCTGTCACATCCATGTTTATAGTAAGTGAACTCACAACAGCCAAGCTATGGAAACAACCTAGGTTTCCTTCAATGGATGAATGGCTAAAAAAACATGCTATATATACACTATAAAATATTACTTAGCATAAAGAAGAATGAAATTATGGCATTTGCGGGTAAATGGATGGTACTAGAGAATATCATGCTAAGAGAAATAAGCCAATCCCCAAAATCTAAAGGCCAAATGTTTTCACTGATTTGTGGATATTAACCCATGACAAGCGGGGTTGGGGATGGGAAGAACAGAAGTCCATTGGAGTAGACAAAGGGAAACAAAGGGAAAGGAAGAGAAGGGGAACAGGAAAGACAGTAGAATTAACTGGACATAATCTTTTTAGCCTTGTATTTGTATATACGACCAGGGTAACTTGGCATCATGTACAACCATAAGAGCAGAATCATAAACAGAAAGGTATATATTATGCCAAAGTACATTCTACTGTCACACTGTCATGACAACATGATGGTCTGGCAGGGGGAGAGCGCCACCCTCAGGTAGGGAACTGCCACTCTGCGAATTGAGGATGATTTGTATGGGCTTAGGGTGAGGGGCAGGGGTGCAGGTGTGTGCATTGTAGCATGCCAAGGCTGGCAGAGAGGTTGCTGGTTCCCTGGGTTGCACAATTCATAAATGAATTGGGTACTCTGCCTATGGATAACTTAAAAAAAAAAGAAAATCTAAACAGACCACTAAGTTAAAAAAAGAGAGAGATTAAATATCAGTAAGAAGTCTCTCATCAAAGGAAAGTTTCACTGTTGAATCCTACCAAACATTTAAAGATTTCTTATGTTTTAAAGAAATTGAAGAGAATTCTTTCAAATTCATTTTATGAGGCCATCATTTCTGACACAAAAAAGCAGATAAAGGCTACAGGAAGAAAAAAAACCTGTAGGCCATATTCCTATAAACATGCATGCAAAAATCTTCAACAGAATCCAACAGCAATTTTAAAAAAATCACATATCATGATCAAGTGGGAATTATTAAAGGACTGGTTTAACATACCCAAAGCAAACACACAGTATGTCACATCAACAGAATGAAGGACAAATAAATTCAGAAAAAGCATCTGATAAAGTTCAATGTCCCTTCATGATTAAAATTTTCAACATATGAGTCACAAGAAATATACCACCTCACAGTAAAAGTCAGATATAACAAGCCCACAGCTAACAATATACTCAATGGGGAAAAGTTTTTCCTCTAAGATCTGGAACAAGACAAGGATGCCTACTTTATCACTCTATTCCATGTAGTACTGTAAGTTCTAGCCAGAGTCAGTCAGACAAGAGAAGGAAATAAAGAACGTCAGCATCCAATTTGAAAAAGGAGGAAGTCTAATTGTTCCTGTTTGCCGATGAATATATGATATAGATGTGTACATATATAGATAAATAGGTAGGTAATATGTATAATCAATATATAACCCAAGACATTCTATGCTCATGGATTGGAAGACTTAATAGACAAAAATGTTCATACTGGGCTGGAGTTGTAGCTCAGAGGTAGAGGGCTTGCCTAGCATGTGGGAGACACTGGGTTTGAATCTCAGCATCACATATAAATAAATAAATAAAATAAAGGTCTATCAACAGCTAAAATATATTAAAAATGTTCATACTACCCAACATGATCCAAGTATTCAATGTGCAGTCCCTTTCAAAATATAAAAACAGCCAGGTTTGGTGGCACATGCCTGTAATACCAGTGGCTCAGGAGGCTAAGATGGGAGGATTGCAAGTTCAAGGCCACCCTCAACAACTTAGTGAGTCCCTGTCTCAAAAAATAAAAAGATCTGGGGATGTGGCTTGGTAGTTAAGTGCCCTTGGGTTCAATTCCCAATATCCAACAACAACAACAACAAAACTCAAATGATTTTTTTGTCCTAAAATTTATATGGAATTGTGAGAGACATGAATAGCTAAAACAAACTGAAAAGGAAGAACAAAGTAAGATGACTCAAATTTCCTGATTGCAAAACTTACTGCAAAACTACACTAATCAAAATGTATGGTACTGGCATAAAGACAAACATATAAACAAATGGAATAAAATAAAGATCCCAGAAATAAACTGTGACTACATTTTATGTCAAAGATATACAAATGGCCAATAAGTACATGAAAAAGGTGCTCAAATCACTAGTCATTAAGGAAATGCAAATAAAAATCACAATAAGATACCACTTCACACCTATTAGGTGGTTATTATAACAAAAATAAATACCAGAAAACAACTGTTAGCAAGGATTTAAGAGAAATTGGAACTCTTAAGCATTGTTTAAGCATGTAAAACAGTATGACAGTTCCTCAAAAACTAAGTGATTCAGCATATGAAATCATACTGTGTGATTCAGGAATGTCACTTCTATGTATATTCCCCAAAGAACTGAAAGCAGGGATTTGAACAGATATTTGCACACCCATATTCTTTATATCACTATTATTCATAATGCCCAAAAAGTAGAAACAAATGTTCACTAATAGATAAACTGACAGAATGTGATACACAAATGCAGGGAAATATTAAGCTTTAAAAAGGAATTAAATTCTGATTATAAGCCACAATATAAATGAAATAAACCAGTAACAAATGGACAAACAATTCCACTTACTTGAAGTACCCAGAATAGTCAAACTCAGAGAGACTTTTGTTTTCTAACAAAACAGTGACTACAGGGGGTTTAGGAGATAGGGAATGAGGAGGACAAAGTTCTGGAGAGGGTGAAGTTTGCACAACAATATGAATGTACTTAAGGCCACCACCCTGTACATTTGAAAAATTTTAAATGTGTATCACAAAAAAGGAAATGTCAGTAAGGAGGAAAGTTACTTTTACTTTGAAACTATACTTTTAATTTATGACTTACCATCTCTGAAGCAATGTACCATATTTGTGAAGATAAGAAATATAAACTAAGACAGTATAATCTAGTGGGGAACACAGAAAACTTCAACAGAATTAGGAGGGAGAAGACAAAAAATATCTGTTAGTAATACTCCCCAATTTTGTCACTTAAATCCACATGGATATTCCATTATCATCTTGAAACTAACATGACTTCTATAGAAAAAAAAAATTTAGAAATCCCACATTGTAGTAATACATTTGTCTCTCCCTCTGCCCCTCCACTAGAATAACAATTCCATGAGATCATGCTTGTTTTCCTTATCTTTGAAAGACCGTCTTAATCCCTGAATTCCTTGTATCTCCCAGAACACAGCAGATGCTCAATAAATAAAATCAATTCAAGTCACTGAAGGTAGGGTATGCCAAACTACTAGAAGAAAAGTATGAGGACCTCGGGACCTTGAGAAGGTGGCTTTTTCTGCTAACTTCCTTTAGGCAGGTTAAGGCTCAAATTTGCCTTCCTTCATTGGTTAGAAGTGATTGCTCAGGAGCTTTGAAGATTTTTAACAGAGTACCCAGTCAATTGTTAACGTTCCATGCTTTGACCAGGCCCACTGCTTCATTTTCAAGAAATCTGCAGACATTCCATCTTCTATCATTTTGTTGCAACATTCACTCTCTCACTCCAATAACTTCAGGCAAATTCAAAGCAGTATCTCCTTAGGAAAAATACTGAATCCATGACCCAGTCTCTGCAGAATCATATAGTCCCTTGGCTAATCATACCAAAACTTCTGCTCTGTTAAGTAAGTCAGTTGATTGGTGAAGCAATTCGATTTCAATAGGAATTGCCAGCTCTGGTAATTACATCTTCATTATAACCCTGTGAACCTTTTAAGTTAAGGCTTTCTCACCTCAAGTGGTAAGGGGTCCTCGCTGTGTACAAAGTCATGGTCAAACACAATAGCAGCCATCACATGATCAGAGTCCTTATCATATTTAATGTATTCTTCAAAGTCTTTCTCTGAAGTAAAACCATGAACTATAAGAAGACAAAAATCCAAGCAGTGAGCTTTTTTTAAACATATATTTATTTTTTAGTTGTAGGTTGACACAATATCTTTATTTATTTTTATGTGGTGCTGAGGATCGAATCGAGGGCACCTCACTCATGCTAGGCGAGCACTCTACCATTGAGCCACAACCCCAGCCCCCAAGCAGTAAGCTTTTAATAAAAAGACAATGAAATTCATTGCTCTGAGGGAATGAGGCATATCAAATGACTTTATAGAGATAAGAATTTATTAAGAAATTTGTTAAGTCTAACAAGGGATGGTTTTGTAATTCTTAGTTTGATTAAAATTATGAGGACCAAGAATAAAGTAAACTTAAATATATAAATAACTGAATTTTCATGAAGAATGTTTATAACTCCTTACTTTTCAACTTATTGTTCAAAGTTTGCTGTACCATTTCAATAAGATTGTTCACTGCTTCATTGTTAGAAGGGACATAAACTAGTTCCCAATTTCTTTGTTTGTTGGTATTAAGGAAGTAAGAAGGCAGAGTATTTATGGATTGTCTTGCAAACACAAGCTTATCCATATGCTTTGTCGAAACAGAATTACGTAGTATCAAAAGAATAACGGTGAAAAGCAGTTCCAAAAAAAATTCCATGATGAGAAGAATCCATTGTCATTTCTGAAAAATATGAAAGACTTAAATTCTAGTGTTTTACTTCAAGTTTTTATGCTTTCCCTCCCTACTCCACAACGAATGGTCCCCAAACTAAAAAGTAATTATCAGTACCCTCTTGTTAAATGTTATCTACGAGCTTCTTATTTACTTATCCCCTACTCTGATCATGTATTTCCCCTAAGATGCTTTCTGTTGCCCAGAGAGGAAATATTTGAAAATTCCTTGGCTGTGGCAGAAGATGGTATTAAGAGACTTCTTGGCATTAGTATGATGTATCTGTTCTTTAGCCCATTTTGCCCAACCTTTCAAAATTTGTGGAAGATGAATCTTGTCTAATCAGACTTCTGACTATCCAGCTTACATTCCCACTCAATATTTATGTCCTCCTGAAACTCATATTAAAATGTCTGCCCTGAACTTCCTCCTTCTTTGTGGTATCCTTACTTTAAACAACATGGATTTCTGAGATTCCAACTACATATTCCAACCACCTGATCTAACAGTTCCCTAACTCTGTGGTTTATTTTTGATGATCCACAAAAAATAATATAATTAAAAAATTTTAATTATATTATTTAATATAATTAAATAATTATTTAATTATTTATCAAGTCCCTTCCACAGTTTTCAGAAAGGTATACTCACTTTTAAAGTAAAATTCTTCCAAACAAGAAGTGTAAACCGCCTGAATTTCACTGCCATTCTTCTATTTGGAGAGGAAATTTGTCACTAGTAAAGATTAAAGAAGAGAAACAGAATACCTAACAAAATGTTAATTTGCTCAAATATCACAAATTCCTTACTCTTTATTTTTATACTCATTCTTTAGTGCACGTATTCTTACATGTGAAATTAGCACCTAGAAAGAATATAATTTTTAGCAAAGAAAAATAGCTAAAAAAGGCCACTGTCTCCCGTTTTCCATGTCCAAGGGCAGAAAAGAATCAGGCACAAAGTTTATTCAACAAATAACAAAATCAGATTTATTCTTCTAGCTGGGAGACCGAGGGCAAGAGGATCACAAGTTGCCAGCCTGGGCAATGTAGTAGGCCCTATCTCAAAAATAAAAATATAAAATGGTGGTAGTCACTGGCTTCACTTCCTGGTGCTACAAAACAAAATCTGATTTTATTCTCATGAAAGGCAACATCATCGGAAATATAATCTTCTCAAATGTTGTAGAAAGTTCATTGGTTATGCATTAAAGAAGAAATTGAAAATTCCCAATGATCCAATGTTATATAAAGTTATAATTCTGGCTCAAATAAACCACAAGGAATGCTTACCTCTACAACAGTAGCTGGAAACATTCTGAGGGATGGTAAATTTCTAGTTCCTATAGCAGGACTAACCAAAACAGGTCTGCTTTGGATGTTCAAGACTGGCCTAACATAAATTACTTCCTCTTACCACCTTATTTATTCTCTTGATACCATTTACCAACCAACTAACCTCTAAGTGTTCTGCTTGTTTATTATTATCATTAATAAAACGTAAGCCATGAGACCAATGCTGTTTTCTGTCTAGTTCTTCACTGTATTATCTGTGTTTAGCAGTGTCTGGCAGATAACATGTGTGCAGAAAAAATTTTTTAAAAGAACAAGTGTGACACTCTCATGACACACATTCTTATACCATTTTTCTACTACTGGACATAACTTTTATGTATGGCACATCTAACTTTTTCTGCCATTGCTAAGGTGATATTAGAGTTTTTTATAATCACATTTTACAGTCCACTAGAACATTTCAAATGTTTTTAGACCCCCTCTTCTGTTAGAAATTGACTTTTAAAAAGTCTTGCATTATGGTGTTTTAATTTCAGGCAGCAGATTTTGAACCCCTAGTTAGGGAGGATATTTTTGTATCTCTAGCATCAAGCACAGTGCCTTGAAGAGAGAACATGTTCAAAAATCTGTTGAGTTGCTCAAGGCAAAGATTTGAGTATACCTACCATTTAATGTGGGGGTTCTGGTAGTGAAGTAAGAAGATAGAAACTTTTAGAGCTATTGTGACTACTGTTATCGGGGATTTTCCAGGGTAGTCCTAGTTTATAGCTTTTGTTCTGATATTTAACAATGTCAGTTTAAGTAACAGAGGCTTACTAATAAGACTGTGGGCCAAAGCTGCTAAGATAGACAAATGCTGATGAAATCTTCCCAAATTCCCTTCCTCAACTCCCTCAATTCTGTGTAAGGCTCCCACCACATTCAGATTCATTTAGTTGTTTTCAGTCCTCCATTCCCCACAGACTGCCACTAAATTTTGCCATTTTTTCCTCCCACAAAAGTATGCTCTACCTATGCTACTGGTACTTCAACTTCATCCATGGTAATAATAATATCCTGAAAACATACCTGCAATTATGGCAAAAGTTACATAATAAGTTAGGCCAGATATGTTCTTCCAGAACGTTTTATTCTCACAAGCGTCATGATCTCTGCCAGACAAATCAGACTGATTTGAGAGAGGTAAAGTTCTGATAGCAAAATGTGATCATGTGAGCCTGGAAGCTAGTGGAGGCAACATCCTCCCATGGAAAAGACTGGAAGCTAGTGGAGGCAACATCCTCCCATGGAAGAAAAGACGAAATGTAACAGGAGAAATGAAGCTGACATGTGGAGAGCACTTGGAAAAAGCTGATTCTGCTACTCTGCAGGTTAGACATTTAACCTTCCGTTTGCTCACTTTTTAAATCAACTTAAGAAATCAGTTTCAGTAAGGTGACTCAAATGAACGTTCTGTAACACTTTCGAAGACATTCAGTCCAGAGCTATTAAAATTTGTAAGCTTTAACAGAAACACTTGAGTTTTCAAAAGCATCCAATAAACTGGGGAAAACTAACCACTGTGGGATTCCTTAAGGTCTTGAGGCACTTTAAGATTCCATTTTAAACCTGTTTAAAGCCAAACGACTTATTTTGTAATTATGCACAGGTAAACTGGGATTTAAAAATTAAAACGCCGCAGGAGGCTCTTCTGCACACATTAAATCATACCATATTCTTCCAATCAATTCAGACCTGTCCTGGCTAAAGGAGAAAATACCATTTCAAACGCATCCTCAGCATTTCAGAAGCCGACCTAAGCGGGCCAGTCCTCAAGTCACTTAGGACGTGTGGCCCTGAGCAACGCGGGGCCCAGGGCAGGAGGACGCCGGGGCGGCGGCTGCAGGGACGAAGCCCGCGGCTACTCACCGGACTGCGCGGTCTCCGCGACGACGACCGCCACCGCCGCCGCGTCCACAAAGCCGTTCGCTCCCCCTGGGGTCCCACAACCGCCACTTACCCGCACCCGCGCGTGA
>NW_026000185.1:14942638-14967355 GCF_001458135.2 Marmota marmota marmota | reverse complement strand
TGTCCCTCCTCTACCCCCCACCGCCGCGTGCGTCCTGCCCCACAGTCCTTCAACGGGTGTCCTCGGGCCCCAGACCCCGTGTGTCCTGCCCTTCTGTCCTCCCACGTACGCCGCCCCGCCCCCTTGGTTCCGCGACCTCAAGAGCGCCACTCCCCTCGGTGCGCTTGGCCACTTCGGGCTCCCTCCCTAGTCCTTTTAGTTCTCCAACAACTGTCCCCCGAGGAGGGCCTCCTCCGCCCGGCCCCCACTCATCCCGCTCTGTCACCACGAGCGCACACACCCGGTGCCAGAGTCCTACCCTCAGGCTGCCCGTGCCTCGCTAAGCCTAGCCCCTCAGGCTTGGTCACCTCTGCAACAGCCTGGCGCCCTGTCCAGCGAGCAAGCGCCCAGCGCCCGAGCTTTCCGCAGCGACCCGGCTCCTTCCTGTCCGCTGTTCCCCTTCCACCAACTCTTGCTGATCAGGCCCTTGGAAGTGCTGCTCAAAGCCTGGCAACCCACCCCTCTGATTTTGTGTTCTTAGGTTTTTTTGTTAAATTTGTTAATTTTTGTTAAATTTGTTAAATCTCCATATACTTTAGAGAATTTTTTTTGTTCCCCTCACCCCTAGATTAAGTCTTTCGTTTCTGGGTTTAGGAGGATGTGGTGCCTCCCTTCTCTAAATGAATATAACAACATCAAGAGGCAAGGGGCATCAGTGGGTGAGCGGTAATGAAAGATTTCAAGAAGTGTCTGGTGGTTGGGAAGCAGATGGAAGGGTCTTGGTAAAGGAACGTTTTTAGACAGTTTTTAAAAAACTTTCCCTGAAATACACCTTTTTGGGTGTAGTTTTGACAAGCATATTCAAGTTATTATCACAATCAAGACATAGATGAGATGAATGATCAACAGAGCCTAGCAATTACTGATTTTTTGGACCAGAATGCTTTGCAAATGGAATCAATAACTGTTTTAGTCCAGCTTATTTCACTAAGCGTAGTCCCTTGAGAGTCATCTGTTTTATGGAGTGTGTCAATTGTCTTTTATCGATGCGTAGTAATTCCAATGTCTGGATTTATGTGCTGGTTCTTTAATCCATCAGAAAGTTGAAGGATGTTTAGGTTGCTTTGTTTTTGGCAATGTTCTTTAAACATGTTGTGGTGTGCAGGGGCTCAGACCCATGAAACAGAATCAGGATACTGGCAGGTGGAATTGGGATAGTAGACATCCCTTATTCAGAGGTGGCAGTAGCCTCCAGCTTTAGCTTTAGCTCCCAGCCAGTTGCATTTTTTGCCCCAGTCTTTTCCATAGGCCCTTTTTATATGTAGGCCAAACAAAGAAGGCACATTGCCAACAGGTTACATAAATGGGTGCATACTCACAAGCAAAATGGTTATGACCTTGAATACATGCAATGAATCAGAGTGTTTCTGACCATGACTACACTCTGACTATAACATAGCCAATTCATGGCCTTGGTGAAGAGGGAGCCTCTTATATGCCATCTGTATATTTTCTTCAGTGAAGTACCTGTTTGAATATTTTGCCCATTTCTAATTTTATTGTATTTTGACAATACAAAGTTCTTTATATACTTTGGATATGATTACTTTGTTTGCTATATGATTTGCAAATATTTTCACTGTCTTTACTGTGTTTTGAGAGCATAACATTTAGTTTTTAAAAAATTTCCTCCACATTTTTTATTGGTACATTATAGGTGTACATATTGATGGGTTTGTTGTTACATATTTATACACACAATATAACAATACAATTTGGCAAGTATGACTCCCCAGCACTTTCACCCTCAATATTTAGTTTTAACTAAGTCCACTTAGTTTTCTTTATGGCTTATGGTTAGAATACTATTCAACCATAAAAGGATATAATTCTGTCATTTGTGGCAAAGTTTATCCTGTCTTGTGCAAATGCTATAAAAGCCTCCAAACTCTCTTTGACAGTTTTCTCTTCTTTCCATAAAGCCTTCCATTTCCATTATATGTAAAACTTTTAATCATCAAATAAATTTGTATGTCTTTTCTTCTATCATATTGTCTGTTGGTTTATTTCTCAGACTCAGCCAGAGAATCTGAGAGGTAGAGAAGTATTTTCCTACCCTAAATTACAACATGGATGAAATTTGAAGACATTCTGTTAAGTGAAATAAGCCAATCACAAAGATAAATGCTCTATGATTCTACTTGCATGAGGTTCTTAGAGTAGTCACACTATTATAGACAGAAAGTGGAATGCTGGTTGCCAGGGGTTGGGGTGAGAGGGGAAAGAGGAGTCATTGTTTAAGAGTTTCAGTTTTACAAGATGAAAAATTCCAGAAATTGGATGTACTGAATTGTACATCTAAAACAGTTAAAACTGGTAAATTTTACATATTTTATTCATATTTTTTAAAGAAGAAAAAAATTTTAGTTTTAAGGAAGATAGAATGGCTTTTAAAAATCCATTAAGTTTATAAACTAAACATAAAGAGATAAATAAGCACAAGACAAAGAAAAGTTTCAAGGAGTGTCAATTTTAGAAGGTAACTACATGGGGAAACTCATGATAGAGAAGAGCTAGTTGGTAAGATAAGGTCATGTAATCTCTTTCTCCATGGCCATATTGTCTCTCTCCAGTGATAAAGTTAATAATATTACCTGCCTGGTATAAGATTATAAGGGGGGACACTGTTATAAGAGGAGTTTTGATGTGTTTTCATGCAGATAGGGGAACATGAGAGAGTGTAGGTTATGGTTGGATTGTCTGTTGGAATTCTCTCCAAAAACAAGGTCCAAAAAGAAACCTGTGAGCTGGGAATTGTAGGGTTTACAAGGCAGACAGTAGGATATGTTTCAGGCATCATCCAACTGTATTTTCTGATTGATGTGAATCGTACTCAGGAAACATCAAGAATTGTAAATAACACTTTCATGGTGTACCTGGTACACTCTCAGGATTGTATTATTGTATGAAATCCAGGCATTAACTTGCTTCCCTTAAGAAAATACTGGCTTGCTCCTTTACACATTTATAAAAATGCCACCTCGACTTCAGAAGGCATTCAAATCAGGATCCTATGGCCAACGTGGTTCAGCATGGTAGAACTTCCTCTTTGCAGGTCAGGATGGAATCTGTGTAGTCACTAAAACATCCTACTTCACTTGATTACTACATCAAGCCAAGTGGAAAGGCAGACCCAAATGGTTCATAGGATCTGTTTGGCTAGTTGGACCTGGTAATGTGTGGGTGGGATAGTTGAGCTCAAATACTGCAGGTTAGCTTTATTCTGCTGCTTAGAATTATGCTGATATTAACCTTAAAATTGTATTTGACAAATTAATTTTGTAATCTCAGATTAATCAGAATGGGGTTGATGGAGTGGCAAAACAATGTAGAAATTAGGGGTGGATATTATGGAACAACAATTCATGGGTCTCTTGCATTTTTGCAAGGATTGTGAAAAGTACTCACTGTCTTTTTGTTTTACACTGTTTTTACAAGGATCACTATAGAACAAATGACCTTTTTTTCTTCTATTTTTAATTGGTGTATTATAGATGTACATAATGGTGGGATTGTTATTACATATTTCTACATGTACAAAATATAAAAATATAATGTGTTGGGGGGGCTGGGGTTGTGGCTCAGTGGCAGAGCGCTTGCCTAGCATGTGTGAGGCCCTGGGTTCGATTCTCAGCACCACATACAAATAAATGAACAAATTAAAGGTCCATCAACATCTAAAAATTAAAAAAAAAGATGTGGCTAATTCCCCAGTACTTCCTTTTCCTTTCCCTCCTCCTCCTTCTTGTCCCTTCCCTCTATTCTACTGAACTCCTTTCCATTTTTTTATGAGACACCACCTGTATTGTTCTTTGCCTTTTTTTCCTCTAGCTTCCATGTATGAGTAAAAAAATGACCCTTGACCTTCTGAGTATGGCTTATTTTGCTTAACATAATGATCTCAAATTCCATTCATTTTTCTGCAAATGACATAATTTTGCTTTTCATTATGGCTGAATAAAACTCTGCTTTGTGCATATGCCACATTTTCTTCATCAATTCATTCACTGACAGACACCTAGGCTGGCTCCATTATTTGGCTATTGTGAATTGTGCTGCCATAACATGAGTCTGAATATATTATTATAGTATGATGACTTTAATTCTTTAATCAGCATTAATTAAAACTAAATTAATTTAATTAATAAATGCTGAAGAGCACTGTAGCTGGGTCATCTGGTGGGACCATTCCTAGTCTTTTGAGAAAACTTCATACTGATTTCCATAGTGGTTGTACTAATTTACAATCCTTCCAATAGTGTAAATATGTCCTTTTTCTCCACATCCTCTCCAGCTTTTATTGTTTGTATTCTCAATGGCTGCCATTTTGACTGGAGTGAGATAAAATCTCAGGATAGTAGTGATTTGCATTTCCCAAATTGTTAGTATTAAACATTTTTGCCATACATTTAAACATTTTTTCATACCTTTTTTGCCATATATTTCTGCTTTTGAGAAATGCCCATTTAGTTAATTGGCCATTTATTATTTGTGTTCCTTATTTATTTGGTGCTAAGTTTTTTGAGTTTTTTATATATTCTGGATATTAATCCTCTGTCAGGAGAATAGCTAGCAAAGATTTTTCTCCCTTTCTATAGGTTCTCTTTTCATATACTAAATTTTTTCCTTTGCTGTGCAGAAGCTTTCTAATTTGATGCCATCCCATTAACTTTTGGCATTATATCTTGAACTTTAGGGGTTCTTCTTAGAAAGTCTTTGCCTGTATGTTGGAGGGTTGACCCTACCTTTTCTTCTAGGAGTGCATAGTTTCGTCTAATTCCTAGGTCTTTGATCCATTTTGAGTTGATCTTTGTGCAGGGTGAGAGACACGAAGTCTAGTCTCATTCTTCTATATATAAAGTAAATAGTTTCCCCAGCATCATTTGTTAAAAAGGCTGTCTTTTCTCCAATGTATGTTTTTGACACCTGTGTCAAGGATTAGATTACTGCAGATGTGTGGGTTTCTCTCTGTGTTTTCTATTCTGCATCACTCCTCTCTGTATCTGTTTTTATGTCAGTGCCAATCAATTTTTGTTACATCTCTTTGCCTCCAGAATTGCTTTTTTGGTTTAAAATTGCTTTGATTATTCTGGATCTTTTATTTTTCCAAAGGAATTTCAGGATTGTTTTTCTAGATCTGTGAAGAATGTCATTGGTATTTTGATGGGTATTGCATTGAATCTGTATATTACTTTTGGTAGTATTGCTATTTCAACAATATTAATTATGCCTATCCATGAACATGGAAGGTCTTTCTGTCTTCTTGTGCCTTCTTTGATATCCTTCTTCAATGTTCTATAGTTTTTGTTGTAGAAGTCCTCACCTCCTTGATTTATTCCTACATTTAAAAATATTTATTCTTAAGTTTTAGGTGGACACAATATCTTTATTTTACATTTATGTGGTGCTGAGGATCAAACCCAATACCTTGTGCATGCTAGATGAACACTCTACCACTGAGCCACAACCCCAGCCCCTATTCCTACATTTTTTAAAAAAACTATCAAAATTGTTTCTCTGAATTATTTCTCAGCAGAATCATTATTGGTATATAGGAAAGCTATTGACTTTGTAACCTACTACTTTGCTGAATTTGTTTGTTAGATCTAGCAGTCTTCGTGGAGCTTTTTGGATCTTCTAAGTATAGGAGCATATCACCTGCAAATAGTGACAGTTTCACTTCTTCTTTTCCTATTTTTATACCTTTTATTTCCTTCTCTTGCCTGATTGCTCTAGGTAGAATTTCTAATACTGTATTAAACTGGAGAGTTCACATGATTGTCTTGTTCCAGATTTTAAAGGAAATGCTTTCAGTTTTTCCCCATTCACTATGATGTTGGTTTTGAGTTTTTGTATACTGCCTGTATGATGTTATATCCCTAGTATGTGTATATGTTTTATCATTAACAGGTGCTGAATTTTGGCAAAGGCTTTCTCTGCATCTGAGATGACTACGTGATTTTTGTCTGTAATTGTATTTATGTGATGAATTAGTTATTGATTTATGTATGTCAAGCCATCCTTGTATCCCTGGAATAAAACCAAGTCAATCATTACGTACAATCTTCTTAATATGTTGCTGAATATGATTTACTAATATTTTATTAAGGATTTTAGCATCGAAGTTCATTAGGGATATTGGTCTGTAGTTTTCTTTCTAGATGTGCCCTTACCTGGTTTGGGTGTATGATACTGGCTTCATTAAAAAAATTGGAAATATTCCATCTCTATTTCATGGAATAATGTGAGGAGCATTGGCATTAATTCTTCTTTAAATGTCTGATAGAATTCAGCTGAGTATCCATCTGGTCCTGGGCTTTTCTTTGTTGGAAGGCTTTTTATTACTGCTTCTATCTTATTATCTGTGTAGGTTTTTCTGTGTGCTCTTGATTAAATTTTGGCAGTTTGGATGTGTCTATAAATGTATCCATTTATTCTAGGTTTTCCAATTTATTGGAGTATAGTTTTCAAAGTAATGTCCATTGAACCTCTGGATTTCTGTGATTTCTCCTTTTTCATCTCTAATTTTATTAATAAAATTAGGGTCTTCTCTCATTCTCTTGGTTAGTTTGGCTAAGGATTTAAAAATCTTGTTTATATTTTCAAAGAACCAACTCTTTATTTCACTTATCTTTTTTTCCCTTAATTTCTCTGATCTTATTTCCCTGTATGAGTTTTGGAATTGGTTTATTATTTTTCAAGGGCCTTGAGATGAATTATTAGGTTGTTTATTAAGTACTCATAAACTTTTATGTCGCCTTCAGAGTGTCTCAGAAGTTCTGGTATTCTGTATCACTATTCTCAATTAATTTTGGAGAAGGGGAGTTGCATGGAAGATGGAAGGAAAACCTCATTGTTATACAGAATACATATATGATGTTGTGATGAGAAAAAAGAAAAAAAGTGTGTCACATTAGATTGGATAGAGAGAAAGGATGGGAGAGGAGGGGAGGGGAGGAGTAGGGGGGATATCTCCTGGCTTTTAGAGTTTGTATTAAGAAATGAGAAGTAGTTCTGATTGGCTTGCCTTAAAATGTGACCTGTAGACTTTTAAATTACTATGCTTGTTCTGTATGTTAGGCATTTAAATTATACTGTGTTGTGGAGAGGTTCTTTTTTGATCTTGTATATTTGGGGCTCTGAATGCTTCCTGTATCTTGAAATCCATCAGTTAGAAGTCCATCAGTTATTTCCCTGAAAAGGTTATCCATGTCATTAGCCTGCACTTCACAACTCTCCTCAATTCCAGTAATTCTTAAATTTGGTCCCTTTATGTCCCAGATTTTGTATATATTCTGGTCATGGTTAGTTGTTTTATTTTAAGACTGTCTGCATGGTCAAGGTTGGTCATGTTTTTTCCCACCTCTGAGACTTTGTCTTCCAGCTCTGAGATTGTGTTTGGCATGTACTATTCTATTAGAGAAACTTTCACTGAACAGTTTGATTTACTGTGTCTTTCATTTGCAATATTTCTGTTTGGTTCTTTTTAATATCTCTATCTCCTTTTCTCATTCATATTCTGTGTGTGCTTCCTCAATTCAGTTGTTTTTCTGTGTTCCCTTGGAACTCATTGATTGTTTTTACAATCTTTCTTTTGATTTCATTATCTGATGTTTCATCTACTTCAATATCCTTTAGAGTTATTAGTTGCTGGTCAATTATGAGCTTTAGGGGATGCTGTGTTACCTTATTTTTATATATTTCTTGTATTCTTGGGTTGGGTTCTATGCATCTGTTGGGATGTATTTCTCCATATGAGCCATTTTTAGGGGATGGTCCTCTCTTGCCAAAGTGTAGGTGTAGTATCCACAGACTTTGTGTTATATTGCTTATGCTATAGGAGTGGATATCAATGATTGGGAACTGCAGGTCCACCCCTACCCATTCCTACTTGGGGCCTGGTTGTTAATTTGGGTTTTTGTCTCTTCTTTGTCTTAAAGTATAGCTGATTTTGAGTGTGGTTTGTTTGGGTGTGGATCAGGATGTACTTTCATTTGGCTGAGTTTAGTTCAGAAGCAGTGTCTCTAACCTGGGAACTTGTAGTATCCTTGTAGATTCTTCAGCACCTCATAGAAAAGGGGGACACAAACAATTGCAAAAAATACAGGGTGCCTACTATAACATCCACAACAATAGTTACCACACACAAAAAGGTATGGTGTGGTCAGCAACTGCCAACAGCAAAAAATAAATAAATAAATAAATAAAAATAAAAATAAAAAAATAAAAAAAATAAAAATAAAGAAAAGAAAGAAAGAAATAACTGTGAAGTAGATCTGGCATTGAAGTAAACTGCAGGTGTTAACTATGTCATCCACAGAAGTAATAAAATGAATTGTGGGGCAGGAATTATATAAACCAAACATTTCTAAAAGATGATAAAAATGCAGTTTGATGAGAAAAAAGAAAATGTGATAAGAAAGTAGAAAGGTTTAGAATGTTCAATATGTGAACAGGGAGGATGCAGGGGAGATGCAGTAAGTGATGGTTATAAAGGAGAGTAAAAATCGGATAAAAAAAGTAAAGAAAGGAAGAGAATTGAGCTGTTAGTGGGAGAAGAAAGAAGAAAGAAACAAGAGAATCAAACAAAAATAAAACAACAAAATCAAATTGAAAAACCTAACCCTCAAAAGACATGGCAAAGAAGAAAATAACTCCACTTAAAAAATGCCAAAAATGAGAAAAAGAAATATATATCTCATATATATATATATCTACCATATATGTACTCTATATATATATATATGTGTGTGTGTGTGTGTGTGTGTGTGTATCCACAAACCAGTTGACATCGTAAGAAATATTTTTAATGAAAAAATTTGTATCATCCCCATTGAGGTGGTCAAAATAGTACAAGTACAGAGCAAGGGCTGTATTTGTACTATTTTATGCTACTCCCTCTTTTTTATTTTTTAATTAATTTTATTTATATATGACAGCAGAATGCATTACAATTCTTATTACACATATAGAGCACAATTATTCATATCTCTGGTTGCATACAAATTATATTCACACCAACTCGTGTCTTCATACATGTACTTTGGATACTAATTTCCATCACATTCCACCATCATTTCTAACCTCATGCCCCTCCCTTCCCCTCTCACCCCTTTGCCCTATCTAGAGTTGATCTATTCCTCCCATGCTCCCCCTCCCAACCCCACTATGAATCAGCCTCCTTATATCAGAGAAAACATTCAGTATTTGTTTTTTGGGGATTGGCTAACTTCACTTAGCATTATCCTCTAACTCCTTCCATTTACCTGCAAATGCCATGATTTTATTGATGAGTAATATTCCATCATGTATATATATCACATTTTTTTATCCATTCATCTACTGAAGGGCATCTAGGTTGGTTCCACAGTTTAGCTATTGTGAATTGTGCTGCTATAAACATTGATGTGGCTGTGTCCCTGTAGTATGCTCTTTTTAAATCTTTTGGGTATAAATTGAGGAGTGGGATAGCTGGGTCAAATGGTGGTTCTATTCCCAGTTTTCCTAGAAATCTCCATACTGCTT
Source organism: Marmota marmota marmota (assembly GCF_001458135.2). Classification (NCBI taxonomy): domain Eukaryota; kingdom Metazoa; phylum Chordata; class Mammalia; order Rodentia; family Sciuridae; genus Marmota; species Marmota marmota. Next base: position 14,957,791 of record NW_026000185.1, on the reverse strand, counting down.
CCCATATTGGCTGCAACAATTTGCAGTCCTACCAGCAGTGTATGAGTGTACCAGCAAAAAGGTACACTTTTTGATGTTGAGAGCCACAGCCAAAGGGGCCCCAGCAAACTTCCAGCTGCCAGCAAACTTCCAGCTGCCGGCTGATGATTGGCTCACAGCGGCCCCAGCAACATCTAGCTGATTGGCTCCTCGGCCCCAGCAACATCTAGCTGATTGGCTCCTCTGCGGTGATGCTCATTGGACTGTTTCCCTGCCCTTTCAGACCACGGAGCTGCTCATTGGGGGACTTTTTTGGCTCCGCCCATGTGACCCAGCCAATCGGCCTCAAGAGCAGGAGGATTGTGGGAGGTGGAGAGAGGCTTGTGGAAAGCCGGTGGTGGCAGTTGAGGCTCTGAGGATTTTTCCTGAGAGGCTGTTTTGTTTGGCGTGTGTGGTTCTAAAAATAAAGTTAGTTTCTTTTGACAAGTGGCTCCTGATTGTGCCCAGCCAGACTGCGGCACCTTTTCCCCCATATCCTTGCTGACACTTATTGTATTTTTAATAGCTGCCGTTTCTGACTGGAGTGAGATGAAATCTTAGAGTGGTTTTGATTTTCATTTCTCTAATTGCTAGAGACGATGAACATTTTTTCATATATTTGTTGATTGATTGTATATCCTCTTCTGAGAAGTGTCTGTTCAGGTCCTTGGCCCATTTATTGATTGGGTTAATTTTTTTGGTGTCTAGCTTTTTGAGTTCTTTATATACCCTAGTGATTAGTGTTCTATCTGATGTGTGAGGGGTAAAGATTTGCTTCCAAGATGTAGGCTCTCTATCCACCTCACAGATTGTTTCTTTTGCTGAGAAGAAACTTTTTAGCTTGAGTCCATCCCATTTATTGATTCTTGATTTTAATTCTTGTGCCAAAGAAGTCTTATTAAGGAAGTTGGGGCCTAATCCCACATGATGGAGATTAGGGCCTACTTTTTCTTCTTTTAGACACAGGATCTCTGGTTTTATTCCTTAGTCCTTGATCCATTTTTGAGTTTTGTGAGCCCCTTCTCTTTTTATGCTGCCAGTTAGAGCAGTTGGAATAGTCAAAGACTGAAGCTGGCTAAAATAGCTCTAAGCATCTACTCTCACCAGTATAAGATGGAGTGGGAAGTACTGTCAAGTAGTGTTTTGCACAGTCCAGAAAGATGCACACCCAGGGTGGGGCGGTTTCATTGTTCTATGAGGGGAGTACTGGCTGCTGGAGCTTAGGTCTAATCAGGCCTTGGGGGCATAGTTGGGTGTTATGTGCTCTGGAGAAATTAGATCAACACATGCCTACGGCCAGGTAGATGCCAGTCTCTGCTGGAGTCTAGATCTCCCGAGCCTCACAAGAATTCTACTGGTGGGGTGGGGGAAGCAATCTTCCATACTACTGGCTATGAACATATCCTTCTCTGATTTAATCTCCCTGGGTGTATTCACACCTGACTATTGAGATTCCCAGCCCTCTTTATCTGGTCATGTGAGGTGTCATACTCAAAGAGAAAGATGTCATAGGCTCCCCTTCATTTTTTGACTTTAATCTCCCTGGGTACAATCTTCTTTGTGTATCTTTCACACACGTTCTGCTCGGTACACCCTAGGCCATGTCAGGGTCTTGCTGGGACAATACGGCAATGTTTGCTATAATTTCTTGGGTTCCACCACAGCAAGCTACAGCATGACTTCCTCAAGATGACTCCCACCTAGGCTCTCTGTTTGCAAGTTGAGAAATACAGAATACTTTTCAAACACCAGTTTGCTGTGCAGCCTCTTTATCAGCTAAGTTGAGGCTGCTTTTCTAATGTACAGTGTTTTTTTTTTCCCCACGTCAAATCTTCCCATTGTCTTTCTTTGACAGTGTTATCCCTCCCCTCTGTGCTGAACCAGTGCCACTGCTGTAACCTGCTTGGCTCCAATGTTCTTTGTCCAAGGCACCCACATTTCTGAGTCTCTAAGATATTCTGACTGTCCAGTATTGAATTTTAGTAAAATCCCTTTTTCTCACTTCATTAAGAAGCATCACTCCAGCTGCTTGAATCCTGAGCCACAGAGCAACTGGAAATGTAGCCTTCCTCTAATCTGCCATCTTGAACCTCCCCATATCCCATCACATGGTCTTTGAAGAGAGACAGCATTTCCTTCTGGACCAGAGGGAAAGTTTACCTAATGTTCAGTATAATGATAATGTTTTCTTCCAGAGCAAAGGTCAGGTGTGTTTACTTACTGATCATTATCAAAAAAATTGAGTTCCATAAGCTTGATTCCTCTCCTGCAATACAACAGGCATCACTTCACTCTCTTTATGCTGCTGTGTGAGAATTAGGGATTGAGGAACTGGCACAATTTATGATACTCTAGTGCATTTGCTGTGAGTAAAAATGTCCTCTAACTTTGACCCAGGATACTGATGTGTTCTGCCAGCACCTATAACACTACAACAAGCTATCTTGTTATGTTGGAAGTAGGGTAAAATCTCAGATCCTTCACAGTTCTTGACAATAGGCTGCTCGCCTTAATCTCCAGATCTCCAGACTACATACTTTCTTCCTTAGGGATTCAATTTGTACATGCATGAAACAGTGAGAGAGAGCACACAAGCAAAATGCATAAATATGTATTATGTTGTAGGCAGCAGTCTAAGAAAAAGGGTCACTGGAATGGAATCTCATGTCAGGTTTATTGACTGAGTACTTTCCTTTTTATCAATATTAGCAAAGGTCAAGAAGATTTGTTCCAGTGTTATCTGACTGATGGAATAGTCTTCTAAATTGAATAGCACTTTGGCTTTCTCCAAAATACTAAACACCTTTAATAGAAAAAAAATGATGGAGTTACCATTGCAATATTCTCAGATAAACCATTTCCCCACACTACATTTCCCAGTTCTTGCCAGGTTTATGCTTAGGGACACAAACATACCAAAAGGGGGAGTCAGAAAGTAGAAGGAAAAGCTGGTTGAAAAATAGAGGAAAGGAGACAATTCTCCATTCCCATTCTCTTGATGGATATGGAGTAACAATAGAATTTAGGATCAGAATCTCAATAAATTAAAAACATAGCACCCTTTGAAAATTAACTTAAAAGTTTCTGCTCTTCTGCTGATGTTAGATTCCCTTTTGACATGCTTATAACTCAATGCTTTCTATTAGTCCTCTATTAACACACAATGTTAGAAGGGTATAATTTCTACAATCACCTTTCCCCAGCAAATTTCCTTGCTTGGAATGAAGTAACCAATAATCCCTTGATACTCCTGGTTTTGAACGTTACCTAAGAAGGGAAAGATTTTGACAGGTGAGTTTTGAAAAGAAACCCAGTATTTGGCAGAATTTTGAAAAATTCCTTAAGTAATTTCCACCCCAACACTCAAGGATACAGATTATGCAGTTAATACAAAAATACATAATTCAAAGCCTATTAGTCTTATATATGAACATGTGAACTATTTCAATAGATTTACTTCCTTATGAAATATATTTTTATTGCCTATAGTTTATTAAAATTGCAAAAGTCAGGAAAATAAATTTTAGGTATAAACTATTAATAGTTCATATAGTCATTTTGCAAAATCTGAGACTAATGTTCTATAGGACTTTGTTTTAAAAACGTAATCTTGAAACTATGCTTGTAAAATTTAGATGTTGTTTCTTCTACTAGTTGTGTCTGTGTGTAGGAGAGGTATACTATCTCTAGTATTTCCATAAGTAGGCAAAGTTCATTTTAAAGGAAAGATAAAATTTATATATATAAACACAGATCTATAGGCATTGGTTGCAGAAATTATATATTACAGCTTTAGAAATCATGGTAGCAATATTGTAGCCACTCCCTATTAACAGATGTATTACATTTATTATCATGTACTTGGAGATTATTGCAAAGGATATTGAGATTAAAATATTTTAAAGAAATAATCTCTATGTCATTTACAATAGTAATTATTTTGTAACAAATACACACATAGTCTCCATGAGTAATTTAAAAATTTAAGCCTTTTTATTGTGAAATAAATCAAATGTGCACATAACTTAGTGATTCACAAAAAAAATCAAATGTAACTGACACCCAACATTCTAGATGTCAACTATGTGTTTATATCAGAAAGTGTATTACTTAAAGACAATGGTTCTCCTGGTTTTTATGGTAAGCGTCTCTTTGATATTCTTTATAGTATTATTGCTGAAGTATGAAACACTAAATACTATAGTTTGATTTTTGACGTCTCTGTTCTTTACATGAATGGAATTGTACAGCATGTATTTTTTTATCTGGTTCTTCTCACTCATCTATATTGTCCTCTATAGCTAAACTTCATTTTCATTACTTCATATTTCAGTATATAACAGCACCACTACTGTTGATGGATGGACATGTGGTATGGTATCCAGCCTCTGTAATGGCTTCAAATAATCCTTGCATCTCAATAGTCATACCCTGTCTAGTTTTCTTCTACAGTGCATAGGACTAACCTGTGTAGACAACAGGTTATCACAGAAATAACAGATGTGGTATCTTAGACTAGTTCATAAAAGACATTGTACTTTCCATCATGCTTTCTTTAGGATCATTTGATGTATGGGAATCTAGCTACCATATATGAGCACACTCAAGAAGTCCTATAGAGAGGTGCACATGATAAGATACAGTCTGTATTAGTCAGCTTTTCCTTGTTGTGACCAAAATACCAGAAAAGAACAACTTAAAGGAGGAATGGCAAAGGAAAGCTGCTTAGTTTAGATAGCCAGGAAGGGGGAGAGGAAATGGAGGGTAGGAGAGGAAATGGAGGAGGGGGGAGAGAGGGGGGGGGAGAGAGAGAGATATGTGTGTGTTAGGGACAAGATAGAATCCCTGAGAGCATGAGAGAGAGAGAGATAGTTAGTTTGTGTGTGTGTGTGTATATATATGATGGAATATTTGTCAGTAATAACAAAGAATGAAACTATGGCATTTGCTGATAAATGGATGGAACTGGAGAATATCATGCTAAGAGAAATAGGCCAATCCCCAAAATGCAAAGGCCAAATTTTCTCATTTGTGGGTGCTAACCCACAACAAGGGAGGTAGGGGAGAAGAAATCTATTTAGATTTGATGATGAAATAAAAACCTTCCATGATTAATGAATTTAAAAGAACTTACAGCTAGAAAACCTGCACTACAGAACATCCTCAGCAAAATATTCCATGAAGAGGAAATGAAAAATAACAATGAAAATCAGCAGAGGGTGGTATTACACTAAAGGAAAATCTAATCAGAGGAGAAACTAAGAAATGTTAAATACCCAAATAAACAAAAAATGGCTGGGAATACAAATCATGTCTCAATAATAACCCTGAATGTTAATGGCCTAAACTCACAAATCAAACATAGGCTAGCATATTGGATCAAAAAAAAAAAAAAAAAAGACCCAACAATATGCTGCCTCCAAGAGACTCATCTCATAGGAAAAGACATCCACAGACTGAAGGTGAAGGGTTGGGAAAAATCATACCACTCACATGGACTGTGGAAACAAGCATGGGTTTCCATCCTCACATCAAATAAAGTAGATTACAAGCTAAAGTTGATCAAAAGGCATAAAGAAGAACATTTCATACTGCTCAAGGGAACCATACACTAACAAGACATAACAATTATAAATATATATGCCCCAAACAATGGAGCGTCTATTTCATCAAACAAATTCTTCTCAAGTTCAAGAGTCAAACTGACCACAACACAATAATTTTGGATGACACACCTCCTTCACCATTGGATAGATATTCCAAACAAAAGCCCCCCAAAAAACCTATAGAACTCAATAATACAATCAGTAACTTAGACTTAACTGACAAATATAGAATATTTCAACCTTCATTGAGTGAATACACTTTCTTCTCAGCCACATGGATCCTTCTCTAAAATAGACCATATATTATGCCGCAAGCAACTCTTAGCAAATACAAAAAAGTAGAGATACTCCCCTGAATTTTATTAGATCATAATGGAATAAAATTAGAAATCAATGATAAAATAAAAAATAAAAACTACTCCAACACCTGGAGACTAAATAATATGCTACTGAATGAACAACGGGTAGCAAAAGTCATCAAGGAGTAGATTAAAAAATTCTTAGAAGTAAATGAGAACATTGATATAACATATAAAAATCTCTAGGACACTATGAAGGCAGTACTAAGAGGAAAGTTCATTGGATGGAGTTCATTCCTTAAAAGAAGAAAAAGTCAACAAATAAATGACCTAACAGTACATCTCAAAGCCCTAGAAAAAGAAGAACAAATCAACACCAAAGCAGTTGAAGATATGAAATAATTAAAAACAGAGCTGAAATCAATGAGATTGAAACAAAAGAAACAATTGAAAAAATTGACAGAACAAAAAGTTGGTTCTTTGAAAAACTAAATAAAATGAATAAACCCTTAACCATGATAACAAAGAGAAGGAGAGATAAAACTCAAATTACTAACATCTGAGATGAAAAAGGAAATGTCACAACAGATACTACAGAAATACAGAAGATAACTAGAAATTTTTTCATTTTGAAAACTTGTACTCCAATAAGATAGAAAATATCAAAAGCATGGGCAAATTTCTAGAGTCATATGATTCACCCAAACTGAATCAGGATGATATACACAAGTTAAACAGATCAATTTCAAATGATGAAATAGAAGACACCATAAGAAGCCTACCAACCAAGAAAAGCCCAGGACCAGATGGATACATAGCCAAGTTCTACAAGACCTTCAAATAAGTACTAATACCAATACTCCTCAAATTATTTCATGAAATAGAAAAAGAGGGAGCACTTCCAAATTCATTTTATGAGGCCAATATCACCCTGACTCCAAAACCAGACAATGACACATCAAAGAAAGAAAACTTCAGATCCAATATCTCTAACTAACATAGATACAAAAATTATCAATAAAATTCTGGCAAATCAAATAGAAAAACACATCAAAAACATAGTATACCATGATCCAGTGGGGTTCATCTCAGTGATGCAAGTTTGGTTCAACATAGGGAAATCAATAAATGTAATTCATCACATCATAGACTTAAAAAATCATATGATCATCTCAAAATATGCATAAAAAGTATTTGACAAAATACAGCACCCATTCATGTTCAAAACACTAGAAAAACTAGGAATGACAGGAACATATCTCAACATCCTAAAACCTATCTGTGCTAAGCCCCAGGCCAACATCATTTTAAATGGAGAAAAAATGAAATCATTCCCTCTAAAAACTAACCCTAACACAAATAATTACAGTTATCTTTTATTAAACAAAGGCACCAGAAACATACATAGAAGAAAAGATAGCCTCTTCAACAAATGGTTCTGGGAAAACTGGAAATCCATATGCAACAAAATCAAATTAAATCCCTATTGAGAGCAATATGCACAAAGCTCAACTCAAAGTGAATCAAGAACTTAAAAATTAAACCAGAGACCCTATGTCTAACAGAATAAATATAAATATAAATCTTTCTTCCTTCTAAGTTGTTTATTTCAGGTATTTTGTCACAGTGATGAAAAGCTCCTAACACAGAGGGAAACCTGAATGAATAATCATGGATACATAATACAGACCTATCTTTAGATGATTTAACTCTAATACATATGAACAGTTTCAGCTTTATTGATTGATTCCATCAAAAATTGGGGTACAAGTCCCTAATGTTTTGTGAAAACTTCTTACTACAATCAGGGATAAGAAAAAATCATTCAAAAGAAGCTTAATGTAAATGCTCAATAAACATCAATAACACAGTGACAACAATAATTATTGAGGACATGTAACAGAAAAACAAATAAAGACAACACAATCATCATGGATTAGAACTACATAGATTACCTGGGAAAGTTTTCTCAACAAATTTTTTAAACTCTTTAACTTTATCTTCATCCTTAGAAATATTAATTTTTGCTGTTAGAGTGTGTATATTTCCAAACTTATTTCTGACGTGCCGAGGGCTGCCTAGGCATATGAACATCCCCTTTACCATTATGGCCAGTCTAGAACAGAGGGCCTCACATTCTTCCATGCTAGGACGACAAAGATATATGGATGAAGAAATCCCTTGCAGGGGACAAATTCTATATTTCAAACAGACTCAGGCTTGGAAGGCTTGGAATTCTGCAGAAGCTTTGGTTCTGCAGATGATCACCCCCCTAAGGTCATATTTGGAAGAGGATAACTTAAAAAACAAAGTAGTTGATGGATAAATCCACAATAGGAACAGCTTCCTAACTTCTGTTTTCCTTTACTTCTTCTTTCCAGGACTCTACTGAGTCTTCTTGGCTGAACTCTTGAGCACACTCAGCCACTAACCAGCAGTCCCTCCCCTATAGTTCATATGCTTAGATAAGTCCACTAACTCACCAGTCCTGGCTCAAACTAATTCCATCTTATGCACAATGCAACCTTTTCTAAGTTCCAACCAAGACTCCAAATGGTTCATACCTGTGAGAAGTTATGATGATAGCTTTACCAGTTTTACAGATCCATGTAACTGTGTCCCAGAGCAGGTGTCGTGTTACTGGGTCCATGCCAGTGGATGGCTCATCCAGTAAGACAACTGAGGACTTTCCCATTAGGGCAATAGCAGTGCTCAGCCTACGTTTGTTTCCTCCACTTCATGGTCAAAGAAGGTGATGGACATATGGAAGAGAAGGAAAAATATAAGGGCATTCATGTCAGTAACTCATAGGACAGATTATACATCTAGAACACAGATTTAATAAGACTAACAAAGCATCAGGCTCAAGTCCAAGTGTATGTTTGTGTGTATATATATGTGTGTATTTTTTTTGAAAAATATGTTCAGTTATTGTCCACCGTATCAACAGTAAGTTTGCAAAAGGGTTCACAATTTAAAAAAAAAATTTTTAATAAGAAAAATGCTCCAGGACCTTGGCTAGTTTATTTTATTAGTGCAGTTTAAAATTCAGATAGTACAATATTCATCATTTGATTTGTGGCACAACTGGCTTTTTAAATTGGGAATCAAAATTGTAAATGAACCTCATTTACGTAAGAAATATAAATCCATACAAAAAAGTTGAATATTCTTATGTGTGTATCTTTTAAATTTTTAGTTGTAATGGACACAATACCTTTATTTATTTATATGCTGGGGATCGAACTCAGTGCCTCATGGATGCTAGGTAAGCACTCTGCCACCGAGTCACAACTCCAGCCCCTGTGTGTATTTTTTTAAAAAAGTAATTTTAGTTGTAGATGGACATGAGATCTTTATTTTATTTATTTTTATGTGGGCTGAGAATTGAACCCCGTGCCTCACATGTGCTAGGCAAGCATCCTACCACTGAGCCACAAAACCAGCCCCTTCATGCAATTTGAAATTACATTTGTTGTAATTTGTCTCAGCATCATTATTGGTAAGATATTTTTATTTTGGGGAGACAAAAAACCATAGACAGATAGGAATAAATGTGCTCTTTTTTTTTGAAGGCAAAGGTTACAGTTCATGTCCACAAAGGGTTAACCTCACGTAAGTGGGATCTGCTGTATTCCTGATATCGAAGCCCTAACAAGACATTAGGTTATTTCACAGTCAATGCCCTTTTGTGTCAGAGGGGTGTAAGTTGAGTTTTCAGACATTCCTTCTAAAATGTAGAAGCAGAGGATAGGTAGCTTATTAAGTGTAATAGCATAAAGTCTCACCTGTATGTGTAGACAACGTTGTCAGCAAGTGGTTCCAGGTGCACTGAACATAAAAAGGCTTCTACATACTTGTAAATTACTGACTCTGGGACCCCCCAAAGCCTGGCATACATGATCAGCAATTCCCGACCTGTCATGTGGTTCAGCACAGAATCAGACTGAGGACCATAGCCAATTCTTGACCTAATCTGAATCAAGCAATGGATCCATGTCAACTATTCCATGAACATACAATTCATGTGACTAAAATACACTACTCACAATACTAAAAGGGTTTGATACCCTAGAACTCCCATAAGGATGACTACTATGTGCCCAAGGTAAATTTTCATTTGTTAGATGAAGTTGCCTATTTGAATAGGAAATAGCTATTCTTATACATTAAAGTAATATATAAGATTTCACTTCCAGTAATATCTAAGTAACTTCTTTCAGACCAAGTAATTATAAATCATGCTTGGTTTGGATATGAGGTATCCACCCAAAAAAGTCATGTGTTAATGCAGGAAGTAAATGATTAGATTAGATTATTAGAGCTGTAACCTAATCAGTAGATCAATCCATTTGATGGATTAATAATTTGAATGACTTACTACTGGGTGGTAACTATAGGTACCTGGGACATGGTTGGAGGAAGTGAGTGACTGGGGGATTATATATATATTTTGTCCCTGGATCCTTGTGCTTTCTCTCTGCTTACTGTCATGAGCTGAGCAGCTTTCTTTCACCATGACATTCTGCCTCACCTCAGGTCCAGAACAATGGAGTTGGCCAACAAAAGAATGAAACCTCTGAAGCCATGAGCCCAAGTAAACTTTTCCTCTTCTAACCTGTTCTTGTCCAGTATTTTGGTTACAGCAATGAAAAGCTCATTAATACAGTACGTATGCGAATAAATATTATATTTAAAGTATACAGTTATATGTATTTATATTTAGCCAAGTTAATGCTAAGAGAATTGGGCTGAGCTATTAGCTTATGACTAACATGGAATAGATAAAGTTTATAATTTAGCCACACTAAATGCTTGTTGAATACTTAAAACTCTTTGAAGAACTGTAGCAAAATGAAAAAATACATTATTCACAAGGTCCTGTGAATTCACAAGGTCAACATTAACTCACAAATTAAATGAGCAAACATCATCCATGCTTCAGAGAAAACAGAATAACGAGGACTGATCCCAAACTATGCAAGTTACTAGAATAAGCAGAAATGACTTTTGAAGAAACTCTTATAACTATGTTCAATGAAGTAAAGGAAATGAGTAAAATGCTTGTAATAGGAAAAAATAGGCCAACAATGCACAAATAGAACTTATCATAAAGAATGATATGGAATGAATGGGGGTATAGTTCAGTAGAATGCTTAGCATGTGTGAAGCCCTGGGTTTGATTCCCAGCCAAACACACACATACACCCCCTCCCCCAGTAAAAAACCAAATGGAAATTTCTAATGGAAAACTGCAATATGGAATGAAAACACTGGATAGGATTAATATCAGAGTAGAGGTGAGAGAATAACCCTGTAAACTTGATAGGATTTCACCACGAAAAGAAATGATTAATGGGAAATAGTCACAAAGTAATATTGACTCTATTCCAAGCAAATAATATTTAAATCCTTAATGGAACTGATAAATTTCTAGTTACATAGAAATCAATAAATTCAATCTCAGGGACAAAAAGTAGAAAACTAAGCCAGGCACAGTTGCACATGCCTTTAATCCTAGAGACTCTGGAGGCTGAGGCAGGAGGATTTCAAGTTCAAAACCAGTGTCGGCAACTTAGTGAGGCCATAAGCAGCTTAGCAAAACCCTGTCTCAAAAATAAATAAATAAATAAAAGGGCTGGGGATCTGGATCAGTGGTTAAGCATCTCAGTACAAACAAACAAACAACAGCAAATAACATTAAAATACTCCCAATTTCCATAGAAGAAACAACATTGTGGATACACTCAAAATAATATAAAATTGAACAAAAGCAAAGCACCAGTTCCAGATAATTTTATAAGGGGTATAAAAATTTTTAAAGAGAAAAGGATGATGACATTTGAATGTTGGTATCATGAAAAAATTAAGGAAAGCTTTCCCAGAAAAATAAGAAAACAGAAAAAAAATCCAAACCTAAAAGCAAGGAGTTCTGAAGAATGATAGAAATTCTTTAAGATTGGCGGTGGTGGGGGAGACTACACAGAAATACAGCAGATTCCTGAAAATAGTATATATCCATGAGCAAATGGGAGCTTATTCCAGGGTATAACAATGGATTAATATTAGAAAATTTACACAAATTTTCCTCCTATTAGTAGATATAAGGAGAAAAATCATATCTCTTCCATAGGTGATAAAAGAGCTTTTGACAAAATTTAATAACCATTTTTCTTTCAAACAGTCAAAAATGAAAATAAATAGCTAATTTCTTTTTTTATTACTTTAAAAGCATTTTTTAGTTGTAGATGGACACAATATCTTTATTTATTTTTATGTGGTGCAAGGCAAACGCTCTGCCACCAAGCTACAACCCCAGCCCTAAATGGCTAATTTCTTAACATGAAATATATTTAGGACACATAAACTGTACTAGGCTGAATATATAGACTATAAACAACAATTATAGCAATTTCTAAACTGTGTAGAACAAGATATGAACATGGCCACTCTATGACTGTGTCTGAAATGAGACAGGAAAAAGGATATTCTGCAATTGCAAAAATAGCCAAACAACTCTTTCCAGACTAACATGAGTGACTGCTGCTTTTATTTTTCCAGTGACATCTCTTTATGATCCAGTGATAAGAAAAGAGAAACTATGCTCAAATGCCATTTTTATAAACCTGTCAGACTAGGAAAATTTCAACAGACAGGTCACATAGGGAAACAGGCAACTCAAACATTGCTGGCATAGTGCACATTTATATAATCATATATGGAAAGCAAGTTGGCAAGAAGATTACACATAGCATACTACCTTATGTGTAACAAAATGGAAAATTTATACAGTTGACTGTATATGCATAAATATTGTAGAATAATAAAATGGTTACTTTTTCATGTGGGCTTAGGAAGAAATGAGTCCAACAAAGGTTGGAAGGAGACTGATAACTTTTTTACTTTTATACCTTTTTACATTCTTTTGATTTGTGCCCCCTAGTGTTTTAAAATTCTTTTTACTGTACTTTTCTACTTATGTAAATATGTTCTAGTTGCTAAAAGTTACAATTTGTTTTCCTCCAAATCTGGTGCATGCTCATTATTTCCCCATCCTCATTTGTCTATTTGTCATTCCACTGATTCAGTGATGTCCAGATGACACTTTTTAGGTCTTTATGTGTAGGATCTTAAGTTCATTACTTTCTTAAAATTTTCTTGCCTTACCTGGCTTCAATGATAAAAACCATCCAGATTTTCCTCCTAACTCCCTCTTCTTCCTGAATTTTCTCCAATTGTCCTTCCTCTCCATATATCTTAGAATTGTTGACAATTCTCAGGATTAAGTCCGTATCTTTCTTCTATTATACACACTCCTGATATATTATCTCATCTACTTTCAATTTAAATCTCATAAAAACTTTGATGAATTCCAAATTCATATCAATTTACTATCACATGTTCCAACTGTCTGTTCTACAGTCTCCCATATGGATGTGGCATAGGCACATTAAAGTCAATATATTCTCCAAACACACTCATCTTCTGTGTTTGCTAATTTGGTGAATGGACTTTCATGTATTCGATAGCTCAAGATAGAAACCTTTTTTTTTTTAATAACCCAGATGATCCTGTCAATTCTACTCTCATGCTATCTTTCACAACATATTTTTCTAATTGCTGTTTTGTTTCAGATCCTAATGTCAGCAGATTAAATGCCATTACTGATCTTCTTGTTTCCAATCGACCTAATTATGGATATTTAAATTTTGCTCCAGCCAGAACTCTTGCCTTTCCTCAAACTCAATGTTATCATGCCTATCACTGTCTTTAGACAGTGTTACTGTTCACTGTTACTTTTGAGAAAAGAGAATTTATAGACCAGTGCTCTCAGTTTCCATTCCATGTCCCCCACCTACTTTCCTGGTTCCCTCCACTTTCCAGCCATTAAGTGAGTGATGAAGAAGAGAAATACCTTTCTGATATTTTCAGTGACACTATTGCCATCGATTAAAACAACTCCAGAGGTGATGGTCTCCTCTCCAGTTATCATTTTGAATATAGTGGTTTTCCCAGCTCCATTCAATCCAAGCAATCCAAAGCACTCTGACTTTTTGACTACAAGGGAGATATTTCTTATAGCTCGTACAACTGGACACTTATAATAAATCTGAGAAAATTAAAAAAAAATGTACTGAGGCATTCATTATGGGTCAACCAAAACCATAACTCAGATCTATGGATTGCTACCTGTAGACATTTTTGTTTCATAAGAACTCTTCTTCTTTCAGTCCTCTATGTTACCAAACTATACATAGATCCCAAAGAACTATAATTAATTAGTATTACCACCAGTAAATTCTTGGCAGGGAAAATGTGTAAACCTCAGGGCAATGCTGACCATTGATGACATTACCTTGGTAACTTTGTTAAGCAGCACTGGGTTAGTCTGAAAGGTGCAAAGCAGTTCCAGGACTTTGTTTTTTTCTTTTATTACAGCTTCATCCTCTTGTTCCTTGGTTCCTTGGTTAGGTACTACAGCCTGTATTTTTAAGACAAGGATTATATTTATGGATACTCCTTAGATAACTGGTTTAAATTTAGCAGCTTTAAGAAAACTAATCTGAGATGTCAGAAAAGGTTTGAATAATTTCTAAGGGCCTTCCTATCACAAATATATCCTTTATTTGCTTCATTTTGGAAACGGTCATGCAGGATTTTGTATAGCTATGAATAAGCCATATATTCTTGCCAATAATATGAATACTTCATGGAAAAAAGAAGCCACAGTATTATTGTCTGGTGTGATTTGTTGCAATTAAATATACATTCAAGATCCCAAAAGGGGAGAGATTGACCTTTATTTTGAGGAATTGCTTCTTTTTTTAAAAATTTGTTATATATGACAGCAGAATGCATTACAATTCATATTACACATCTGACTAATTCATATAAAAATCAGCCAGAAGCTTTGCAAAAGACATGTAGGAATGAAACAATATTCTCTATTCTATGAAGAGTCATTTTTACTGTTTGGGCAAAATTTTGTGGTTTGAATTGCAAATTTTTGTGTAAAGTGTTCTTTTCCAATCAGATGTGTCTCCTGGAGGCAGCATATTGTTGGATTTGTTTTTTTAATCCATGTTACCAGCCTATGTCGCTTTATTGGAGAGTTTAGGCCATTAACGTTTAGAGTTACTATTGATAGATGGTTTGTACTTCCAGCCATGTTTGATTATTTATCTTTTTTTTTTAATTTAGTTTGTTTCTCCATGGTTAGCTTTCCCCCC
>NW_026000185.1:14935938-14942384 GCF_001458135.2 Marmota marmota marmota | reverse complement strand
GTATTAGAAGGGAAGGGAAGAAGTCACTAAAGAGAATGAGAGTAAGCAGGTAGAATTCAAGGAAGGGGGAATAAGGAAATTGAAAAGAAATGAAAAGACAAAAGAAAAAAAATAGAAAATAAAAAAAAGTTTAAAAAAAATTAAAATTAAAATTAAAAAAATAATAAAAAAAATTTAAAAAACAAAAAAATGAAAATGAAAAAAAACCCAAATTAAAAAAAATTAATAAATGCAGTCTTAGAGTTTGATTAACTTCTCTTCCAGTAGGTGGAGCTGTTCCCATCGGGCCAAGCTTCTCTTCTCAATACGCGGGAACCAATCACTGTGCAGCAGCGCCTCCTCCCAGACTGGGTGGGTCTCCAATCCTGAGTGCCTAGGGCCTTCTCTTGTGTCTAGTCACTTCCCCACTTATCCTCAAGCCAGGCCCCGCTCACCGGTGACGCTCACCACAATACTGGCTACACGCCAGGTCTGCTGCTCTTGGGAGCCCTATATTCATGAACGACTGGGCATACTCTCCCTGTTTGCCATTCCCCCAGACCCTAAGTTTGTAGAGCTTGGGGCTGAGA
The DNA here is from genome assembly GCF_001458135.2 of Marmota marmota marmota. Taxonomy (NCBI): domain Eukaryota; kingdom Metazoa; phylum Chordata; class Mammalia; order Rodentia; family Sciuridae; genus Marmota; species Marmota marmota. The sequence goes on along the minus strand of NW_026000185.1, from coordinate 14,941,815 downwards.
ACCCTCAGCGAATTTTGCTTGCCCTCCGGTAGCCACGCCCCCGGTAGCTGGTGCAAGAGACCTCAGTTGTCAGCACTGGTGGGAGTGGTAGCCGGGAGTTCTGTGCCTCGGGTCCTGTGCCACTCCTGATTCCCTCAGTCTGGCTATCGCGCTCATGGGAGAGCTGGGAGGGGCCCTTAAGGTTTCCCCGCTGTGTGGAGAGGGAAGGCTAGGGGGTTACACACCTGTCGCCGTCGGTTTCAATGGAGTTATCTCCTCCGCCGCATTCTGGTGACGTCAGTTCTCTGCCATGGTGGTATCCCATGCAAATGGCGACAGTTCGTTCCCTTTGCTGGGTGACCAATGCAACGGGTGGGTCCTGACTGGCTCTCCCAAGCCCCGTTTCAATCCTGTGGCCACTGCCTATGAAGGCTCGGTTGGCATTAACCTCCGTATGTTCAGAAGGGCTGACCAGTTGTTTCAGCAGGATCGTTTAGTGCTGAGTCACAGCAGTTTGTCTGCGAGAAGCAGGCGAATAGAAGCTTGAATTCAGCCGATCCGGGCTCGGTGTGTGTTCTGAGAGGCCCAGACTGTTCGCCCCAGATCCACGTCAGCTCAGCATTGCCTAGTGATCCTGAGCAAACTGCATTTAGACGGTTTACGACTCCCTATGCCCGCGCAGCTGAAGAGGTCAGAGACTTGATCTCTCTGCGCCCGCCGCCATGTTCAATAGACCTCTAAAGTGTTCTTTTAAGAGTACTGATTAAGGAGAAATGGAGCAGGAGAATATGTTCAGTTCAGTAAACATGCTAACCAAAGGAGTGAAAAGATAGCCCCCAATCAATTTTCTAATCTCAAAATCAGTTATATAGGAGAGGTGATAATGGGAATTTGTGCTTTGTTTTCAATCTTTTATTGAAATAGGATGATTTGGTTACTTTAGTTCTTCTTGAGTTTTTATAGTTGTGCCTTTTTAGGAAGTATTTAATTTCATCAAAAGTGTCAAACTTAAGAGTAGCTTTTATTAGCTGTTATTAGCTTTTAGTTACACATGACATCCTCTCATTTGTTCAGATATTGCTAAGACATGTCTTTTTTTTTTTTTTCTTTTCATGATTACTCTGGCAGAGGCTTATCAATTGTAATAAAAACTTTCAATGAATTAGCCTTTGGTTATTTTCACTAATTTTTCTTCTTTTTTGTTTGGAGTTTTATTTATTTCTTGTTTATTTACTTCTTGCTCTGAATGTATTTTACTCTTTTTCTCTGAAGTTTATTGGGGTTAGCTTCAATTATTGATTTGAGAACTTTCTTCATTTCTAACATAAGCATTTAATGGCATAAATTTCCATTAAAACACTGCTTAAGGTACATGATACACATTTTGATATTTCCTATTCCTATTTTCATTTCAGTTTGGAAAACTTTTAAATGTCCTATGTGACTTTTTTTCCCTCCAGGGCTAGGGATCCAAGGCCTTGCCCGTGCCAGGCAAGTGCTCTACCACTGAGCTACATCCCCAGCCCATGACTTTCTCTTTGAAGAGTTATAGAGAAGAGTGTTGATTAACTGCCCAGTGTTTGAAGATATTTCTACTATTGATTTTAGTTTAATAATGACTAGAAAAAATATTCTGTGTTATTTCAATTTTCTTGTTAATGATTTCTTTTGGTGAATATTGATGTGCACTGCTCTTCCGGGTGATGTGCCCCAATTAAATATAGTTAGTTGATGGTGTTTTACTGATTTTTCTGTCTTATGTTCTATGGATTACTGATGGAATAATTACCAACTCCTCCCTGAGGAGGGAGAGCTAATTCTTTTTTCTGGTTGGGTTTTTCTTGGTACTTTCTACTTATACATAAAGGTGGTACATTTATATATGCACATAACATAATTTTGTTAAATTTGTTCCATGTTTCCCCTTTACCATTATTCCTCCCTCCCTCTCAATCTTCTTATACTCTACTGATATTCCACACATCTTTATGATATTCAATTCCCTTCTCCACCTCATTCTTTCCCTTATTTTGCTACAACTTCTACATATGAGAGAAACCATTCAACCCTTGACCTTCGGTGTCTGGCTTATTTCACTTTGCATGATATTCTCCAGTTCCATCCACTTCATTTACTGGCAAATAGCATTATTTCATTCTTTAAATTTTTAAAAAAATTTATTATTACTAGTTACACATGACAATAAAATGTATTTTGATATAAATATATGGAGTATAACTTCTCATTCTTCTGGTTGTACATAATATCAAATTATTTTGGTCATGTAACCATATATGCACATAGGAAAGTAATGTCCCATTCATTCTATATCTTTCCTATTCCCATTTCCCTCCCTTTCTTTCATTCCCTTTGTCTAATCCAAAATACTTCTATTCTTCCCTATCCTCCCTTTTTTTGTGTGTGAGTTAGCATCTTCATTATCAGAGAGAACATTCTGCCTTTGGTTTTTTGGGGATTGGTTTATTTTACTTAGCATGATATCATTCATTTACTGGAAAATTCCATAATTTCATTCTTCTTTATGGCTGATATATATATATATATATCTCACATTTTCTTTATCCATTCATCTGTTGAAGGATATGTAAGTTGGTTCCATAGTTTAGCTATTGTGATAATTGGGTCAAATGGTGGTTCCATTCTGAGTTTTCAGAGGAATCTCCATACTGCTTTCCAGAGTGGTTGCACAAATTTGCAGTCCCACCAGTAATGTATGAATGTACTTCTTTCCCCACATCCTTGCCAACATTTATTGTTACTTGTATCCTTTTTCTTTTTTTGTACTGGGGATTGAACCCAGGGACACTTAACCACTCAGCCATATCCCCAGCCCTTTTTTGTATTTTATTTAGAGACAGGGTCTCACTGATTTGCTTAAGGTCCTGCTAATTTGCTGAGGCTGGTCTTGAATTTGGGATTCTCCTGACTGAACCTCCCAAACTGCTGGGATTATAGGCATGCACTATCATGGCCAGCTGTATTGTATTCTTAATAATTTATAATTCTTAATAACTTGTATTCTTAAAAAATACCATTCTGACTGGAGTGTGATGAAATCTCAGTGTAGTTTTAATTTGCATTTCTCTAAGTGCTAGAGATAGTGAACATTTTTTTCATTTTTTGTTGACTCTATTTCTTCTTCTCTGAAGTGCTTGTTCAGTTCCTGCTCATTTATTGATTGGGTTATTTGTTTTTTTGAGTTCTTTATATATCCTGGAGATTAATGCTCTATTTTAGGTGCAGGTAACAAAGATTTCTTTTCCTATTCTGTAGGCTTTCCCTTCACTTTCTTGATTGTTTCCTTTGCTGAGAAAAACATTTTGATTCCACCCATTTATTTTTTATTTTTAAAATTTGTTTTAATTAGATACACATGAAAGTACAATGATCTTGACATATCATACATTTGAATCAGATGGGGTATAATTTCTCATTTTCTGAGTGTACAGGTTGCAGAATCACATTGGTCATGCAGTCACGTATACACATTTTTTTCTGCTGTCCTTCCTTTCCCCCATTCTCCTTCCCTCCCCCCTTCCACCCATTTTTTGATTCTTCATTTTACTTCTTGTTAAGGAAGTTGGTTCCTCAGCCAACATGATATAGATTTGGGCCTACTTTTTCTTTTATTAGACACAGTGTAATAGGTGTAATGCCTAAGCCCTTGATCCACTTTGAATTTTGTGCAAATTGAGAGATAGGGGCTTAATTTCATTTTACTACATATGGATTTCCAGTTTTCCCAGCCTCATTTCCATTATTTCATCACTAAGTAAAACTCCATTGTGTATATATACTACATATATATTGTGTATATATATTACATTTTCATGCATTGACAGGCATCTGGGCTGATTCCATAATTTGGCTACTATGAATTGTGTTTTAAAAACAATGAAGTGGCTATACCACCACGCTATGCTGATTTTAGTTCTTTTGGCTAAATACCGATGAGTGGGATAGCTGGGTTATATGGTGGTTACATTTCTATAGTTTTTTGAGAAATCTCCATACTCCTTTCTAGAGTGGTTTTACTAATTTTCAGTCCCACCAACAGTGTATTATAGTACCTTTTTCCTCACATCCTCACCAGCATTTATTTGTGTTCTTGATAATTGCCATTCTGACTATGGTGAGATGAAATTTAGTTTTGATTTGTATTTCCCTAATTGCTAGAGATGTTGAACATTTTTTTCATGTATTTGTTGGCCATTTGTATTTCTTCTTTTGACAAGTTTCTGTTTAGTTCTTTTGCTCATTGTTGTCTGGGTTTTTTTTTTTGAGTTCTTCATATATTAATTCCCTGTCAGAGAAGCAGCTGCAAAAAGTTGGGAGAGCTAATTCTTAACAGAGATTAGTAGGCCACTTTGGTAGACTCATACAGGAGGATTTGGGATTTGAGATTTCTGGATCAACTTAGATATTCCTATCCCATGTATCAGGGTTCCATTCTTTTTCAACAACAGCTATAATCTGGCAAGCAGACCTGCCTTGGTTGAGAGTTGGACTTTCATGGAGTTTATCTAATCTGAAAGTTAGGCTTTGATCCTCTTACTCAATTTTCTCTGCCCTTCCATTTCAAGAAATGAAAGTCTTATTATATACTACTAAATAGATCCTTTCTCTTTCACACTTGACTTTCAATGTGGTTCCCTGGGAACCAATACTAGTAGAAGAGAGAGAAAGGAATCAGGAGTAGGCAGCGGAAGAAGTCAAGCTTTGATGCAGGTCAGATGGCACTGACAGTAGACCCCATGGAAGCTCTGAATTAATGCAGCTGGCACAAAGATGACCAAATATTTTATACTTGCATCAGTAAGTGGATGTGTACTATTGAAGAAGAGGTGTCACCTTGAGGCTCTCTGCAGCTGAAATCATCCATGAAAAGTATGATGGCTAAAAGCAGATCAAAGTTAGTACTCTTGGAAGCTAGGCAGCAGCTCATTCATTGAAGGGGGATCTGGACAGTGCATTCAATCCCTTTACTTTCTCAGACATATCTAGCTTCCATCAGTGAATATGTTCACTCCTAGGATAAAGTGCCAAGAACTCCTTTTGAAACAAGTGAAGAATCTGTACAGAGATTTTAATTAAAGATTAGATTGGCAATAGGGCAAGTAAAAAGGAGTAAAGACAAGTCCCAGATTATTCTGTTAAGCAAATATATAGATGATGGTGTTATTTACTGAGAGAGAGAACACTGAATGTATTTGAGCAGTGGAGGAAGTGAAAAATGAAGATGTTAATAAGCAGTAACAGTGCTCCCACTGAAACCAAATTTTTTTGAGTGTTTTCATGTGCTGTTTACTGTGCATTTTACAGATATTTCATCTTTTTCACTGAATGAAGTCTATTTTTGTCTCATTTGTAATAAAAACATTGGGAGAAATAATGGGCTAAAGTTTCCAAAATTTGATGAAAAACATTACTTTATTCATCCAAGAATTTATATGAATTCCAAATTTACACAAAAGATCTACATTAGTCATATAAAAGTAAAACTATTCAAAATCAAGGGCAGAGAAAAATTTTGAAAGTGCTTGGAGAAAAATGACTCCTCATAGGCAAGGATACCATGAAATTAGCTTTTCATAGTATAGAAACAATGGAGTCTAAAAGTTAGTGGTACTAAGAGATTTATCAACCAAGAACTCTATATCAATATTTTCACTTTTTATGGTTGATGAACTCTATTTTCTCATTTTGAAATGTATGGAAAACATATTGGAGTTTCGGCTTAAACAGCCTAAGAAATTTTGTTTACTTGGAGTTTAGGATTCTAAGACTAACCAGACTAGTTCATTAGATTTTTCCACATAAAATTTCAGGCCTTGATCTAAATATTTCTCCTCCTCCTCCTCCTCCTCCTCCTCCTCC